>NW_027397068.1:73078809-73173318 GCF_003265705.2 Callorhinus ursinus | reverse complement strand
CTTTGGGGAACAGAGAATGTCTGGGCTCAGCCCCGTTCTGCCGCACACTGGCTGTTCTCTTGAAAAAAGGCATCAGGATTCCGTTTCCTCGTGTGGAGAAAGAACAAGCTGAAGCATGAAGTACATGGTTACTTCTGAAACTCTCGCCAGAGAGTTCGCCAGTCAGCAACTATACATTCATAATCAGAGAATTCTTCAATTCCTCCAGGTTGACAGTTCTGCTTTCAAGACGATACTATGTCTGGGGGAAATCAAATGAAATGCTGTATTTCAAAGCACTTAAAAAGCTACAGTATAAACACACACGAACACATACACACGCAACTCACAAATGCAAATTCTTCTTCCCATCCTTGGTTTTATTCTCCCCGTTGAAATAGAATTTTATTAAGTCTGACAAAATGATAAATTTGCTTTTGTTACTTAAAGTTAGTGATATTTGGAAACAGGTCCTAATAGAGAAAGCTAAACGAACAGATATTTTGAGAACAGTCACATTTGGGCGAGTCAACAAGGCGCAGAGAACACAGGCGCCATGTCGGGTGGTTTCCAGATGGAACGACCGTGGTGAGGGTGGGCCAGGCCAGCGCCAGGGGAAAAGTTGTTTCCTGCATTGCACTGTGTCAGCCAAGCAACGAAATGCCAGCTCAGAGGATTCTAGGGCTCTGGGCAGGTGGCGTCTTGTTGTGAGCGACCAGCAGATGGATGGCCGAAGTGCCCTGGTGGGGCGGGCACATGTAACTTTGGATGGTTTTCTTTCAGTCCGGCCATCATCACCTCAAAGGTGATCCCAGCTTGTCTGCCATCTCCAAATTACGTGGTTGCTGACCGGACATTGTGCTACATCACTGGCTGGGGAGAAACCCAAGGTGAGAGAAATCCGCGATTCCCACAGGAACAGGTTTAGACCTCTAGTTTCCATGAGAACATGTCCATTTGTGCAAATGTCTACCGGTGAGTGAGGTCCACCTTTCCTGATTTTGGCTGGGTTCCTGCCTCAGTCTCCATAATCAGTTGTTAAGGGACATGGGTGAGGGACGGGGTAGTGTTTCTCTGAGTCTCCTGGCCCATAAATTCAACGTTAATATCACATCCCCAGGTAAGTAGGGTTTTGAAGCCAGCCTACGAATTGAGGCTGTTCAATTATTTTCCATGTGAAGTTAGCCATACCGAGCTCCCAAACACAGTGTAGAACAACAACAAAAATTACAGCAAAGCTGGTCTCCCCAAATACCCACAATCCTGTTGTATGTGTGGAGAGTCTGTTGGTGGTGGGACGAACTGACAGCTAGGGGAGAGGAAGAAAGGTCCCAGCCCTGGAATGGTATTTGGTATTTGTTGCTGGGGTGTGCGTGAGAGGGAAAACGTTTATGCAGGGTCCTGTATCAGCACCCCATACTACATTTTGGGGGCCCCGTCTTCTCTTTGTGGTAGGCCCTGATAGTAATTACACCCGTCAGACTCAGGCCTTGAAACACGGTGAGGATGTCTTCAATCTCTGCCTCGCTTTCTCAGAAGTGTTGGTGAGGGCACAGGAGGGGAGTCAGGAGCCGTGCAAAATAGATCTGGCTCTGCCACTCGCTGGGCAAACTGGACAAGTCACCTTACTTCGTCGTGCCATTTGGCCTGGAAGAACCTCATCTGTAAAACTTGGGTTTTCAAATTGTGCTTTGCACGTTATTCTTTCGCATTTGCTTTCATTTCAAGATAGGTTTTGTGGTTTTTTTTTTAAAAAAAGTTAAAAACTGGTCTAAATCACTTCAAATTTGTCTTCCTTCTTTCTGTACTTTTCCTACATTTGTAAAACCTCACCTCCTGAATTTTGCACGTCCCCCTGCTTTCCATACTTCGGGGTCTGTGAGCATCGAGAAGAAAAGGGAAATGTCACAAATGATGCTGTCACCATGGGTGTGACAGGCCTTTCCAGCGTTTTGCATTTTAAAAAATTTAAACACCGCAAACCCACAAACCTGCAAACCCCAATGACTTCGATGTGTTTGTTCCCGTTTTGCAAATGAGGGATCCGAGGCTCCAAGGAAGGCAGGGCAGTGTCCCGGGAAGCGCAAGCGCACAGCCCGTGTGTAGCTGGACCTTGAACCCGGGCGGCCTGACCCCTCAAAGCCCATCTACGGTTTCTTCTGTTCCACTCACCACCTACACTTTCCTAACTGCCGACCTGTGCCAGGCTCCCCCATAGACTCTGGCCTCACCCTCGCGGCCACGGGGAGAAGCCCATTCTCAGTATATTCACTGAACCAGGAGAGTCTCAAAACAGAAGTCAGTCCTGTTTATGGATTTTCTTATGTCAATAATCACATCAGATCAGTGTTCTTAGCTTCTCAGTGTGAGGTCAAAACTCGTCTGTTCTCCCCTTTGGTCTCCAGACTTTCCCTGACTTTGATATTTCCAAGCAAGGTAAGCATTCAGGCCCAGGGGCTCATTCATGTTAGCCCCCTGTCAGCAATCACGGGGTGCTCTTGGAGCTCCTGCTTCCTTCTCCCCACAGGCCCTGAAATCAGGGCTTCCTCCCTAGGGGTCACCTTCAGCCTGCCAGCCCTCAGGGGTGCCATCTCGACTGTGGCCACAAGATGGCAGCACTTCTGCACAGACCACATCAGTTTCCAGTCCACCAGTGGTGGATTTTGTCACCAGCATCAGGATGTACCTTGCTTAGAAAGCAGATACAAGAACAAGACACTTGGATACATTAACTCTCAGCAAAAGATTCTGAGAAGGCTGGTCCCTCCACACATCTACTCAACTCCAGTAACGCACCCCCTACCCAATGCTTCCTCAGGCGCTTCCTCCATGGCAGCCCTGCCCAGTCAGGGCTGGGACAAGCCTCTCCTTCCCAAATGCTGGTCCTCTTAACGTGGCTCCTGTCAACTCTGGATCCAGTGCCAAGTTGTCCAAACTCAAGATGGTTATCCAAATGTACTCAAAGTCTTTGGAGAAGAAATAGCACCTCATCCCTTGGCTGTTCCGTGCTAGCAAAGGTTTTTTTTTGTGCAGAACGCGTTAACGTTGGGCTTGCAAAATTGAAAAATTGGATTATTTGTGAAAACACAGAGACATGCCCGGGAATGTCTCTCTGGGAAAGCAGCGTTTCCTCTGGCTATTTTGCAAGTGTCCCACTTTGATTTACCAAAGTGGAAAAAAGAAAAAAGCAAGTTTTTCACAAAAGAAGAAATACCACGGAGTAAAACAAGCACACAGGAGGATGTTTACTCTTCCTAATTGGAAAAGAAATGCAAAGTAGGAAATGAATGAGGACAATTTCCACCTATTATATTAGCGAGTATTTAAAAAATAGTAAATACTCAGAAGTATGAGGTGAAGTGGCCTTTTTTTTTTCCTAGTGAAATTTTACGCACTCATACCCTTTTAGGAAATAATTTGGCAATGTTAACTGGGAGCCATAAACATGTCTACATAATTTTCTGGGAACTCAGAGCTAAGAAAATATTAAGGAATATCAATAAAATGCATGAACAAAGAGGTGGAAAGTCGGAGGCTACTGTAGGAGCCCTGGAGCAGGGGAGTGAAGAATTGGAGCAATGACATCACAGACCCAAGTGCAAATCCAAGCTCCTCCACCAACTTGCTGGGTGATCTTGGGCAAACTGCACGGCCCCCCTCCCAGCCTTGGCTACCTTCTCAGTGAGACAGGAATGACAGAAACGCCCGTTTCATGGGACTATTGCAAGGGTTAAATGAGATACATCACCTCACGAGCCTGTGCCTGAAAAGGTTAATTCCAGTACATGACAGCTATTCTTCATTTTTATATTGTGGTCAAGTATCTATATAACGTAAAATTTGCTATTTTAATTGTTTTGAAGAGTATGACTCAGTGGCATTTAGTACAGTCACAGTGTTCTCCACCACCCCTGTTTGCAGAACACTTTCCTGACCTTAAAAGGAAACCCCCACCCCTGAAGCAGTCACTCCCCATTAAAATACTAATTATGAAGACTGCAGCGTTCTAAGAAAACCCTTATTATATAATGTTGTGAGAAAACAATCAAGGTATAAAATTGTGCAATATGATGTAAGTAGTATAAAAAAGCATCTAAAAGGAACTGAAAGTGAATAGATGTTATAGTAACACTTGTATTTCTCAGTCTCTCTTTACATATTGAAAAATATTTCTTTTTTTTTTTTAAGATTTTGTTTATTTGACAGAGAGAGCGAGAGAGCACAAGCAGGAGGAACAGCAGAGGCAGAGGGAGAAGCAGGCTCCTCGCTGAGCAGGGAGCCCGATGCGGGGCTCGATCCCAGGACCCCGGGATCATGACCTGAGCTGAAGGCAGACGCTTAACCATCTGAGCCACCCAGGCACCCCCCAAAATATTTCTTTATAGTTAAAAAAAAGAAACAAAAATAACAACATGTACCCCTAAACACCGTCAAGAAACCCAGATTATTAAATCCAGGTCTTGGGAACATGAACTCTTGTGTAATGTCTATACCCTCAAGGGTTAACAGGAAAAGCATTCCAGTAGTATCAGGAACTGACTTCTTGCTTTATACGACCTCACACCTCACGGACAAACAAGAGATCTGTCACTGTGCTCTGTTGTTCTTGTGGGCATGTTTGGGATCCAGTATAACCATTTCTTTACTCTCTTTAAACACAGGCACCTTTGGCGTGGGTCTCCTCAAGGAAGCCCAGCTGCCTGTGATCGAAAACAAGGTGTGCAATCGCTATGAGTATCTGAATGGAAGAGTCAAATCGACAGAGCTGTGTGCTGGGAATTTGGCTGGAGGCACCGACAGTTGTCAGGTAAGAACCAAGTCAATCTTCTGTCTTGGCCTCTTCAATATTTCAGGCCCCAAACAGCAAATTCCGGAAGGCTTTGTCAACTGCAGGCCACCTTCCAAATGCTACCCAGAAAGATTTTAGGTCTGTCCCTGCATTCAGATTGAGATCACGTACGGGGATTTCTTGGGCCCTGAGTTCCAGGTCGGTGGTGAGGGAGGAGTTAGCGTACCGTCACTGCCACAGCCCGTGCATCCTCTGGGGGGGGCGTGCTGGTGGAGGGGACCCAGGTGGTGGCCTCTCTAGCAGGGAAGCCAGGGAGCGTGTGAGACAAAGACCAACTGCACCCCCTTTGCAATTGCTTTTGGGGTTTCCTCTGCCTAAGAGAAGCCTCGAGGCAGGAAGGGATGAGTACAGCACTCACAAGGGAGTTTTTCCCCAGGAACACTAAATGGTGTGGTTTTGATAAATATACTTTGTTAAGTGCTGAATATAGCAGATATTCAAATGATCTATTAATAAGTTCCTTTCTAATTGGAAGAGAATGTTCAAATACCGGGAAAACTTACATTTGGATAATAGAAGGATGATACGCCATAATAAAAGGATGGTGGTTTCATCCTCACATGGTGAGGTGTTTGTTTGTTTGTTTTCCGCCCCCCCTCTCTGTATAGGGTGACAGTGGAGGGCCTCTGGTTTGCTTCGAGAAGGACAAGTACATTTTACAAGGAGTCACTTCCTGGGGTCTTGGCTGTGCCCGCCCCAATAAGCCTGGTGTCTATGTTCGTGTGTCAAGGTTTGTTACTTGGATTGAAGGAATAATGAGAAATAATTAAGTGGATGGGAGCCAGAGTGATTCCTCAACATATCTAGAAGCTGGAAGCTGGGTAGGGAAGTCAGCGCGCTCAGAAATAATTGACAGTAATCAAACTAAGACACTGTACTTATAACATCCACTGACAGACCTCAACGTTTTTTAGTATCATTGTGGATAAATTTTTCCCATCCGTGGACTGTTGCATTCTGTAATAATAAAGTAACACATCTATAACATTTGTTGAAAATAAACCCTGTCCTGCCTTTGATTTAATTTTTTTGAGCTTCATTGTTTTCGTGTTCTTCGTTTAGCCTACCAATTTTAAATAGTGTAACTCTCACAGACTTAGGTGATTTCTCTCTTTCTCATAGGCATAGTTGCCAAAAAGGACCAAGAAGCCTCTAAGATCATAGAGAAGAGAGCAGGGAAGTCCCAGGAAGTCACCCATATATTTATCTTATCTGCAAAAGATGGCTTGACATACATCTTATAAGGTCTTTATTCCTGACACTGAGATGAATGTTTTCAAAGCTGCAGCATGTATGGGTAGTCATGAGAACAAATTCTATTCTTGGGAATGAAATCTGTTACTGGCAACTTGACGTTAGCCCAGCACAGGGGATACTGGGCAGAGAGCCGCACGCGCGAAGGGAACGGGCATTGCAAGTGTAATACAAGACCAGTAGCGAGGCTGAATGCTATTCTGGGTCACATCTGAGTCTAGGAATGGTACCAAGAGCCCATGAAGGAACAACGAACATATATTGAAAGTGGACTGCTTAATTTCCACTGCTAATGGGCTGCCCGGATAGGAAATATACACTGTCAGGTGGGGAGAGAGTTTTACAGTGACAACGTTCACAAGGAAGAGAGAGAAGAGACACCGATGTTACTTGACAATTTAAAATTCTTTATTGTTACCAGAACCAAAATATCAACTCAAAGTACAATTCCAAGGTGAGCGTATCAAGGAGGAACAGTCATCTTACAGCAAGGAGAGATGCAGAGAGAGCAAAAATGCACGTGTGCAGGCATAAGGGGGGACTGCAGCATTAAGTCCTCAAAGAGCGGTGCTTATTTCATTGAAAAACCAAACATTCATATTCAATTCTGTTGTGTTTTAAGGATTAAAAAGCTTAGCTTACAGTTGGCACACACACACGGTACATATTGTCATGTGTTCGCATGGAATTTTCTTCTTCGTTGGCAAGATTTCCCTTGGTGCCCATTTTGTCTATCCACACAAAATAGTTCATTAAAAAATTCTGCATAAGATATATACTGAATCTGAAAATACAACAAATATAACAGATAAAGCAGAACAACAGAAAAATGAGAGCATATTTGCATTTAAACTCCATATTTCAAAAGTCTCAGTAACAAAAAAGAAAGATCAAATCCCTTATTAGTGTCTATGACATCACTTATAAAGCTTCTGATAATTCTTTTATGCATGGATATAGTGACCTTCCTTTTAAATTAAAATAGAAGCTTTTTCTCAAGACAAGTTAAAAAGGTCAAGATTGAAAAGGGTCAAGATCGAACAGTACATGTTTTTCACTCTTGACCACATCCTAGAACTGAACTCACAAATATAAGATAAATATCCCTTTAAGATCAAAATTAAGACCCATGAAATCATTATCCATGGGTTTTGTTCAAAAAAGAACTGAGTGTGTGGCTTTAGCTGTCCACTAAAGGAGGACCCAAACTATTCCTGAATCATCGCAGGCCCAAAACTGATTGACGAAATAATAGAGCCAAATCCTCAAATTGGACAGCGGATTTGTTCCTAATTATGGAATCAAGCCTGAACATGCTGGCAAGCCCAGATGCTGCAGCGGCTTACAGAGCTCGAAACGAGAAGAGAAAGGAAAGGCTCGGTATCATGTGGCCCAATGTCTTTTGATTCAGCCTCTTCATGAACAGGATTTCCAGATCTTCATCCTCCCTGAAATCTTCAGAGCCCTCCGGTCAGAGCTTCAGTTCTACTCGGGTCTGATGAACCCATTTCTGCATCCCGTTCCCAGATGCCCACTTGGCACATCCTGCCTCTGTGATGGAGCGAGCGGTCGTGAGAATTTGGGGAAGGCTTCTCTTGTCCCTCTATCACTGAATGGGTGGGAGACACTGCTCCAACTTCAGAAAAAAACTCAGGGGGAGCTGTCCACACAACAGGCTCTTTGCTAAACCAGTCACATACTATGTTCCCAGAAATGTCAACAGCACTCTAAATCCTAACTCATCCCGCATTATATAAAAATACTCTGGATAGTTTGAATGTCTTTGTACAGTATGACAAACACTTGGAGCATAATGTAGCGGAAATGGACACACACATGTGTCTGCAAGGCACATCGGTTCCTTGGGAGGGGTCAACCTAAAGAGCTCCTTCCTTTTGTCTTTGGTAGGGGGCCTCAAAGGTGTGAACTGGAAACTTGAGTTTTCTTTTTCCTGCCACATGTATAGGTATATGGACTAACAAAACAAGGAGAGAAGAGAAAGTCCTTATGAAATATTATGCAACTAGTTCCAACAGAGTTTTCTTGCTACTACTCACCAATAAAACTCGTTTTCATCAAACACACTCATGCATAACTTCTCATAAAAACCCAATTCAAAGGTAATGAAAATGACTGTCTCCTGGAGTTTTTGTTTGTTTGCTTTTACCTGTTTTGGTCCCTGGGCAGGGGTTAAGTAGCATTATAGCATCTAAGTTCTTTATGTGACAGGACGGGATGCCACCCACCCTGACGTGGCCCCCAAACTCGAATACAAGCCAAGCAATTGTCTAGGAAGACACAGTCAGCAAAATGTTCCTCTGTTCTGGATGAGGCAGGACCTTACAATGGCATAACGCTCAAGAGGATTTCACACAGTTTTAACACCTTTTATAAATTTCTTAATTTTGATTGACAAAATGGCAAGATCTTGAAGAAAATCTTCCGTCTCACTCTAAATTTCAGGTAGCATTGCTCTAGGGTGAAAACTAGGTAGAGCTTTGGGTGAGAAATAAGCCATCACTCATCACTTGATTTCCAAACAATCTTAAGAATCTGTTTGGATGACTTTATGGGGCAAATGTCCCCCAGTCCTCTGACTGGCCAGTCCTGTTATAAGTCAGCTGCTGAGATATAAGCTGATGGTTTTATTTTAAATACACTGATAAGTCTTTCTTGGGAAAGTTCTGGGATGATTAAGCAATCATACTTTACAAAATAACATCAAGAAACAGGACAATAAAATCCAATGAAATCAGTACATAAGTTTTAAAGGTTTGGTAAAAGACTCATGAGACTCTAAGCAACGGTTGCCTACCTCTGGGGAGGTGATGATACCACATTAAAAGAGAATTTGAAAAGAAAACATCAAGTAGTATACAGCATAAAACAAGAAAGGCACACAAACAACCAAGTCACATGTGCCCCCCTGGACAGCGTCAATGCCAGTCCTGGCATGGAAAAGTTGTGAATCATTCTCAGCACAAATTTCCTAGTATTTAAAAGAGTGAGGATAAGAATTGCAATTGCCCAAAATCATTTTGAGTATTAAGTGAAAAGACATATGTGAAACCACCAATCATATAGGCACTTAAAAATTCTCAGCTTCTCCCCTGTTCTCCATCTATGAGTGAAGAGTGCCAGGAGGTTATCACATTTCAGTCTTCTTATAAATATTTTTGAGGCAAAATTTTTTAATATTTAGGGATCCACATCCTCAATTTCTAGGTCTTTATTTAGACAGCTGATTTTATTTTAACAATCAGTTGTTATGTTATTTTTTGAATTATGCAGATAATATAAGGCCACGGGTTGTAATTAGAAAATAAATCAAATAAGACAAAAGTTACAGAGTGTGAAAGTGATGTCTTCTTCCCAATTCATTTCTAACCTCAAAGGGTCTGTATTACAATATTAGATCTTTTGCTACACATTCTCATGTTCATATCCTCTTTTTATTATGAAAATTTTTAAGCAGAGGAAATTAGAATTTGTGTTGTGCGAATTTTTGTTGATATAATTCTTCATATTTATGTATTGGTTGGATATTAACTTTCCTTGCACACGAGTTAGATGCTCTTCTCTCTCTCGTAATCCCTCTCTCTTTCGCTCCTTCCCAAACTTCTATCTACTTTTATCCACCCATCCACCCCCCCATCCACCTACCATCCGTCTGTCCATCATCTTTCCCTCTCTCTTTCCGTCCTCCATCTTCCCATCTAGCTACAGAGAGGGGTTGTTATTGTCTTGATTTTTTAATAAATACTATAACACACCGTTCAGCAACTTTTCACTTTGTGATCAATCTTGAAGATCTTACCATGTCATTCCACACAGATATATCTCAATTCTTTTCATCTCTATATAGTAATCCACACCATGAACACATTAGCATTTTCATAATCAGTTTCCTACTGATGCACATGTAAATTATTTCTGCTTTCCTTTCGATGTCCTTTCCTTTAGATTGTTTCTGAGTTTTAACACCTTACTTAGAAATGTTTCCCTCTTCATAACCTCATTTAAAAAATAATATACATTCTTTTATAGTTTTGCTTTTTTTATATTAACTTTTTTTTTCAAAGATTGTTTATTTATTTGAGAGAGAGAGAGAGCAAGAGCCAGAGAGAGAGCACGAGTGGAGGCGAGAGGTAGAGGCAGAGGTAGACTCCCCGCTGAGCAGGGAGCCCGATGCGGGGCTCCATCCCAGGACCCTGGGATCACGACCTGAGCCGAAGGCAGATGCTTAATGCCTGAGCCCCCCAGGCGCCCCTTATATTAACCTTCTAAATCAAATGTGAATTTTCTCCCTAGGATGTGAGATGGGAATTAATATCATTCCCCCCCCCCGCCCCGTGAGTGTTCAGTTTTCTCCATGGTATTTTTTCCTCAGCAGTTTGAAATGCTGCTTTTATTTAAGATGCACTGAAATTCATACAATACCTGTCAAGTTTTTCTACATCATCCACTGTTTCTGGCAAGGCAATACCCCTGGTTTCGGGCAAAAGCATCACAAGCCCACCGCAGACCGATGCCAGGATACCTATGGAATTGGGAACAGCAGTAGAGCCTCAGGAAGGCACAGCAGCCCCTGTCGCCCCTCCCTGCTCACCCCGGAGCAGTTTGCTTACTCCCCTTAACCAGCCTTCACCAGCAGCAGCCCTCGGGTTACCCTAACCAGCTCTCCAGTTTTCCTCTGCCACTATTTGAAGTGTTCCCTACTTTCCTTGGATGCCGTGCAGCCCCATCACCCCAGTACTCTTGCACACATCCATTCCTTCACTCCCCGAACAATTACGTAATGGATGCCTAAGGGCCGACCCCTCACAGAAGACCTCACCTCCGGCCTCTCAGGGAAAATGGCAGCCACCAGACAGGAATTCCCCTCAGCTTCCTTTTACTGACCAAGAGCTTTACTGCATGCTCTCTGTCCCTTTCCTTATTGGGCCATGTCACACGGTCAGACTTGCGGCCACTGCAGCCCACCGGCCATCTCTTGGAGGCTTTCCGGGCTCCTCCGTGTAGCCATGAACCCCCTCACTCCAGCTGGTGGAAGCACTGAACCAGACGCAAGCCTCCCATCGCAGGGACCCTTCTAGCCACCTCACGGGATCCTCCGGTCACCATTCCCCCCTTTGCTGGTCTTTAGAGCCGAAATTCTGGAAACGCCATCCTTCCCTATTCTGTCCACTTACGCTGGTGAATGTTTACCAACCAACTCTCCAGAAAATAAAGCCCCAACTTGCAGCATTTGCCGATTTCCATGGTGTAAGGACTCTCGCCGTGGGCATTTCATGCTAGTGCCACGACATCCCCGCACGAGGCGCTGGGAAGGGCTGTGCAGTGACACCCTGTGTATAGCATTTCCCCCAGAAGGATACACGAGCCAAAAATAACCTGAAGGACACCCGTAACCGGGAGATGTAAATGGGTTTTGAGCATTTATTACCTCTGTTTTTAATCTATTTGATATATGTGTTTTAATAATGGCCAGGTTAACAACTGGGTTCAAACATTTCCTGAAAACGCCGCAGTCGGCCTTGGCAGGTGGGTGCTGGCCAGCTCCAGCACCAGCACCAGCACTCGCCTCCATGAGTCCGGCCTCACCTCCGCCTGCTCTCTCTTGCATCTGCCTTCTGAGCTCCTGCCCTGCTCCCTCCAGCTCCAGACCCACTGGCTCTGCTTCTGAGGCCCAAGTCTCCCCCTTTCCCAGCCAGGAACCCAGCCCTCCCACCCCCCTCTGGCTCTAGCAAGCCCACTCACTCATCCCTCTCGCCGGTTTTACTTTAATGCATTTCTTGAATCTCTCCACGCCCAACACTCCCTGTGTCATCGCCCTCACCCCAGCTGCCAGGAGCCCTTACCTGATGAAACTGGCTCACGACCAGCACTGTCCCCCTGCAACCTATTTGCAGATCGGACTTCTAAAATGCAAACCTAGCATTGTCAATCCCAGCTTAGAGCTCTTAGCTTCCACTGCTGTTTGGATAGAGAGCAAACCGCCGGGCAGGGAAGACCCTTCCTGATCTGGCCCATGCCTGCCTCCCAGCTTCACCTCCCTCCCTGCCCCAGCGCACTCACTGTCTCTGTCCTCTAACTGGCCTTCCCGCTGCCTAGAGCCCCAGACCACACTCCCCATGTGGGGAATTTCTACTCGTCTCAGATCTCAACTAGACATTCTTCCTTCCTCCTTGACTCAGGCAGGTCAGGTGTCCCTGTGCTGTGCTCCCTCCAGCACCTTCTGCTTTCTGGATTAATCACACTGTGATGTGACCGACGGCTCCATGGCTCGGAAGTGTGGCTCTCTCGGCAGCCAGACTCTGCAGGAAGGGCCGGCTCTCCCAGCACTCTCTGGAGGCCAGGTCGAGACCTTGAAACACTGGGCTCCCAGACCACTTGCTTTGGGTTGAACAATGGCACTCTCTTTGCTTTTTCATGCTGGCCACAGAATCAACACTGAGCTTGTTTATCAGATCCCATGAAATAATTTGAAATAATCTTGTATTGAGTTCGGTGATGTCAGGTGGTTAGAAGCTTTACTATCCCCAGCTAGCTAGCACTGTTAGGGATTTTGCATTACTCAGGATGTATGTCCTCATGGACTCAATATTTTCATTGTAATTTAAACTGCAGGGCAATACGTGAAAAACTTACTTCTCTACCAGGAGTGAGGATGCAGATGTGGAGGAAGAATACATGAGAAAGGGGCCCACCTGTGTTCTTCCTTGCTGAGGAGGGTAGAGGTGGGTGTGCGACCCAGGCAGAAAGATTAGAACAGCACTTGAGAAGCACTGGACGGAATTATCCTAAGCCCCCTGCCCCTAAGCTATGGTTCTATCCCCTCATGTGGCCTGTGGAGATTGGAGTAGGAAGCAGGGTATGAACCTGAGGGCCAACACAGAGGTTACTGGGTACTCAGGCAAGGGATTCTGTGTCCTCTGTTCCTTCGGCACAGCATGCTCCACACCAAAGCAAATGAAGACATGATCTCAACAGATACAGGACATTTAAAAATGTAATTAGTTTTTAGGCTTATTTTGAAACAAACTAAAGGTCCAAATTGGTCCCCCGAAAGTTATTGGATCTGTTCCCCAACATCATAAGACTTTTATAGTCCTGGAATTTAACTCAGAACCTAAACAAAGAAAGCTAAATTGAACACGACTCATCAGGACACTTTAATGTAAAATAAATTAAAAGCATTTAGTGTTTCACATTTCTTCGCAATCGGATGGGCTACTCAAAACTCAAGTGGTTGTCATTAAAAACTTAAATGATCTCATTAATAGCAAACCGAATAATCACTATAGAGTTCTATCAATACAAAGAATAGAGGTGAAAGCATTTAGGAATAATGTACAAAACGAGTTCTTACCAAAGATGATAAGAGGTAGTTCTAGCCAAATGGCTGCTAGCCGGAAGAGCAGGAACGGGGCTATGATCCCCCCAAAATCACATAAACCTGAGCAAAGAGAAACTCCAAAGTTTCTGTAGAGTAAAAAATTGTTTTAAATAAAAAATATTTAACTATATTCAAGATAAGTAAAATATTCAGCTATGTAACTAAGATATTTTAGTAATATTTCCCATTTCTATAGTTTTTACCTCTGAAAACTGCTATGACTCCCATATTCTAAGCAAATCACTTCCATTCTGCCCCATTTCACACCTGGGCAAAGCTGAATCACAGTGAGGACGGTGAGGTGGAAATTATCCCACTGGTGGCTCACTCCCAAGCCCACTCCACAATGCTGCTGTGGCGCCTTGGCAGCCTCACCTGACAGTAAGGTGTGGCCACGAATATTCCCCCAGGAAAGGAGGCCAATCTGCAGCCCATGCACACTGTTTCACTCTGTCCTACATTAATCAGCTGCGCACAGTGGCAAGATGTGGAGTGTGGTCCGAACAGAGGCTGTAGCCTTTAAACAGGGTGATGCTGATGAAGACAGTTTTAACCCACATCTAAGCAAGTTCTCTAATCAGATTATCTGAGCCCACAAAACCACAGCTATGTATAAAGATACTGGTATGAGAAATACTTCTTTCAAAAAATGCGGAAGGTAGCAATGCAGAAAGCAGCCATAACTCAAAGCACATCTTCTTTTCTGGCTAAAATCAGCCCAGGCTAATATATCACCAAGTTAAGGAAACTATTTCATGGCTTTTAAGTCAAAACGTTTGGCTGCAGAATTACTTAGGAGAAACCATGACATATAGGTTGGAATTACCGTAATGTTGTTGGGTACAATTCTGAATTTACCAAATAAACAATTTCAAAGGCCATGGTTATCCCTAGTCTTCCCAGGGTCGCAACTGTGGTTCTCAACCAGGGTATTCCTGCGAACACAGAAAATTTGGAAGCAAAGAGTTAGGGGTCTGCTTTCAACAAAATATCACAAAATAACAAAAGGCATTTGCTTCGTGTTCTCCTGGGCCCTAAGTCTTTGCTAATTTTAAGCATGGATGACAGATACCTCCTAATATCGTAAGCAAATCTTAACAGCAACAACAACCACCAGGATGATCGCTAATATTTAGGGTGTCAGTCACCTTTCTGAGCAGGGCTAGAGGATGGGAATACGATTCAAGAATCATTTGTTGAGCAGCCACCAGACTGAAAAGACAGTGTTCCAGGCAGTTTTCCTAGAGGGCCTGAGTGCATTGGCTGTTTATCTGGAAGGTGGTCTTCACTTGAGCCCTTGAGAACCATTATTGCAGCCTGGTACCCATTTGTCCTCTCTCCGTTCCCTCCCCTAGTGATAGCACACAGAACAGCTATTCCTAGCCGACCAGGAGAAATCGACATGAAGCTGATGTTGGTTTCTGGAAGGTAGCAAAGGTTTTGAGGACCAGAACCTTTGGAAGGGGACATTTAAGCCTTGTGTTATCACTAGAGTGTATGTCCCCCATCTTGCTACTTCCCCCAAGAAATCATCCAGAAGGAACCAGATTCTTAAAGATTAGTGGGTTCCTTCATTTAAAAATGAATTACATTAGGGCTGCACTGGTTATATGAGGAAATTCTCCTTGCCTCCACAGTGAGTAGTGCAAAAAAACAAATGTTCTTCATTAAATATTTTCTTTCTTTTGAGTTTTAAAGGAAGAAGGAGTAAACCATTTTTGCCCTACAAAGTCAGTGCTCTAAACCTCTTAAGAGCACAGTTTATGCCAGACTTCCTTCATGGACATGGGTGTGAGGACATGGGACTGCACGGGTAAGCACCTATCTGCTCTCCAAAGCAAAGCTACGGACGTTCTGACTTTCGTCTTTGAAAAGGAAACCTTTTCCCTTTTATACTCATATTTATTTATGCTCACCCAGCACTAAACAGTCCTCTTATCTTTGAGAAGAATTATTGCCCCTTCCTGAAAAATGATTTTTTGGTGGAAAAGTAGGCATGAATGCAGAGGAGGACAGAAGAGAATCAAGCTCAGTAGATGTATGTGTATTCCCTAGAGAAGAGTCAACAACTAAAAAAAGCTAAAACTCACTAAATAATACAATTGCCTAGGAGGGCGAGCACAGAAAAAGATAGTTTAAGATCGTTGCTGGGAGGCTCCAGTTTATTACTACAAAATTACATTTTGCTTGCACACCGGCCGAGGACGTCCTGGCATACTTGACGTTTTTCCCGGATGAGAACACCTGTAGCTCTCCCATCAACAGTTACATCAGGGGGTGAGGAATATCAGTGTTGCGCTGATGTGCCGGGCTGCCATCTGCTCTGGCATGGAACGGTTGTAAACATGTGTTTTATTTAGGCTTTGCCTTTTCATGAAGGCCAGGGAGGGGGACCAGGAAATGCATTCCGCCCCAGCCTTCAATGAGCAGGTGGTACAATGCCAGGTGCCAGGGAACGGAACGTGGGAGCTCTCGCCCAGATTCCCTGGGTCCCAGCCCGACTGGGCAACCTTTCGCTGCTCTCAGGCTGCAAAGAATGTTGCCTGCTACTGTGGAAATAGCTTGATTACCCAGGTTAAGTTCTTAAGTTATAGGTTTATTTCTACTGAATCAAGACGACTCTGTGAGTTCCGAGGACAACTTCAATGCCAGTTGAAGTTTACAACAGAGGCTAGAACTGTTTGCTGGAGAGAACCAAACAAAAACCAAGAAACCAAATGAAAACACACACACACACACACACACACACACACACACACACACACACACACACACAACATGTGATTAGCTCAGTGGATACAGATAAATAACCAGTCAAGTGAGTAAAATGTTCAGAAAACGCTGTCAAGCGGACACCCTTGAGGAGATGTGGTTTATCCTACATGCTGACTGGACTCTGAAAGCCTCTCAACTCCTTCTAAGCAGCAGAGCCCCTGTCTAACCACACTGAGCTAGAGATTTTGGTGAAATGTTTAATAAAACACAAGTTCCAGAGGCACTGTGCTGTTGATTCACTAGGAGTGAAATGAAAGCAGTTTGTTAGGAAGTGTAAACGATGTGTGAATAATACGTATGCAAACAGAAACTTCTGATCATCCCAGTGATGAGCTGCATTCATCTTAGGGCGGCAGAAGACGCCTTTAGTAGAAATGACAAAAGAACACAAGACAATTTACAAATGAGTACAGACGCTGGAACTCTCTCCATGGAGCCCCGAGAACAGAGAGAAAGACGGACCCTCTGTACAGGGGTTCAGTCAAGGGACTGGAGATTACTGGAAATAATACCTCAATTTTTGAAGAAGAGGATGCAGGATTTTTTTTAATACTTTATTTATTTATTTGGCAGAGAGAGAGAGAGAGCACAAACAGGGGGAGTGGCAGGCAGAGGGAGAGGGGAGAATCTCAAGTAGACTCCCCAAGATGAGCGAGGAGCCAGATGCAGGACTTGATCTCATGACCCTGAGATCATGACCTGAGCTGAAACCAGAGTCAGACACTTAACTGACTGAGCCACCCAGGCGCCCCACTGTGACTGCATTCTATTTTGTTTTTTTTGAAGATGTTATTTATTTGACAGAGAGACAGCGAGAGAGGGAACACAAGCAGGGGGAGTGGGAGAGGGAGAAGCAGGCTTCCCGCTGAGCAGGGAGCCTGACGCGGGGCTCGATCCCAGGACCCCGGGATCATGACCTGAGCCGAAGGCAGACGCTCGATGACTGAGCCACCCAGGCGCCCCAGGATGCAGGATTTTAAAGAAACACTCTCTGACATCTCTGAATGTACCATCTGCTTTGAGTTCTGAAATAAAATGTAGTGAAAATTTGTACTAGGGATATGTAAATTAAGATACATTGGCTGGCTTTTCACTTAAAAGAAATAAAAGTAAAAGGCAGCTCTCTGGCTTCAAAAAGAGTACTTAACCCAGCGGCTAGGTCTGTAGCCATCCTAAACAAATCTGAATGAAAGACGCAGACCAGACCGCTATGGACAAAGAAAACCTTCTGGTTTTCAGACTTTAATCAGAGTTCAAAAATTGGGGTCAAAAGCAGTGAGGTTTAAGTGAAGATACAGCCAGAAAGGCTTTCTTCTTCCAGAATCTCATTCTTCAGACCACAGAAAGTTGTGCTTAGTGGAGGGAAAGCCAGTTAAATTGTTCTCAATAATTTTAGAGCTGATTCCTCTAGAAGCCTAATCAGCATTCCCCTCAGGGGCTGTCCCCTGTTCCTGACGTCAAGAATGACTGAGAGGAGAAGTCTTTCTAATGTTAATTCATCAGCCCAAGTAACCAAGTCCAAAAGCTCCCTTAAGGAGAAGGGCTGCCAATGAAGTGAGGAACAGCTCTTAAAATGTGGTTACTCGCAAGGAGCATTAGGGATGTGAATTTATTCTTGCCAATCATGACTGACATATGACTATTCAAGCAGCCGAATCTGGGAATACACAAATAAGGTGTGCCTAGAATAAGAGCATAATAATTTTTCAGTATCGCTGAGAACAATTTTAAAGCTGAAATCAGGAAATTATATCTTCAAAATAAAACTGATCAGCCCAAACAGAAAAGTCTGCTCTTTGCCTTATGTTTTTCCATATAGGAAAGTGTTCTCTACAAAATCACTTGATTCCCACTCATCTAGTTACTCCAACATTGGTGCGGACATATGGTCTAGAATGCTCTCTGGGATCATGTAGAAGGCGGTGCAAATCAAAATCACCCCAATCAGTCTGGGGCCAGAGAGAATCTTCCAGGGCAATGTTATACCATGAAATGATGGGCCACCCATAAGTCCTTAACCTTTCTCCACCCATAAGACATTAACCAAGTCCCGGGGTGCCTGGGTGGCTCAGTTGGTTAAGCGTCTGCCTTCGGCTCGGGTCATGATCCCAGGTCCTGGGATCGAGTCCCACATCGGGCTCCCTGCTCTGCGGGAAGCCTGCTTCTCCCTCTGCCTCTCTCTCTCTCTCTGTCTCTCATGAATAAATAAATAAAATCTTAAAAAAAAAAAAGACATTAACCAAGTCCCTGATTTCATGTGCAACAAATACTTAATTCTTATTCCACATGCCACAAGAACAGAAGACCTCACTGTAGAGAATTAAACCCAAAATGATACAATGTTAAAGTAAAATGGAAACAAGAGTGAAATCTCCAACATTCCCCATTTGTCCCCCTTCTACTTAAATTGTGCATTATTCTCAAGGACAAGAGTTACGTCTATCTTGTTTACTTCTCTGTTTTTTTTTTAAGATTTTATTTATTCATTTGAGAGAGAGAGAATGAGAGAGAGCACATGAGAGGGTGAGGGTCAGAGGGAGAAGCAGACTCCTGACTCCCTGCCGAGCAGGGAGCCCGATGCGGGACTCGATCCCGGGACTCCGGGATCATGACCTGAGTGGAAGGCAGTCGCCTAACCAACTGAGCCACCCAGGCTCTGTTCCCACTCCTAGTTTAGTGGTGGCCATTAATAGAAACTAAAAAGACATGTATTGGCCAACAGGTGTTACACAGATTCCCCAACTCTTAGAAAAATGTTTCAACTCAATGTAGTGGGTTGAATAGCGTTCCCCAAAGCTCACGTCCACCCAGAACCCAGAATGTGACCGTATTTCTAAACAGGTCTTTGCAAGTATGATGGTTAAGATGCAGAGAAGAGAGGGTCTTATGAAGATGGAGGTAGATATTGGGATAATAAGGAACGCCTGGGGTTACCAGCAACCGCCGGAAGTCGGGGAGAGCCCGGGAAGGATGCTCACCTAGAGCCTTCAGAGAGAGCCCGGCCTTGCCCACATGGGGATTTCAGACCTCCAGCCTGCGGCACTGTGAGAGAATTTCTGTTGCTCCAAGGCACCCAGGGTGTGGTACTTTGTTACTGCAGCCCCTACAAAACTAGTATACTCGAGGAAAGTGAGCTCGGTGTAAATACAGTTCTATTTATCGTCCGCCATTCCAAAAGGACAGAAGACTTTACATCTTTTTTAAATTTTCTGGTCTGAAGATGGACATTTCTATAATTTTATTTAAATAGCGTTTTGGGACTTCATAAACCTACATATAATTAATAAACTCTGTAAATGTCTATTTTCACTTCTATAATATTATCCCTTCTTTCTTGATCCTCAGCTGATTCTCAAAAGAAAAGACAGCCTCTCTGGGGCTGACCCAAGGACTCCCAGAGAATCCGTTCTCTCAGTAACCCCCAAGCCCCATGCCCTGGCACATGGAAATAAGGAGCTTGCTCTAATTCGCATGTTCCCTGGGACTTTGAAGGGCTTCCCTGTCCAGGGTCTGCTGTGTCCTGTGGCAAAGATAAAGTGGGTTGTGTTAACCATGCATCTGGGGGCAACTGCTACCTCTACAGCACACCTTGGTCATCAAGCCCCCCTGACCTCTGACATTCCTGAAATCACCGTCTCCCACCTGCGCCGACTACCATGACCTTCATTCCTGCTCTGGGCATCTCTCCCTCCTCACTGCCACCACCCAACCCGATGCGGTTACAAGTAAGCTCACGGGGCCATGCCCCAGCTCCCAGTCTGGCCTGTGAGGCCAGTCACTGCTGGTGGCAGGCAATCCTCAGCCCCTTTTTGGGGATATTCGAGTGATAACAGAGAACGTGTGGTTCCAGATCCCTCAAAGATGGTTCATACTTCTGAGAGCCATGCTCTACTGTGGAAAAAAATCTCTCCTACCTTTCACTTCTGTCTGTGCATTTCTTTTTTCTTTTTTAAAGTTTATTTATTTATTTATTTATTTTTTAGTAATTTTTACACCCAATGTGGGGCTCGAACTCATGAACTTGAGATCAAGAGTCTCATGCTCTTCTGACTGAGTCAGCCAGGCACTCCTGTCTAGTATATCTCTCTTCCTTTTTCATTCATGCCTAGTTCTCACCTCTGGAAAGCTTTTCCTGATCACTCCTTGTACCTATTTTTCTAAATCACGTAGAGTCTTCAGAGAGCTTTATTTTTCTAAATCTGGTACAGCTGGCTCTTGAACAACAGGTTTAAACTGAGTGGGTCCACGTATGTGCAGACAGTATTTACACTACACTACCACAAATGTGTTTTCTCTTCCTTATGATTTTCTTAATAACATTTTCTTTGCTCTAACTTACTTTATTGTAAGAATATAGTATATAATGCATATAACATAGAAAGTATGTGTTTATCAACTCTTTTGTTATAGATAAGGCTTCTAAATAACAGTAGGCTATTAGCAGTTCAGTTTCTGAGGAGTCAAAAGTTATATGCAGGTTTTCGACCACGCAGAGAGCCAGCAGCCCCACTCCTATGACAAGGTTTAACTGTAACTAATTCTGTTATTTCACGTATCACAGTGAGTTGTGAAAGCATTAAAGTATCTATATCATGCACCCCAATGTTTAGAACAGCATTATCAACAAAAGCCAAGTTATGGAAAGAGCCCAAATATCCATATGTCTATCGACTGATAAATGGATAAAGAAGATGTGGGGTATGTGTATGTGTGGGTGTAACGGAATATTACTCAGCCATATAAAAGACTGAAAGAATGACACCTTGCCATTTGCAATGATGTGGATGGAGCTAGAGAGTATAACGCTAAGTGGAATAAGTCAGGCAGAAAAAGACAAATACCATATGATCTCACTCATATGTAGAACTTAAGAAACATAACAGTTGAACGTGGGGAGGGAGAAGAGGCAAAACAGGAAACAGACTGCTAACTATAGAGAACAAACCGAGGGCTGCTGGAGGGAAGGTGGGCAGGGGATGGAGTGGATGGGGGATGGGCATTAAGGAGGGCACTTGCTGTGAGGAGCACCGGGTGTCCTATGTAAGTGACAAATCACAAAATTCTACACCTGCAACTAATATTACACTGTATGTTAACTAACTAGAATTTAAATAAAAACTTGGAAGAAAAACAAATTTAAAAAATGAAGTGTCCATATCCCTTACTAGGTTGTGAACATTCTGAAGTCAACAAGTGTCTTAATTTCTTCCTTTTGTAACCCTGGTATTTTGCATGGGGCCAGTGACACGGCCGGTAATCAGGAAATACGGCAACCATGGTCAATGAGAGCATGAAAGTCAGTCAAATAAAGGTGATCAATACTAAACTACATGACTACAAGCTAGTGTACAACATCTGCACAACATCTATTTCATCCATAATTGAACCTAAAATGGAGAAAACAGAAGAAACTGTAGAACCAATCCCTGTACTCAGAGTCATTACACTGCTTAAGCAGAAAATTGGGTGACATCACCACAGGTTGCCTGGTACCAGGATTTTGAGGCAGTGGTACATTATCTAAGGACAAGAGGCTCCCCATTCTTGATTATTGTGATTTAAGACTATTTCACGTTCTTGAGTGACGGACAGATTTGGGGGACTATTACCTTCAGGTAAGAATGCAGTGACAAGGCAGGCGACCCCTGCCACTAGATTACTTCCTGCAAAGGGAAGCCGTCGTCCGAAACGCTCAATGGTCAGTAAGATCAGCAGGGCCGCGGGCAGCTCCACAACTCCTGAGATGAAAAAGTCGATATAGAGGTTGCCTCCTATAATTCCTAGGCGCATGACGAGTCCTTGATACACCACCGCACTTGTGAACCTGGAGGGACATTGAAAGACAACGGAGACCAAGTAAGACATAACTTCAGTCTGCTCTGAAGGAAGGGGCGCGTTGTAAATTCAATACAAGCTTTTGAGCCCATCACAAGTCAGACTTACCAAGCAAACATAAGAATAAGTGTGCACTTCCTCATTTGGGGAGTCCTCACCAGATCTAAAAAGGATGGGTTACTAACTTCCTCATCTGTAACAGTGATCTATATAAGAGAAGCAGATTTCAGTAGCAAATACAGCAAGACACACCTGCATATTATAGATTTTCATTGACCAGATTCAAAGCCACCAAGTCTTTCATGGGTCTTTCACGACTGACCAGGGTCTTTCACGACTCCGTCTTAAAACCTGGGAATGGAGAGTTTGATTCCCTAGCTGTTATAAAAGGACAAATTCACAAAGATGTGGTTGCTGCATGAGAGGCTGTTCTCAGGCGAGTATCAGCAGTCCTGTGTGCCAATCTGCTCTGGCTCACCAAGGAAAAAAGGTGTGTTTTAAAGTAAAATACATTTGTGCATTTATTAAATTGGAGAAAATAAACGTAAAAGTGGCAAAAGCAGGTGGGATCCAAATGAGTGTTTCTTTATTAAATTATCAGCCTGATGTTAACAAATAAGATTATTTTAAATTCAAGAGCAAGTACAGCCCCGAAGGTATCAACTTGCTTTGGTCCATTTATTTGAATCTAGCACCTTTTTGATCCTGGAAAATTCAGCTCATCTCTACTTGGCCATCCGAGAAGTTAGTCTTTTCTTTCATTGCATGAAACAAATATTGCTGTTCGCCTACTATGTATAAGGCACTATAAAGGAAACAAAGCCAAAGAGCAGGTACTTTGTCCGTCACCGAGGCTAAGCATGACACTTGATGAGTAGAACAAAGCTTGTTATCTCCTGTCTATGCTTGCTCCAAGGAAACTCACACAAGCAAAAGAAGACTGCAAAATTGATGGCTTTGGATCACCTTCTCTTCCTATGCCCTTCCAGTACTGTATTTCTTCTATCTCAAGACACATAATTTTCACATTTTAACACTCCTAAACTGGGACGTGTCCTACAACTGAGCTGATAAGAAAACATACGTTTAATAATGTTTCATAACATGGTTTTTCTTACTTAGTGGTACATAAAATGATGGGTCTTACAATCAATAGGGTCTTAGAGTCAGTGACACAATACTAGTTTCCATGACAATGCCTATGGGAGACTGCTAATTGATTCTACCATCCGTTCTTTCCTTCTCCATTTTGATAACAGAATCCACCGAATTTTAGTTGGGCACGTCGCTACAGTCACATTTTCTAGCCTCTCTTTCAACTATGGGTAGCCCTTTGATTAAGATCTCAGCAATGAGGTGGGAATAGAAGCCATGTATGCAAGTTCTAGATCCAATCCTTTAAAAAGAAATGGCTTTGCTCTTTATTGACTGCCTTCCCTGTCCTAAGGGATGGAAGGAGATGCTGGTGAACGAGCTTCTCCTAGACCACCTGCTGCAGGTGACAGCGGCGAAACAAGAAAACTGGAACCTGGGTCCTGGAGGCACTCAGGGAGCAGAGCCATCTTCTAGTGCTGGGCTGCTTACCTCCGGGTGGGCATGTATGAGAGAAAGATGCTTTTCTTTCTTTCTTTCTTTCTTTCTTTTTTTTTTTTTTTGCCATTATATTTTTTGGGTCTCTGTTTCAGCAGCAAGTTGAACTGTACTCTAAACGAATACAATGCTTATGAAAATGTTCCCTGATCTACTCTTCTAAATTCTAAGGATTTTTAAGACCTATCTTCACATTTGTTGCTCCAAAAGTAAGGTAGGAATACCAAAAATGAAAGAACTTAGTATAGTACAACAATGTATCATTATATGATTGGTTATCAAAATGTTTTCCACAATTAGTTTCTCTATCTTGTCCACGTCAAAATGGTTCACTTCTAAGGAGCCTGTAATATTTGTCTGATGCGGTTATTTAATTTGATTCTCATCAAAACCCTCCGAAGTTAGTACTTTTATCAATCCTGTTTTATAAATAAGAAAAGGCTTAGGACTTGAAGGATTAAAGGAACAGTGGTTGAGCCAGGATTTGAAATCAGGCAGTCGATAGAAATCCTTTATTCTTTTTTTTTTTTGGTGGCTCAGTTGATTAGAAATCCTTTATTCTTAATGGTCACATTGAGCCGCTGAATGTATTCAAGGCTTTTTATTTTAGAAAACTTCTGTGTAGCTGATGGTCGCTTCATTTTTAAAGAAGGACATTACACACCTGGCCAAAATCTAACCTTTAGTTAAAACACTATTTTATGGAAAAGTTGGATTTGACTAAAATAATTTAGAGTTTGAGGATCTTTAAATTCAAGATCAGAACTACCCATACTGTGAGGGAAGTTGTCCTCCCTGGATGTCTCATTTTTTCCAACGCTTTTCTTTTCACATATGGTCTTCCACAGCTCAGACTTGGGTCAGGTTGCCTGTGCTCATTCAGACTACTCCCTTTTCTCTAGGGAGTCCCTGGTCACTCTGCGCATCCACACATCTGTACCACTACTCCCCCAGAGCACACAGATGGCAACAATCTTTTCTTTTCTAAAGCAATATTGCCACAATTGTTTATGGGTTCTCTTTCATTCCCTCTTCAGTCTTATCTTCTCCCCAGAGCTATGATTTCTATTGACTAGATACTCTGTACAAATTCACTTTCATTCATGTCCCAGCGTCAACACCCCAGAGTTCAAGGGAGATCATGTATCATGTATTTCAAGATCTCTAGTCAATTCAGGAAGATAACTTGACATTTAAGCACTGTTGTAGATTTTTCAATTACTCATGATTCTTAACTATCTCTAACTGATAAAATAACTGAGCACCTCTTGCTTTCATGTTAGCTCTGCAGATGTCCCTTTTTCTTGATCATTATCTCCAGGCTGGTTAAGTTATTACATGACCACAGAATTATGTATGACATGCTAGATTTTGACAAGACAATAGAGGTCTACTGGTCTGACCTAGAGGTCAGCAAACTTTTTCTGTGAAGGACCAGATTATAAGTACTTTTGGTTTTGTGGGCAATATAGTCTCTGTTGGAGCTACTTAACTTTGCCATTATAGTGTGAAAGTAGCCATAGATGGATACACAAATGGATGACTATGGCTGGTTTCCAATACAACGGTTCACGAAAACAGGCAGCAAGTCAGGTCTGGCCCACAGGCTGCAGATTGCTGACTTCTGAACTAGAGGATTAGTGCTGTTGGAACTTATAAATGCTATTCTTATATCCATCACAGAGAGGAAGAAGTTGAGGCACAGGAAAGATAAGTAGCTTACCCACCGAGGACACACAGACAGTAAGTAGATGAACCAGGAGGTGGATAGCTACGTCTGTATATTGCTAACCATTATGCTCTACTGTGTCTGCAGTATGCAGAGTATAATATTTATTTTAATGTTTGAAAATATGCTTGTATCATTAATAGTTCTCACAGGGTAGTAGGATGATGGTGGTTTTTACTTTCTTCCTTTTTGCTATAAATATTCTCTTAAAAAAATTTAATCTTGAAGTACTTTTCCTAACAAGAAGAACTATAGCTCACCTTAAAAGTAATGGATTTAAATGAGACCCTAGTGTACCTTTTTTTGTTGTTGGCTCCGTGTCATTCTCTCTCATTCTTAACAGAATCCCCACTGCGCCACCCGCCCAACTTCATCAATTCCCATTCTCAGGGGAGCTGATTCTGTTTCCAGTTGAAGGGGAGACCTCATAACCTAAGGGTAATTCTACCCTTAGATTGGGCATGTGACTGGGAATGTGACCGAATTTGAGCCTCTAATAAATGGGCATGAGACCCAGTTTGAACCAATGAGAAATGGTCTTGAGAAAGTCCTTCACGGGGGGGCACCTGGGTGGCTCAGTCAGTTAAGCATCTGCCTTTGGATCAGGTCATGATCTCAGAATCCTGGGATCCAGTCCCGCATCGGGCTCTCGGCTCAGTGAGGAGTCTGCTTCTCCCTCTCCCTCTCCCTCTGTGCTCTCTCTCTCTCTAATAAATAAAATCTTTAAATAAAACAAACAAAAAAAGAGAAAGTCCTTCACTGACCTTAAGTCAAAGTTTCCCGAAAGAATCTTCTCTCTCTACCCTCAGGGAATTAATGAGAAAATGGTGGGCTCAAGTAGAATTTAGCAGCCATCCTATACCCAGGAGGGAACCAGTATGGAGAAGAAGCCACTCTGTCTGCAGAGTGGAGAGGGAGAAAACCATGGCTTGGTGGGACTGTTGAGACTCAGGTCTAGCCAACCCCAAATGCTGCGATAACTCTAGAATTCCAGACACATGAGCCAGGAAATGAGCTTATTCTTTAAGCCCATTTAAGTTGTAACTTGTTGCCAAAAGCAGAATTATCTGGAGAATTCAGTCCAGAACAATGCTTTTGCACTAATAATCGATTATTTTAGGCAAAATAATTTTGTATTAAATAATTAAAATAATTGCTTGAGTGTTCCAACTTACTCAGTAAGAATATTTATTATTAGTCTTAATTTCAAACTTTTAAGATTTAGAATCAAGCAGTCACATGATCTCTGCTTTCCCAAAGCGCAAGTTTAATGCCTAACATATACCCTCTACCAAAGAATATAAGGTACTGATAAAACCAAAGGTAATCAAGACCATAACACCGATCTTCCCTGTCCAGCGAATGAAAGGATTAATAGTCCTTCCAAGCAAGTATGTATTTTGCCAATTTAAGAATAAATCCAGCTGGTTTTTGATTTACTGACATGTTCTTCACAGTGACGCAGATATCCTGAAAGACGACCCACTTTCTGGGTGTCCAAAGACCTTGAGAGACTAAACGCCGTATCTTGGGATGGAATGCCTCCAGTAAAGTCTTGGCAACTCATGTGCAGTGACTGCTGAAGCTATTATTCTTCTACAACAACTTCTAGCTCTGTATTTTGAAATTAAGCTGTGTTTATTTTCTGTTGCCAAAGCGTTACAAATTTTGCTTACTCTGAGTCAGATACAAAAGAGTAGAAAGGCTAGATCAGGTTATCACATATACATACTTCAATTTGCTTTATTGAAATATAACTTTCATACAATAGAATTCAGCAATTTCAAGTGTACACTTAAGTGAATTTTGACCAACGTGTAGAGTCAATGAGCCACCACCATCATGATACGGACCATCTCCATTATCCTCAGAACGTTTCCTCCTGACTCTACAGTCACCCTCTCCCCCCACTCTTAGCCCCTGGAAACCCCTCATCTGCTGTCGTTACAGTTTTGCCTTTCCTAGAATTTCATGTAAATGGAACCATACAGAACGTTGTCTTTTGTACCTAGCCCGGTATGATATTTTGTCATGTTTATGTCATCTAAGTGGTGTCTGCCTGCTTCAGTTTGGAGCAAAGGAAGACTGGAAAGACTCGTGGTAACATCTGTGTGTTTGGAGTCTTGCTGCCTAGTAATGTCACTCATATGAAAAGGTGTTGGTCACAGGTAAGCTGCACCTGTCAGTTTCTTGTTGTTTATCAACTGAGCTGATTGCTATTTGTTCTAGCTGTCTCTTAATGGTCTTTTAACTTTCCTAAGACCTTTATGTTACATTAATAGTGATGTTGCCCATGTTGAAAATGTACTTTGTTCATCTTTCTGTGATTAATCTGGCTGCATGTACCATTCTTCCCGGTGCCTTTCTGAAACCTTTTTTCAAGTTGACATTTTCTTTTAAATTGCCAAGGAAGAGAAAGACATTATAAATTACCATCTGTTCGAAATATGGTGTTCAAGAGCTCCCCTGATGGGGGGTTGGTTTCTGGTCAAGAAGGACAACCAGCCAGGATCAGGTGAGAGTCACAGGGTTTTCCTTAGAATGTTTTCTTACTGGCACATGACTTCAACTCTGCTAACCTTACTTCTCTCATCAGGAGCCTGAGGATAGCAACACTTACTTCACTAGTACTTTGAAGATTCCACTGGATAACCCCTATACATCCACACACCCCGGTCACACACAGTAAGAGCTCAATAATGGAAGCAGTCAGCATTACTATTGCTTTTTTATATCATTTCAGAGATGTGTTACTTCCAGATGATGATTCACTTGGCACTTTTTTATCTTTTTAGTTAGTGAAGTGTAGCTGATGCTATCATGCCTAAGGGGAGATGCTTTTAAAGATACCCTGACATGAGATCCTCTGTAAAGAGAAGAATGTTCATTGTGCCTTTTTTTTTTTTTTAAGGAATGGATTTCTTGTTATACTGAATTTTTTAAAGTACACCAGGTATATTTAATGTCAATTTAGCACTGTTGATCTCCCAGGCCTTAGGCTGGATAATTTTTCGTGAATGTACCCACAAGCAAATGACACTTAGTAAACGTGCTCCTCAAAATGTGCACGGTCCATGAATCAGCAGGATGGCTAACACCTGGGAGCTTGTTACACACACCCTAGCCCAGATTAGGGAATCAGAATCTTCCTCTTTACAACATCCAAGGAGACTCGTGTGAGAAGCACTGATGGTCGGTGAATTGTCCTGCCTCAGACCTGACTCCTAGTGTTTACTCTTCCCAGGCTGAGAGGTAGTAATACGAGTCCCTCAGGTTTTAGAGGAAAGACTACGTTCCACAGGGCTAGCCAGGGCCCTGGGGAGGTGTGTGTGTGTGTATGTGTGTGTGTGTGTGTGTGTGTGTGTGCAGGGGACAATGTCAGGTGGCTGGATTTCTAGCTTTGCAGTTGTTTCCAAGAGGTGGGTTTTTCATCCGTTGCCATATTTCACAAGGAAAAGCAAAGCCATGGATGAGAAGGGGGCACTTCTCTGTTCTTGAGTCCAACCCTGTGATGTAATCAGTTTCACCAGTTCCCTATGGCTCTGTTCTCTAGAAGTCTTTAATCTTCCAGAAACCAGTGAGAATAAAATATGACTTGCGGATTTGGGGCTCACTGATCTGGAGGACCAGGGGCCATCTTCAAAGTTCAACTATCTGCAGGTCTTTCATACAAGCATCATGTAAGACGTGGATGGGCAGGAAGAAGTCCACTGGTAACTGCTGGGGTACCCATGCCCCCACCCCACCACATCGTGGACACCCCCATCAGTGAGATGAAGGTCAGCCACCAGAAGGTCCAAGGGTAAGTGTTTCACATTATAAAGCCTAGGCGAGCTTCTGGGTGGTAAGAGCGCTACCCAGTATCCATAAAAGACAGTTTGTCAGATAACCCACAGTGCTTTGGGAACTGCTAAAAAACCTCATTATACTTTGAAACAGGAGTAGATAAAATATTTACCATACAGAGTTCATGTTATAAAGAAAAGTCCATATTAAATTAGGATGAACATTTGCTGCTTAGTGAAGTAGTTAAAAACAAACCTCAGTCACATAGACCAGTGCTGTCCAATAAAAATATAGCCGAGTTATAGAGTTCAGTTTAAATTTTCCAGAAGCCACATTAAAAAGGGTAAAAATAAACAGGCAAAGTTAAGTTTAATAAAATGTTCCACTGAATCCACTCTATCCAAAATACTACCATTTCAACATGCAATTAATATGAAACTGTGAATGAGATCTTTTATGTGCTCTATGAAATCACTATAAAACCTGCTCTCACAGCTCATTTCAGTTCAGACTAGCCACAGTTCAAGGCTCCGTGGCTGCACAAGGCTAGTGGCTACTGTATTGGACAGAGTGAGTCCAGAGCACCTCGGGCCCAGCCCGGTCTTCTGTTAGGATGCTCTGCAGAGAAGATATTTATTCCATTCCTTTGAGTTTGGCTGGAGAGCATCCCTCCCCGCCCCTCCCCAAGCAGGCACACTGCCTAGAACAGCAAAAGTGCATCCATCCAGAGGTCCCAGGAGAGATCCAAAGTGCAGACTTAATATTAGCAAAGGTTAACGGGTTGCAGCTGTGGGTCACGTGTTGGAACATTTCTTCATTTCTTAAAAACAAACTGAGAGAGGTTTTTTTGGGAGGGGGGGAGAGGTGTTAAAGTCAGAGAAAGAGAGAGAAAGAAGAAACGGCACTTTCAGATCTAAAACTCTAACCCTAAAGGCTCAGAACCTGGGGGTGGGAGTGGGGGGACACCAAAATGCGCTGTTAGGGGACTGAATTAAAATGTCAGGGAACCTCTCTGATGGCGTAAATGTCAGTGACAATTACTGAAAAAGAAAAGTTCCAAATATCACATTTTAAAGGACGTCCAGAGTCTCACATTACAGTAGCATGCTCAGATACACAAGATTTTTAGTTCTATGAATACGCAAATTGAGTATCTGTAAGTCAGTAGGTAGCCGAGGATTTTTTTTTTTAAGAGAGGGAAAAGGCTAATGAGTGAATTAAAGGAAATCATGGGATAGGTCACAAATAAATACCCAAACCACAGGTTTCCACTCATAGTATTCCTAGCATCATCTCTTTTGAGTCTTCTGGATGCTTCAGAAATGGTTTTAATCAGAATGAGGTCTTGAACATGACAATAACAGGACACAGACTTAGGAGATGGCCTTTCTCCTCACCGGCTGGGGGCTGTTGGCCACCAGCTTCTCTTAGCTGTTGCCCACACCAGCTCTTTCCCAGGCATTCAGGTGTTGGCAGGATGCCAGTAAAAAGGCACCTTTGCCCAGTTAGATTCCTGGCAGGTGTCTTTCTGCCTGGGCCTGTGAGTGTAAGGCGTTCGCTCCCACCCCTTGTCTGGCTTGGCAGCCCTTTCTGTATGGGCCAAGGACAGCCAGGCAACATCAGGCTGTCATGCAAGAGCCCAGGGCCACGGCGATGGGGCACATCCAGGACAGCGTTCTCAGAGAGCCTCCTGTATTTGCGCCAGGGGACTGTGTTCCTCTCCTCCTTTCCCTCCTTCTGCCCTTCTCAGCCTCTCCACAAGCTGAGATGGGGTCCCCACACAGCCCCCGGTGCTCCCCACCCACTCGGTTCTCAGGCATCTCTTCAGGGCATCTGTCTGACTCCCTGCCCTGAACTGGCCCCAGGAGAGGCCTGGCCGCCCTTCCACTGCCTTGATGTCCCTGGGCTCCTGGAGTTTGTTCCCCTGGGCACGGCCTTCCTTCCACTTCCCCGGGGGCCCTGCAGCTGGGGTGTCTCTGACAGAAAACGGGTCTTCATAATTTCCACTATATTCTTCCATAACAACTTTTAAAATTGTGTTTACGCTTTGGCCAAATTATTATTATTATTATTTTTTACCAGTGATGAAGGTGAAACCTACTTTGTAGCAATAGTTTGAATCGAAAAGCATTTATCTTCCTGAGCCAGTGTTTCTCAGATTGAATCCTGTATTCTTAATCATTTGTTCTCTTTTAAAAGAGGTCTACGGGATGGCACTCGCTGGCACTGTTTGCCAAATATTTTTGCTTCCCTACCTCCCTCCTTACCCCATTATGGGAGCAGGATAAGATTGCACTTCTTGGCCCCCTGTGTTTGGGTGGGGCCACCTACCCAAATGTACCACGGACTTATAAGCATTTCATTGCCAAAGCAAGATCCCCTAGAATTCTCTTTTTCTCTGATAGTCCAGGCAGGAGCTGCTAAAACAGCCTGGATTATAGGGTGAGGACCTTGCTCCAAGGAGAGGAGCCCCCAGTGAACCTATGGGGCACAGACAACAGTCCTTTATTATCTCAAGCCACTGAGATTTTGGTAATGTTTGTTACACACACGCCCAGCTTATCCTGAGTGATAAAGAGTTTCAAGTTTACCCAGAAAACCTCTGGTCCACACCTCCTCTTCATAGGAATTCATTATGCTGAGTACTAAATTTCTATTTGAAGTAATTAAACTTAGACTGTTCAATTTAAATTTGGAAAAAATGCATTTTTTATGATGTTGTTTGTTACTTATAGTCAATAACTCCTTTTGACAAAATCACACCATTAAAACTCCTAAAAAGAAACGAGGGCTATTTCCTCTGCATTTTCAATTTATAGGCACTAATCAATTTATCACAGAAATAATCATAAAAGGATAACACGGAAGCAGAGAGAACCCTGGGTAGAATGACCATCCTGTTGAAAGCTAAGAGCTTATGTAGCCACCCGGGTAAAGAAAAAGTTAACAAATCAAATTTCAGCCCCAGGTAGATCTCATGAAGGTGTTGGTGGGACTGAAAATCATGATCTCTTTTTACGTTTATGAAGTGTGCTCATACATATCACCTCCTTTTAAGAGGGAGAGAGAACAGGCGTTATTGTCACAGAGAGCAAACCTCATTACTTAAAGAAATGAGAAGTATTCGGAGGAACAATCATACACTCCTGCCTTTGCATTACTGATGTTCAGGCTCTGAAGAGTACTTCTGCTTCATGTCAGGGAGGAACAGAATCATTAAGTGTGCTGTAGAGGAGGATAAGTCTTCGGGGCATTTACTAACAAAAACATATTTATCTTTTAAGATGACTGGTAGCTGTATATGAATCTGGGGTCTAAATGCTGTGGTTATTACCCTTTTCTTCATCCATATGGAGCTTTGCAAGAGTGCTATTCTCACTGATCACCTGCAAACTGCCTGTGTCCTAGCTCAGGTGTGAAGCACAGAAGCACATATTTGGGTTAGCATATAATTATTGAGTTCCTTAAAAATAGGAGACCACTTTTAGGTGGTCAACTAATTCAGACTCTGAAACAGGAACTTGATAAATGATGACTCTGCTTATTAGCTGGAGCTCAAAAAACAAAAAACAAAAAACTGGCTCAACATTGAAACAATTCAAGGTGGATCCCTGCTTCCCAGTCAGAATGGTGGAGGGCTCCTGATGAATTCAGGCATGACTGTGACAGCTAACGCCGAGGCTAATAGGGGAATATCTTTGTGGCCCTTGTGGCCTTGGATGTAGAAGAGTATTTCTTAAACAAAACCCAAAATACAATCAATACGCAAAAATATACACTGATTTGCCCATACTGAATAAGTTTAAGGCTTTACGAATTTCTGTTCAGTGAAGAAAAAAATAGGCAAAGTCAAAGAGTAGCTGAAACACTGAGGAGAATGTACTTTGAAATGTCTAGAACCAACAAGGGGGTGGTATTCAAAACATGAAAGGAGATTCTATAAATTGAAGGAGACAAATACCAGAAAATCCAATATACACGGGCAAGGATGTGGCAAGGCAATCCACAGAGAAGGAGCCAAACAGTAAAGTAAGATGCACGAAGATATGCTGAATTTTACTAGTAAGCAGACGTGCAACTTAAAACATTCAGAAGCCTGGCCCAGTTAGAAGATCAGAAAATAGCAAATGTGTATGTGGACAAATGGGATGCTCACAGGGGGTACACAGAAAGTCATCTGGCATTACTCAGCGCACTAAGCCTGCATGCCTCCCAGGACCCAGCAGTTCCACTTCTAGGTATTAAACTCCCTGAGAAACCTCACGAAGATTCTAAAGGGACACGTATGATGATGACTGGAAACAACCCAGGTGCTTGTCATTAGAAGGATGGAGACAAGAAACACAGCAGATGGTACTGATGAAAACCACACAGCACTCACATGTGAGCAAGACGGTGGAAAGATATTCTGATTGAATCTAATTGGATCAACATGTTTTAAAACATATTGCTGCATGAAAAAGTCAGAAATAAAGCAAGATCTAGAGCAGCACAATTCCATTTATGTTACCTAAACACACACATACAACAAGCTCTAGTTTTTAAGGGCACATAAATATCAAAGCACATTCTGTTGGGAACCTGTTGAGAAGGGACATGGGGAGAGAGGAGGAAGGGAAAATAAAATGAAACACCAGAGGGGCCTTGCACAGCCCAGTGATGGCTGTGCCATGCACAGAGAGGCATATTAAGTCAACTCTGCACTCAAAGAGAAATGACAATAACCAAAACAATCTCCAGCAGAGTCATGATGAGGCCATGTTGGAATTTTGTCCATTTTCAGTGTTTCCACATTTCCCAATATCCAAATTCGGCCTTCCTTCTACACCTCAGAAAATCCTTAGTTTCATGTTTATTTGCTTGCAGTGGGGAATGCTGAGAAACTTCTCTGATGAAAGCCAAGTACAACTGAGCGGTTAAAAGAGTGGTTGAACTGCGCCTTAATAAATATCACAATCCTTGCTGTGTTCTGGAATTTGCATGCAGCTCCCTTTTCTTGATTTGCAAAATATTTTTGCATACAGTTACTTATTTATCATTGGTATGTCCTTTATTGTTCAAGACAGAACAATCTTTAGAGAGGGATGAGATGCTTCTATGTACGAGCCATGAACAGGTGGCACATGCCATCCCTGGAATTCTGTTTGTGGAGGTTTTCGATAGTGAAGTATGTTCAGTCTCATGACTTGACTCTGGACCATGGTAAGGTGCATTAATGTTAGACTGTGTTCACTATTTACCCTAATTTTAACTCTGAATTGCTTTATTATATGCCAACAGATATATAGGTTAGTTTTCATCATTAACAGATGTACTGATTGAGATCCAATTAGAATACCTTTCTACTTATAAACAAATGCAATCAAAACAAAAACACAGTGAAATGGTTTCCAGATACTGCACATAAGATCTAAGCTGTTCTTCAACTTTAAATGGTAAGAACTTAGATTTAGCTCTTTCCTATATGATGAAAGTGAGTATAGTTGTACAGACAGGGAACTGGTAGGGGGAACTAGTAGAGGAAACTAGTAGAGGAAACTACCAGCTCATAAAAGAAAAAAGAAAAAGAAAAGCAACCACAAAGAATTGGAAAAAATACAAAGCAACTTAAATGCATGTCAAGAGATATTTTTGAAAGTGAATATTATAGAGAGGTTGTTTAAAAGACAGATGTTTTGAACACAGCACTCAGTAACTGCTTGCCAACTAACGGATGTACAAATGAAAATGAGCCCCTGCTACACCAGGTGAGTCAGTGCCCTTTTGTTTCTGGGCCAGCTTCACATCAATTAACCTTAAATGATTTTTCTAAACATATGACCACCAAATACAATATTCTGTGATTCACTTTGTAATGTGAAAAATATTTTCACTGAAATGACTGATGACTTGTTGAACTTAAGAAGCCGGTTATTTTTAGGGAGAAAAGCCTACCAAATAGTTTACAGAACTTAGGAAGAAATGATATGGTAAAAAAAATACTACATGAAGTAGACCCTCTAGTTCACTCAACTGCCATCAAAAAGTCTGTCCCTTGATAATTTTAGAGCAGCCTGTATAAATACAAACATAAACTGTCATAAATGGCAGAGTGAATACTTCAATTATCTTAAGTAAAATTTGTCTAAGGTCTCAAAGACAACTATTTAAGCCTGGATACTACACATAATGATCAAAACATGAGGGCAAGTACTTATGCTCTATTGTACTCTGTGCCATAAAAATAATCATGCTGAGCATTCATTCAATAAGCCTTCCTCAGTCTTCCTCAAGATCTAAACACTTAGTGGTGTATTCGTTCGGAAATGTAAGCAGGAAAGAAAACAGAATTCACCTTTGAGAGGTAGTAATAAGGCAGTTGTACGCCCAGTTACTCAATTCTTCCTACTTAACATGTAGGACTTGTCCATAAGGTCAGTGAAAGAGTAGAATATAATGAACCTGAGTTCACTTTATTGAATCAAAAAAATGAATGAATCTTGGAAGTTGTCAAGAATTCTGTTTGTGAAGAGGTCCTTGGGCTTTTCCTGAGAACATCATACAACTTTAACTGTGAGAGCTCAGGCAATAGTTGTTGTTGTTGTTTTCTTTAAGATTTTATTTATTTATTTATTTGAGAGAGAGAGAGAGAAACAGCATGAGAGGGGAGAGGGTCAGAGGGAGAAGCAGGCTCCCTGCTGAGCCGGGAGCCCAATGTGGGACCCCATCCCAGGACTCCGGGATCATGACCTGAGCCGAAGGCAGTCGCTTAACCAACTGAGCCACCCAGGTGCCCTCAGGCAATAGTTGCTAAACAGATGGGAGACTAATCCTACATGTGCTGACAGATCAGTGACTCTCACCCTTCTTGAGTATGAGGACTTCTGGTTAATGCCAAAGAATATAACAGTTGCCCACATTATAGGAATTGTGCTTTTAATTTCTGTTCATTGAGACTACATAATGACATAAATTTACTATGAACTTAATAACACCTTTCAACTCATTAGTCATTATTAATAACAGTCGCATCTACCTTCATTCTGAAAAAATAGTACATATTTATCCAAGACCTATTAATTCACTCTACAGACAAGGCTTGGTTGCAAATGGTTTGAGGACTTTTGCAATAACTCCATGGTCCCCAAGGATCTGTGACCCACTGGGACAGACTGTCATATGATTATCCCATCAACTGTGGGGTTAAAGTTACAGCTGCTGGGTGACAGGAGTGTGTTAGCAACCCTGCTCATCAAGATTTTCTATCTGGTCACCCTCTATGCCCATTACTAGGCAAGGTAACAAAGTTTTGCTTTTAACAGGAAAGTTTCCTCTAGCAGAAAAAGTGTCCTTGGTTCTGGCCATTTTCGCCAACATTCCCTATGTGTGTCTCCTGGGAAGGACATAAAGACTTCTCCACTCTCTGAGTCTTCCTTTATCCAGCCACCTTAAGACCTTAAGAAGGGTGTGTTCACCATGGGGAGAAGGAAGGCTTCTTCTCAGTCAGGTCCCCCTTCAATAGCACCAAATTCAAAGAAAAAGAGAAAACTGCACAGGCCCATATTGTTTGTTCCAAAATGAGAAATCTAGCCATCTCTGGAGTGTGTGGATCTAGTCCCCTTTGCATCTATCTGCACCCACATTAAGAAGCGTTGCTATGGCAACATGACCAGTGTTCATCATCTGGCTATCTGGGTGCCCTCTCAGGAGAGGGAGGAGTTATCCCATGAAAAATCTAGCACCTGATATATTTATTTCCATCTTCCCGGATGGGACCTCGAGGGGTAGAGACAAAGGGATCTCAGTGTGCTCTCTCCTTTACTATTCAGCCCCATTTCCTGAGTGTTTCTCTGTAGCAAAGGAGCACATCTGTGTACATCTACGTGGCCCTGCAGAGTTTAAGTGATTTCACCTGCTCCCCAGGCTGCATCTCTTTTCTTAGGATTACTTCATAAACAAGGGCAATCTTCCTGGTGGGACGAAGACGGAGCAAGCAGTTTTGTCATGGTAACATCAGCTCTGGATTAGGAATAGCGCCCAGGAATCCCTGCCAAGGAGCTGGATACGCAGGGTTCTGGACATTGTACTCTTCATCGCCTCCACGGCAGCGAGCACTTTCACAAAGAGCTAGTATTTTCTCATTTATTCACAGCAGGGAAGCACAGCAATTTGGATTGCAGAAACTGATTTTGCCAAAAACACAAGAATGGGCCAAATGGCCAAGGAACAAAACACTTGGAAAAGCTGACCATCTTTCTCTCTTGCCCAGATAGAGTGTGAACATTTCAAAGACAGTATTAGAGGGCCATTCCCTTGGCAAATGCTCGAAAAAGCAAAAGCAAAAGTAAACCCACTCCCCTATTCTATGAGAGAGAGATCCAGAATTAAAATAATTGAATTAGGCATTGCCACAATGCCCACAAAAGAGGGTTACCAATATTAACAGAACAGAATAAGCCTGTGCGGCTTATTCATCTTGTTTTATATTTTAATCAATTTTGTTTGTAATGCCATCGGGGCTTGGGCTAGACAGAAGAAAGCAAATACTCCTCTGCATCTCACAGGGTGCTGGGGCTGGAAGGGGAGGACCATTGCTCTCAAGGGCAAGGATCAGCCTTTGAGAAGGAAAAAGGGAGGAGACCATGATTTCCCGATTATATAACTAAGGAATGGCTAGTTGATATGACTCTGAATGTCACCAGGTAAAGCTTAGAGCTCTCCCCCAGTATCATCATCCATAGAACCTTGCCTGGAAGGTTTGCTGGAATCTCAGCAGTAGGGAGAGCGGGTCAAGTGTGAACGGAAGGGGCCGTGGTTCTGCACCTGGCCATGAATAAGACGAGGGCCTGCAGGTGGAGAGGCCAGTGCAGGGGAGGGCACACGTGGATTGTCCATGGGCCAGCACTGCTGTCTGTGGGCTGGGACACATCTGGAGAAGGGGTTCTTAGGAGCAGCAGTCTCTAGAAAGAGCAGATACCAATCATCAAGAGAATGTAGCATCTAGCTTTCAGACAATGGATGAGTGAAGGGATAAGCTGTAGGATCCTATTTTCAGGAGAAAGAAGGGCAGAAATTAACCAGGCACCAGGGCCTCAGTCAAACAGGCTGGGGTTCAAGATCAGATTAAGAATTAGAATAGAATGAAGGGGAGTAAGTCGGAGGGGGAGACGAACCATGAGAGACGATGGACTCTGAGAAACAAACTGAGGGTTCTAGAGGGGAGGGGGGTGGGGGGATGGGTCGGCCTGGCGATGGGTATTCAAGAGGGCACGTTCTGCGTGGAGCACTGGGTGTTATGCACAAACAATGAATCATGGAACCCTACATCAAAAGCTAATGATGTAATGTATGGTGATTAACAGAACAATAAAAAATTTAAAAAAAAGAATTAGAATAGAAGCTGGGATGTGAGCAAGTTGAATAAATCAAATATGTGCGTGTTTTGTGTGTTTATCAGATGTCAATAAAGCGGCGTGTTTTTTTTTTTAAGGAATGTCATTTCATGTCGGGAATTCAAATAAAGACTGTAAAAGTTAAAAAAAAATACAGACAGAGAAAAGAAACTAGGGATTGAAGAAGGGGGTTGGAAGAGAGAGGCCCTAGGGCGCGGCAGCCTGTGCCAGACTTTGGGACCAGTCCAGCAAGCAAACGGAGCCCATCCTCTAGTGAGACTAGGGATCCCTCACAGGCATCAGGGTCCATGGGCAGGCAGGCAAATGTGGCGCTCACAAATGTTAACCTTTGCCTCTTTCCCTGAGCATAGCCAGGAAGGCGAGGACTGAGCAGCTTGTCCCAGTTTGCCTGAGACTTTCCTAGATTCAGCTCTGAAACTCCCACTTCCCAGGAATCCCCCCAGTTCTGGGCGTATGGGGACAGCTGGTCTCCCTACAAGTCACCACCTGAGTCCAGGGTCCTGGGTTCTGTCGATCCCGTTACACGGGAGTTGATAGGTCATCAGACACCAGGACTGACGGGTGGGATTGAACACCCGGAGTGTATGGCACAGTAATGCGGCGTGCTTTCCTCTCACACGTCTGATGGATGTTTTTCAAGCTTTAACTTGTATTTAAATGAAGTAGTTAGGATTCTGACAAAGGTATATGGCCCAATTATTTTAAGAGGGACTCTGGAAGGTGGGCGTGAGGGACTGGGAGAGGAGGAAGGCCCTGTCTCTCCAGGGTTCCTCACTCGAGATGCTGCTCTTTGGGGGAGGTGTCCTGAAAATCTGCCTCACCCACTCCAAGGCTGTAATCTCATTCTGCAAGAGACAGATCACTTGGATTCCTAGTTCAATTAAAACCACATGATGCTCTGGAACATCTTCCCTTCAGTATGTGTATGGGTTAAATGAGAGTCCACTGACCTGGAAGATTTTAGGCAGAATTTCCTTTAGTGGAAGGAACTTACTATTTAATCACCAGCTTGGGAAAGGAGCTGACTCTGGATTTAAAAGTCCATCAAGTACTGTTTTTATGGCTTTTTAATTGTAGCATTTAATTGTAGCATTGCCCGTTTTATGCAATATTGTAACATTCTTTAAAAGTTAAAGATGTGGGAACTAAGTAAATAATCCATTTAAATATAGACCATGTGTAGAACTCAGGCTATTTATGAAAATGTATTTAGGTAGAGTACTATTAACTCTCAGCTCCAAAGGTTCGTTTTAGCTATATGAAGTGTCCGGTCATTTTTAAAGATTTTATTTATTTATTTATGAGAGAGAGAGAGAGAGAGAGAGAGACAGAGACAGAGACAGAGAGAGAGACAGAGCATGGGCACATGCATGAGTAGGGATGGGGCAAAAGGAGAGGGAGAGAGAGAATCCCAAGCAGACTCAGCACTGAGTGCAGAGGCTGACATGGGGCTTGATCTCACAACCCTGAGCTGAAATCAAGAGTCGGGCACTTAACCAACTGAGCCACCCAGATGCCCCATGTCCTGTCATTTTTTATGCATTCGAGAATATTCTATGTGAAAGCTAATGTGCTAGCATGCATAAGACAGTAATAATTTTTTATATGTCATTTTTGAGGATGATGGCTTTGCTGGGAGGATTGGCACCATTTATTCTGTGTGATGTCAAAGAATGAAGATTTAATCCTATTAAGGGAAAGCACTGTATGAGTTTCCAGTGGCTTTCTGTCCAATATCCTTCACTAGTTTCTAGACTCACACCTTTCCAGCTCTTGACACGGGAACTGGATTGGAGCCACCCGTGGGCACTGCCTGGGCCTGAGTTACTTTTTCTGGCTCTTTTGAAATAAATTCAGTGAAGACAGTGTTCTATCCCAAGCCTGAGATGGTAATTAAACATAGCATTAACAAAGACAGTACAATAATTGGACTGAAAACCACACCCCAGATGGGCTTCATGACAGCCAGAAACATGGTGTGGTTCCTTCTTTGGAACATAAACAAAAATTATGTTTATAAAAATCCCCCCTTAAAAGGGAATGTCATAAACAGACATTCCCAAAGCTGGAAAGTCCCTCTCTATAGACATATTGGTGTCTGCATGACAGTTCTTTAGAGTATAATAAGGATGGCAGCTATTAAGGGTTGGATGTCTCTCTGGTAAGTGAGGTAATCTAAAACTTAGCCTAACACTATCTAATGAGGTTTAATCTTTTTCTATTTTCTATTTCTTATATATTTATCTAAAAGTGGGATCATTGATGATGACCCTTTGGGATCAGAAAGCTCAAATGTCAGGTCTTGATGTTATCTAAACATGCCACCAGGGAAACCACCCACGAGCATGTTTATGCACTACTGGGTACCAACATCACACCTGGTACTTATATTTTAATATGTTATAGATTAGCTATGAACAATGACCTATATAGGCATATCATCAAAATAGGGAAGTTACGGTCAAGCCTTATAGGTTTGTTAGGCCAACAGAGAACAACAATATCATCAACAAATATGGACCTACTCAGTTCTATCCTGTTAGAGGCTCTTTGTTAGAGTTGCAACATACTCTTTTCCATGAACATATCCTACACAAAGACAAGAAGTGGAAGGTAGCAGAGGAGAGAGATCTTTAGGATTAGGGCTTGTAAAATCCTTTGGGGGAAAAAAATGAAAGCAAAACCACAGCCAGTTATTACCTATGTAGTTGTATAACTTGGGTCAGTAAGCAACAAAAGCTATTTAACCAGTATATTAATTAAATAATGCTGCATAACAACCATCAATCTTAGTGACATAAAGTAATAGACATTCATTTAGCTCATATGTTTGTGCGTTGGCTGAGAGACTGCTGATCTAGGTTTGGGGAAATTTTGCTAAATAAGCTTACTCCAAATGCCTCTCAGCCTCCTCTGGGGCCAGGAGGCAAGCCTGGGAATATTCTTCTCATGGTGATGGCTGAAGTGCAGACAGCAAGCCCAACCACACAGCACATTTCAAGATTCTACTGCATCACGTCTGGTGGTAACTCATCATCAGCCAAAGCAACTCACATGGTCAAGCTCAAAATCAAAAGGGCAGGACATACGTTCCACCTACCATGGGACCAAAGCAAGTTACATTGGCAAGTTATCATTTGGACCCAGAAGTATTTTCATCCAATGGAAATGAGGGGGAGGATGTGTATATTTAAACAATAATGTAACCACCCTTTTCCTCTGTCACCTCAACAACCAAAAATGTGTTGAATCACTAAACCCTACCCTGGCAATCAAAACAATGCCATTATGATCAGCTACATTAGTTAGCTTTGGCTGCAAAAACAAACACCCTCCAATCTCTGCAGCACACTGAGACACATTTAGCAGACTAGTTTACTGAGAAAACAGTTATTTCTTGGCCACATTCCACATGGCAGCTATAGGTCAGCTTCTGCAGCTCTGTTCCAAGTTGTGGCTCTTCTCATTCTGAGTCCCACGCTGAAGGAACACCACCAATTTAGGATATGCTGTTCTTGTGGCAGATGGAAAGGGCAAGAGAGCTGTCAGAAATGCATTTACAGCTTCTGCTCTGAACTGGTACCTTGGGCCATCAATTCAGAAGGCCCAGCCTGACTCAGTGGGGGAAATCTATCCACCCGCAGAGGAGCATTGCTGCAAGTCCCACGGCCACGGGGGTGGGGGTGTGTGTGGGATCGTCCCACAGAGAGGCGTGAAGAGCTGGGAACAAGAACACATCCATCACAGATAGTACCACTTCGGGATGAGAAAACTTCACTGAGCAACAACCGCAGCTCTCCACTACTTACCCATAGACCTAATCTACTACAAGCAAAAGTCTGAGCACTCTTAAATACTTGCCCACTTTCTCATCTATTTTGAGAAATACACATTCAGTTTTTAGGGCAATGGCCATCTCTTCAGACCAGCATTCCCATTCAGTGCACCGTTTAGTCATACACATGGTGCTGCTATGTGTCTATTGGATGAGCACGGAAAGTTGGATTGATTGGTATCTTACTAGGTGTGAGGCAAGAACAAGTGCACTACAGGTAACAGGAAGTAACATCAAACTGAAGCCAAAGAGAAATTTAAGTGCAACATGAAACAACTTTGCCCTATGAACAAAACCGCAGGGATGGCCAGGGCAGGAAGCAGTGTAATCACCGACACGCTCCCCAGGTCAAAGGAGGCCGGTGGATGCCCTAGAGGCATCAGGACACATGCTGCACTACAGTTGTGCTTGGGCTGTAAGGACTGTAGAGTTGCCAATAGTTTAATTTTTTCGAGTGTGCCCTAAACACTGCAAAGGCACCCATGAATGAGTCTAAGCTAAGTATCCTTCTGCATCGGGTCACTGCCTAGTGTTTGACACTCAGCCCATCCTTTGATTCTCTCTGGTTTCTATATACTTTGATTCTTTCCATTTTCTACATTTCCTCAACTTACTCTAAGTTCCACCCACTTGCCTCATTTGCATTGGTTTTACGTTTTTGGACGTTTCTTAACAGTGAATAATAGTTACACTGTTGGTATATTCAGAGAGCCTGATGTTCTCATCACCTGTGTTTCTAGCTTCTAGCTGTGGCTTCAACAAAGTCAGAAGCTAGCTGGGAATTTTGGCAAATGGAAGCCTAGGGACCAGTGAGACAGAGAGTCAGAATTTATACACCCACAAAATGAGTACAATCCATATGAAATATAACCGGGATTATTTACTGGACAGCCAACCCTCAGAATAACCCACCTGGTTGAACATTGTGATGAAATCCACCTATTTCTTCCCATATCCTCCTTCCATTCACAAAGCCCAGGGGACTGGTGTAGCCCTATTTTATGGTGAATTTAGGTACTCTTCTGTAATATAGAACATCATTTTAAGCTAGCTAGGTCTTTCGATCCCCGCTAAAATAGAGTAGGCTCTCTGGTGCCAGGGATGGAACAGGCTGGGTTTGGGAGGTGGCTAAGGAGGACAGCATCGCTGACAGGCCTCCCATGTGCATCAGGTAGATTCTTTCCAATTCATTCTAGCTTCACTGCAACCTGTGATGTGCACCCTTAGGATGAGATGGGAATTTGGACCGGTCTTGGAGGATGCGGTAACTTACATGGTAATAACTCTTCCAAAAGTCAGGATTTACTGAAAAGAGGTTCTATGAAAAAGTGAAGGCAGAGCCCTGGACAATCAGCCTTGAGCATGGGGGTCCTTGAGGTTATATTCAGAGAGGGGGGATACTAGCTAAAGCAGCAAAAGGTTGCAAAAGGTTTGAAGTGACTATGTAAGCATAAGGTTTCAAGATGACCCTAAAAGCGATGTGGTCAATTAGTTAGTTAGTTGAGTCACCAAAACATGAGTAATTGATAGTGACACACAGAAACCATAATAGGATTGATTTTGGAGTTGGGGCTCAAGAAAAATTCCTGCACTATTGGTCAGTACTTCTGAGTACTGTAAAGAGGTAATTTGCACATTATTATTCTTTGTGGGAACACTGGGATCTCGCCAAAATAGAAAATTATGGTTTGGCCTATAATTTGACTGCATTCTGCTATTAGCAAGGGGTTTTAAACTGAAATGTAAATTCCTTCTCGTTTTGAAAATAATATTTTGCTTTTCTGCATATGTTGTACAATTTTAAAAGGTTGAAGATGGATAGGTTCAGTTTGAAGACATTTGTTTCAAAACTCAAAGCACCCTTTGAGAAGTAGGTGATTCCAAGAGTGAGAGCCTACAAGATGAGCCTGGAAAATCTCATCATGCTAAGGAGCAAAGAAGCTGTTTAAGAACTGTATCTCAGAGTCACCAAACAATTGATGGGGGAAGTTAGTCTTTATGTAAGTGTTCCAGTAACAAAGGAAGACATAATGATAAAATGGGAATGTTATCAATATTGTCATTTGCAGCCTCTGGTGAATTAATATATGCAGGCAATGATGATCAATGGTAGCTAACACCACAAAAGAAGAGACGGGTAGACAGGAAGGGTCTCCTAGTGGAAGGGTATTAAGCCATTTACGAAGGAGGATTGCCAAAAGTATCAAACCTAAACCTGATTTAGCTCTAGATCTACCTACCGATTGACAGGGAATACAAGAGACAGAGGGTCATGTTAAAGGATCCTAAGGATGCAATCAACCAAATTGCAGAAAATCAACCAGACTGCAGAAAATTCTACAGAAAAAAAGCCAGAAAGAAACCCTAGTATTCTTACCCCCAAGGTTGCAAGGAAAAGAAAAGAACAGAACAGGAACCTATAGACTAAAGACCAAAGAGGCTTATCAGCCAATCACAGTATGGAATCATCAAGGATAGTGGTGGCTCAGGTGCTAAACTCCCGAGAGAAACTCATGTCTGGCTTCAAACCTGACTTTCAAATGGGGATCATCTAACTGCTTAAAACCAGAGTTAACACATCTTGGAAGCCACAGGATCCACCGTTCATGATCTTTCACAAGAACAACCATGTAGATAGAGCTTTGAACTGCTTCCCCGTTGAAATGTCTCCACAGTGCTCATGAATTCAAAGCGGGTCTGTGGGTCTACGGGAGCAGCGTTGAACTAGACACCAGGGGACATGTAAGAGCAGCTGCTTCTGGGAATCATCCCATGGCCTCTCAGCAATACTCACGATAACATGCCACATGCCTAGTTAAGTGGCATTTGCCTTCATAAGCCATCAGCACACACTGTTTTTTCTTTATCTTCAAAAACTTGATGTCAATCTGACATATGCTTAGCTCTGGGACTACATGTGCAACGTCTTTGTGATACTGAACAAACAGCAAAAATATTTATTGGACTATTAAAACTGAGTGCAGATTATCATACATCTGATCCAGTTGTAAAGGCAAGGTTTATATGATGAGAGCAAGAGGAGAGGGCAGCAGGATATTTTTTCCCTAAAAGGAATCCGCAGCCTATATGTGCTCAAAGAACAAGGATCATCTCATCTTCATGGTTAAAACAGGTCATGTTTTATCTTTACCACATTGTGTATGATCTGTAAACCCCAAGGTACATCATTATAATCCAACAGTTGACTGGTCAGTTGAAACCTCTATAAACACAGAGGCTACTGCTTGCCACTGAATGTAAGAGTGAAGGAAAAAGATAGAAATCCAAATCTCTGGCCAAGTTCTGGGAGGTTGGGGATGTGACAAGAAAACCAACAAAGCTTGTTTTTTATCAAAATGTTCTATCAAAACCAAATGAGTGCTGCCCCCCCAAAAAAATTGATGTTAGCAACCTAATACTCTTCAAGGTTTTTATCAAAGATTCATATCTTCCAAAAATTATTCTCTAATATTCATTTCATAATAATCCCTCTGTTACTTTGTCTTTGCATAAAGCATTGCCATATATTTTTATATATTATTCTCTAATTATTCAGGTGTTGCCTCAGCTATATCTGTATGTCTCCAAAGGCATAGCAAATCTTCCAAAGAGCAAAGAATGAACTTGAGTCCCTACCATTTCTCTTAGTATAGTGATACAGAAGCACCCAAAAAGCCTTTGCTGGAAAAAAGAAGAAGAAAAAATGGAGGAAGGAAATGAGGGAGGGAGGGACGGTAGGCTAGCAGCACATGTAAGTCTAAAGGCTGAATATTTACATCATTGCTCGTGTTCTCAAATAAATAGTATTTCCAAGACTACATTTAAAGACAAATCTTTAGACTACCCTGAATGTCAAGAAAAGATTTACAGTCTGTGCAAATTAAGGTGAATGAATGACTTCATAGTACAGGGCTATGGAAAGTAAAGTATAATAATTCAAGGAACGTGGTGCAACTATTGAAACATGGACCAAGGGTCCAGTTAACCTTCACTCTGATGCTATCACAATTCCACAACCATGTCTTCTTCAATGCACCTTTTGATTCTCCCCAAGGGTTTTTTTTTTCCCCCTCCCTTTTTAAAGTCAAACTAAAAACGATTTAGTCAGCTCTTTGATAATATGCACATAAGAGACAAATCAATTCACCCACTTCAACAATGCTTGTTACTAGTAACAAATAAGATTACCTCTGAGTAATTTGGTGAGAGATATTTCCCATTGCACTTGGCAATGCTCCTCAGGATTTTTAATGCTTTATCTCTTTTCTTCCGAGTAATCAGCCAGCGGGGAGACTCAGGAACCACCCTGGCAAGAAAGAGAACTTTTTCTGAGTTTCATCTAATAATTTCAAAACCTAAAAGTTACAACTTGAATTTCTCTATCAAAATGGATCTTGCGATTAGGTACAAGTTTAGGAGATTCTGAGAGTTTAGGCTCTCTGCAACATAGATTATCTCAGAAAATTTACAAGGGAAGGGAAAAGTGCTCACTTGATAACTGTATCATTGGTCACAATAAAAATAATCAATATTGCATTGCTCTTGTAAAACCAGGCTGTCCTAGAACACAGTGTTCTCTATTATACATATGAAGAGAACTGGGGTAATAATGAGCATTTAGGAAGAGGTGAAGATCCAATTCATGTAAAATGATTGCCCCATATATTAAAATTAAATTAGAGGAATGATCAAAATACTTTCACTACCATAAGAGTCAAATGCATATAACCTGTAGTTTTTTGACAACTTAATTTTCTCATGCTCTTAACATTTCTTTATTCCTCAGGAGATTCCTAAATAATATTAATTTGCTTAATAGAACACACAGAGAAGCAAATTCGTTTCATTGCATTTAATTTGCACGTTGAAATATTGGCAGATATGGTTTGTTGCCTTATAGTGTTCGTGAAGATATACAAAATAACAAAACATAATTAATACTCTATTTAGATTTTCTGTTTGGGTACTTTATTAATTTATGTTAATAACAACTATTAGTCAAACAATAATCTCTATAAATTCTCAAATTCTCTAGAAATACTCAAAGCCCATAGTCACTCTGGAGATGTTAGGAAATCTCCTTAGTTGCTTTCATTTTCATGGTGGTTTAGAAGTGCAGATTCTACATTTCTGTGGAATAAGAATAAATTCAATAATGACTAAAACCACTTTACCAGTAATAAAGGAGGAAGAGAAAGCTGGGCAGCGTGATGGCTAGCTGGATCCCTTGCCAATTTGGGATAAAGTAGGCAATTCCAGGGAGAATTATGATTCCAAGGGTGAAGAACATTTGGACCACTATTCCCACAATTCTCCTTTGCTTTGAACCTACTATTTCCGTTACTGAAGGAAAACAAACACAGAGGTTAGGGAAGCTCGAGATCAGTTCCAAAATAAACAAACAGAGATGTTACATCTATCATATCCATCGGCATTGCTAGAATGTACAGAACTCTTAAAGGTACCGTCTTCCAAACATGCTGGAGCCATGCTTTCTGCTCACGCTCTTCTCTGCCAGTTATTGGCAAGCACGTACCACGCTCATCCCACACACCTAGCCCAGCACTCTTCTGGGTATACAAAGAACATATGTGTTGGTTTTAGGAAAGCTTAAATGATGACTGTTTTATCAACACAGAACTAGAATAAACTGGCTAGATTTCTATCACGGTATTTCTAAAGATGTACATATTATAGTCTCTTTAGAAGATTATTGATGAGCATTGTAATTCTACAAATAAGTTTTTCAAGATCACCACATAGTTTCTATCAAGTGATAATTCTCTCCACGGCGTTGGACTTTCCATTTATGTGATATTTCTTTAAAAATCACCTGGGGAATTTTACCGCGGGCATCCTTCCCCCCCTCCACCCACCCCAACTCATCCATTTCTATTGGTCATTAATTCTATTCCAATCACCCTGGGATATGCTACCTTAGTCGTGCCCTAAGATCACAACTTTGAAAATTCACCTAGACTCAGATCTCCTTAAAAACGCTTCATAGTCAAAAATTATCCCTTCTGCCCCAGCCAGCGACAGGCAACCTCCCAGTACTCTCTCCTTCCCCGCCCATAAAAAGATCTTCAAAGTGTCCTTAAAGTGGGCACTGCTTGGGGAGGGATTATCTAACAGTAATGGAAGGGACTAGAAGCTTAACGATCTGGAGCAATAATCAAAAAGGAGCTTTTGCATCTCCCTGCTCACAAATCCACTGTGACCCTTAGAGTAGGTAGCTGGTTCTGGATATCACTAGAGACAGAACCAAAGTAGCAGCCAGGACTTTTCCCAGTAAAATGAACAAAGAGCAACGGGAGAGTTCTCCTTCTTTCATACCCAGAAGGTCAAACTTTCTAGTTATGGAAGAGAGCAAAGGTTCACAAATGAGCTTCTCATTTTTAGGTCAGATCTCCTCCATGGTAAAAAGTTCTCCACTTGAACAAAAGAAATAGAATTAAGAAATAATAATTGAGAACACAGGGATGTCATCTCAAACCCCATCACAGAAAGACACAGAAAACGCGTTAAAAATGTTTCAAGAACTGCTGAAATTTTTAGAAAAATTAATCTCTGATAAAGCAAAGCAATAACATGCTAGTGGTATGGCTGTGCTAGAAAGTGGTTCACCCAAGTACTTTGTGACAGTCCGTATTTGGCAAAGGCGGCGTTTAGTTTCCCAAGAGTCAGAATCTCACCCCTGCACCTTCCTATTTGCAGAGATCATTACTGTGGCAGCCGCCAAGCCTCCGCATAGGAGCCCCAAGAGGGCTGACTGGCCGGCACCGCCCAGCCACCTGTCCCTGGCTGTCAGAGACATGGAGATGTAGAAATGTCTTACCAATTACGTAGCAGGTCATCCATGTCCCCTTTCCAAACACACCTTGTAGGAAGCGGAAGACCACAAACACAGGGAAATTGGGTGCAAATGCCACCACAACACCGGTGACGCCAACACCGAAACAGGATATTAGGTAAATGACTAGTCTGCCGTACCTTTTTGAGAAAGAGAGAGGAAGAAGTCACCTTCAACGTTTCCTTCGACACAATGAGAAAGACTATCATTAGAAGTGTTGCTAAAAGAGGTTTAAGTATAGAAATTTTGTTTTTAAGACTGCATTACTACCAGGTACAGGATTGTTGAAAATTCTACATTTTGTTTTATAGCAAAACCAGGGCAAATAAGAACATGTGCCTCTGAAATGACATGACAAAATGTAAAGCACAGAATGCATTCTTTGGGATTGCAGTTTCCAAAAAGATGACGCTCTCTATCACGTCTGGTCTCCCTGGTGGCACCGCTTGGACATTTTATAGCATTTTTGTGAGTGGAGTGGGAAGGGGGAAGGGAAAAGGCCCCAGGCCTTCAGTTTTGGCTCAACCATCAGCCAGCCGTGCGACCTTGGGTCCATGTTTTCAGCAATCCAAGACGCAGATTTTGTTTATTTGCTTGTGGGTTGTTTCTTCCCCCCTCCCTTTCTATGGTGAGGTTGTAGGGGCTCAAATGAGAAGCTGATGTGAAAGCTCCTTACAAACCATGAAGCTCACAACCAACGTGAGCTGTTCTTAAGTTCTGCATTTCATCCTCATCATTTACATAACTAGGATTAGAAGGATAGGCGAAGGGCACACGTTATTGTGTGCCATATTCTGGGATTCTGATGTTAAGTGGTTCGGTATAGGTGTGCCAAATTATTGGCTGGTGGAAATCTGTCATCCATGACCTTTCAGAGATTTGATTCAAAAACACTTTCCCGTAGAAATTCCCACCAAATCCACATATGCAGCATCTTGCTTCGGTCCGCGGAGTGGAGACAGAAGTCGTCCTGGTTTATCTAGGTTTTGAAATTCACTGCCTGTCCTTCCTACACTGTCCTCTCATAGATAGGCGTCCTGTTACATTGTTTCTTGTCCTTTCCTTCAACGACACGAAGGAGAGGAGCTGACAGATGGCTGGCCCTGCGGTAAGGCAGACTCATTCACGGGTCTATCTTCCTCTCCAAAGCGTTGAGTCATCTCTGAGGATAGCCACTCAGTCCCCTGCTAGGACATAGGTAGAAAGGGCCCCCCTCCTTTAGTTGAATTACTTTTATTTGGAGATATGTTTATTGATTGTGAGAGAGAAACATGCAGAAGCAGCAAAACTTAATGTTTAAATCAGAAATATGTGTTGAAAAGACATGGCTCCATTGCGAGTCGTAGCCAGGTAGGGTTCTCCCCTAGTGATGTGTGGGGAGATTAAGAAAAGAAAGATGCATGGGAAGGGCTATGAGAAGAAACCACAGACAAAGACATGGATGAAAGACAGGGAAAGAGCATCAGACACAAGGATTAAGGAGAAAGTCATACGCAGAAGAGGGTGTCAGGGGGCTGCAAGAGAGAGCTAAGAGACAGATGAAGGAGCAGGAAAAGAAACCAAGGGTTCTACCCACTTTGAAATCCTGGTCTGGAAAAATGCAGACCATCTATTGGTGAAAGCATTTGGGGCATTTTATTGTCTACAATTAGCTAATTAATGGCATTGGGCCGTTCTCCAAGAGGTACCCTTAGCATTGTGCATCACGAGCATGGTCACAAGGACCCACCCAGGCTGGGCTAGAGTGACCAGAGCGATGTTCAGCCAGACACGACCAATGGCCAAAGCTTTTCTACTCCTGTCCTAAGGGGTATAGAAGGAATAATTAAATTACTGCACATATTTTCATAGTTAGAATTGGGATAAAGGAATAGTTCAACATGAATACAATAACCAACATCAATAATGGTTCAAACAGGGATATTTGAATAGAAAGCCTGACTATCCTCAATATACACAACTCACCATGTCTGCCATTAACTGGTATATTTATGAATGTTAAATGATAAAGTTCTTTTAACAGTCTTTGGAAAAACTTTTCTGCAGAATTTTTAACTTACAGAATAAAATACAAGGATTTCTTAAAAAAATTAAATGAAACATATTTGGAAGGAGCCAACTCTGACTAAATTAATCAGACCACGACCAGTAAGTTATGGAAGAACATGGAATCGCCTCTGCTGTGTTCAGCCAGCCAGCCATTGGCCCCACGACGAAGTTACTGCATTTCTGGTGTTTGTGTTTCCACTCAGATGCCTGCAGACCCACTGGGAGCAGCCCCATCCATTCGTGCAGTTCAAGGAGTAAGGAGATGGAGGTGAGCAAGGAGAGAATTAGTCCAACCAAATAAGCATGAATGTCGCAAGTAGAGAGATTAAGATTTTTTCCAAGTTTAGCAAAAATTGTTTTCTAATGGCTAACATCATTTTCATCTCCACACGTGTGCATCATGTTCTAGTGCTGTCAACCGCTGTCACATCCGTGCCTACCTGTCTGCTGCATAGCCCAAGGTGAAGGCTCCAGCCAAGAAGCCCAGGTTTAGGACAGCCTGTGTGAGGTCCAGCATCCAAGCATTGACACACACGAGGTCAAACTGGGAAAACAAAGCAAATACATGGGAGACTTATGACCCTGCTTATCCTAAATATACCTGGTCTTCTGTCAAAATCAGCGATCATTAAACATTTTTGCCCAAACCCACTCCTTAAAATTTTTAAATGTATCACATGCATATTTTATATTGATGTATAAATGTTTTATCAGTTTCAATAACTGCCAGAGATGTAATTCACTGTATCCAATAGTCTAAACACTGGAGCCATTGGCCACCTACCATCACCCAGTAAAAACAAGCTCTTCAATAGTCTCAATCTGAAGTCAATTTTTTTTTCTCTTTGAATTCTTATTTTTGTTCCCACATACTTACATCCTAGTATTGTAAGTAGAAAATGTTTTATTGTGTTTTGCCTTAATGTGTATTCCATTAATGGTGAGGTAAAATAGTTCTGTGTGTAAAAATTATGTATATAAATTGACATTTAATTAAAAAAATTTTTTCCTGTGACAATGTCTCTAAAGATTCGCATTCTTTCCCATTGAGTTATAATTACAGTTAGTAGACCACCACGGATGAAAACAGAAAATCTGATGAATTTTGAAAAAGATTTATTGCACAGAATAACATTTTGTTGGAAATGCACCTCTGTATTTCTAGAAGAATGTTAAGAAAGCCCGGGGTTTTCCAGCTGGTTCATGTAATCTGTGGAGGAAGATTGTTTATTACCAGAACCAGTTAAGGCTAAACATCAATTCTGCTCCCTTTTTTCATTTTTAAAAATTTATGTGCCAGGAAAACTTGTTTGTATAAGTGAATTAATGAGAACGGAGAGAGTTTTGTTAGAGCAACATCATTCAATTCTTCTGGCTCCTTCTTAGTTACATGCTGAGACTCACATAGCGATCCACCATCAAAATTAGTTTTGCTTTTCTATTAACCTACAGGCCATTTAAGTTCTCCTAAAATCTTGCTGCAAGGAAGTAAAAGGAAACCACCACACTTACAAAGAGTTGTTTAATCAAATCATTAGGGTCATTTACTTTCTTCATTACCTTCTTAATAGCCAAACCAATAGTCCAAACTGTCCCACTGTTTGGTTCCCCACAGGTTTTTAAGCCTCAGGTGGGTGCATCACAGAGGGATGGGAGAGGGGTAGGATTCCTTTAGCAAAGTGGGAGAAGGGCATTAGGAAAAAGGACCTGCATCCTCATTGCATGCATAGTCTCAGGAAGATCCATTTTGGACCTACATGAGCTGAGGACCTGACAATGGATTCCCTTCAAAGTACTCCAGCCCTTCCCACCCTGTGATTGGTTTTGTGTACCTCCAAAGGTACACAAGGTGGGCAAGCCCACCCCAACTTGAAGGCCATTCGTAAATACACAATCATAAGCAAACCGTCACACTTATTTATGGAACCTCACCCATGATCTGTCACTTAACATAGCTGGAAAAAAACAGGAGCATGAGTAGCTGGCCCACCTCACAGAGTTGCTGGGAAGACGTATGGAGGTTAAAAAAGTAAAAAAAGATTTACATATACACATGGGAGTAGGAACTGTGGTGATTTAAATGAGTTTTATCATCCATTTAGGTACTGCTTTCTCAGGGTGCAACAATTTTAAGTAAAATTGCAGACGATTAATTATCTGAAAGAATTTCCCATTGGAATTCAACATATAGAGAGTGCAATTAGAGGACAGCCACATGCAAAAGAATGAAACTGGACGGCTTATTTACACCATATACAAAAATAAACTCAAAATGGATAAAGGACCTAAATGTGAGACCTGAAACCATAAAAATCCTAGAAGAAAACACAGGCAGTAATTTCTCTGACATCAGTTGTAGCAATATTTTTCTAGATGTGTCTCCTGAGGCAAGGGAAATAAAAGCAAAAATAAACTATTGGGACTACAGCAAAATAAAAAGCTTCTGTACTGCAAAGGAAACAATCAACAAAACTAAAAGGCAACCTACAGAATGGGAGAAAATATTTGCAAATGACATATCCGATAAAGGGTTAGTACCCAAAATATACAAAGAACTTACAAAACTCAAAACCCAAAAACAAATAATCCAGTTTAAAAAATGAGCAGAAGACATGAGGGGCACCTTGGCAGATCAGTCGGTTAAGTGTCTGCCTTCAGCTCAGGTCATGATCTCAGGGTTGTGGGATCAAGCCCACGTCAGGTTCCATGTTCAGCGGGGAGTCTGTTTCTCTCTCTCCCTCTGCTCCTCCCCCTGCTCTCTCTCTCTCAAATAAATAAATCTTTAAAAAATTTTTTAAATTACAAAAGTGAGCAGAAGACATGAACAGACATTTCTCTAAAGAAGACATCCAGATGACCAACAGACACATGAAAAGATGCTCAACATCACTCATCATCAGGGAAATGCAAATCAAAACTACAATGAGATATCACCTCACACCTATAAGAATGGCTAAAATCAAAAATACAAGAAACAAGTGTTGGCAAGGACGTGGAGAAAAAGGAACCTTCTTGGTGGGAATGCAAACTGGTGCAGCCACTGTGGAAAACAGTATGGAGTTTCCTCAAAAAGTTAAAAATAGAACTACTCTATAATCTAGTAATTGCACTACAAGGTATCTACCTAAAAAGTCCAAAAACACTAACTCAAAAGGATATATGCACCCCTATGTTTATTGCAGCATTATTTATAACAGCCAAACTATGGAAGCAGCCCGAGTGTCCATCAATAGGTGAATGGATAAAGAAGATGTGGTATATATATATGTATATATATATATATATATATAATGGAATATTATTCAGCCATAAAAAAGAATGAAATCTTGCCATTTGCAACAACATGGATGGAGCTAGAGAGTATAATGGTAAGCAAAATATGTCAGTCAGAGAGAGACAAATACCATATGATTTCACTCATATACGGAATTTAAGAAACAAAACAAAAAAAAGAGAGAGAGACAAATCAAGAAACAAACAAACTCTTAACTACAGAGAACACACTGGTGGTTACCAGAGGGGAGGTGGGTGGGGGGAGGGGTGAAATAGGTGATGGGGATGAAGGAGGGCACTTGTCGTGATGAGCACCAGTGATGTATGGAACTATACTATACACGTGACAGCAACATAATACTGCATGGAACACTACATCAAAAACCAATGATGTACTGTATGGGGACTAACATAACATAATAAAGAAATTATAAAAAAATAAATGTATGAAAGAGAAAAAAATAATACTGTACATTAACTACACTGGAATTAAAATAAAAACAAACAAACAAAAGAATGCACCAAGAATAAAAGTGTATCCGATCTCAGAAATCAAACAGGCAATTTGACTGCCAGAGAAAACATTTTGCTTCAGAAAAGTGGCAGCCAGTGTCAAATAGAAATTCCCAAAGAGTAGAATTTGCCTCCCCCAGCTGTACTTCAGATAACTGGATTAGCTGGGGACGCAGGCAAGCTTTCCAAAGATGACATAGCAAGGCCCAGCAAGAGCTATCCTTTCAATGGATTTGTTCAGCTGCTTTTGAATTGTATGAATTAAAATACCCTCCCATGGTCTTTAAATCCACAAAATATTCTTTAAAATAAAATTATCTTTTTCACTCTACCTTAAGAGAAACTGTCAAAAAGGATTTTTTCATATTTCATATTAAAATAAATATTTTTTCATATTTTAACTGAAAATGAACATCTAAGTGGTTAAAGTTCTGCGGTAACATTCTCTAAAGTACTATGATGCCATCTGGGCTACCTATTGTTCTGCATCCCAGGGGCTGGTGGTGTGGACACTACATTTCCCAGAACCCCTTGCCAGCAGGTTCTATTTAGGTTCTGCCAGTGGGGGAGGGGAGAGTAACTGCAAGATCAGAAAACAGGAAGGAGGTAGTGGTGATTCTGCTGCTGGACGTGGCAGCAGCTCCAGCTCTAATCGTGGCAGTGACAACAGTGGCTGGTGGCCTAGAGGTCAGTCAGCGTTTCTAACGACTCGCCTTCCACATGGGGGCCCAGAGATACTGGCCCACAGGCTCCATACTGGCCCACAGGGCAAGGGCTTTGCAGGTGCTGACCTTCCTAATCTCTCCCCTCTGTGCTTTTCTAGCCCTTCCAAAACAACTCAAATCCAAATCCTTTTGCTAAATCCCTTCCTGCTTGAAATACCTAGCCTGATTTCTGCCTTGAAGACTGGGAGCCTGTTAGCTATCAAAAGTACAAAATAAAGTAACCTAAATTATGTAAGGAAATGTACACACACACACACACACACACACTTGTGTTTCCAGTACAGGGACCAACACAGTGGACACAAGCATTCAGGGGCTTGGTTTTGGCTCTTACTCATAACATCCAGGAGGCAGACCCCTGCCTCCTGGGCCCAGCACTTCCTAATCAGCTCTGAGCTCACTGCCTGCTACGGTAAGGGTAACAGCTCTGGGTCTGTGATATGTTTTCATCTTTAAAGAGAGGTTAACAGGCAATGAAGCCCATGAGCTTCATAGGGTAAGGACTTCTTTTTTTTAAAGATTTTATTTATTTAGTTGACACAGAAAGAGAGACGCAGCGAGAGAGGGAGCACAAGCAGGGGGAGTGGGAGAGGGAGAAGCAGACTCCCCACCAAGCAGGGAACCCAACGTGGGACTTGATCCCAGGACCTGAGCCGAAGGCAGATGCTTAACGACTGAGCCATCCAGGCGCCCCTAAGGACTTTTTCCTGAAATAAAGTACTAAAAGTTTGTTGTAGTTCCCACAGAGACCTAAAACCTACCTCTTGTCAAACTCACCAAAGTCTGAATCAAGGACACAAGCATTTATGTTTTTCTCCTAAGGCCATTTATCAAGAACAAGTGAGATATCTCCTTTTTATTTTTTAAGTGTACACATGCAAAGACATTTAAAAATTATTTTTAAAAACTCATAAATCCATGTGTACCCATTCTGTTCATTACTAATCTTCAAAATCACTTTTACACAAAGAGAATTACTCCCCTTGGCATGAGCAGAAAGCCGATCTGATAAAACACTCAAATAATTCTTCATGTAATGCTGGAAGGATTAAGGATTACGCTGCTTCATTTTGCAGAAAGCACAACTCCAGCCTAATTAGATACTTTTGAAGGGCTCCTAACCAGGGGTATTTCTCAGCTTTTCCTAGTTGTTACAATCCAAATAGACATTATGTTAATTTGAGCTACAATGATAAAAAATGCTGGGACAAGTTACTGTTAGATACATGTTAAAGTTTTGATTTCTAAATCATCCTTAAGACTAGAGCAACAGAACATCTCCAGCATATAAAGGTCAGAGGTGATAAGCAAGGTAAAAATAATGCAGGTGTGCAAAAGACTTAGAAACTCAGGAGGGGACTTGCTACAGGGAGTGGACCCAGAGGACCAGAGGCTGGCTTTTCCACAGATGTCTCTGGAACAGACTGTTAGGTAAGCGGGTCTCAGGTTAGAGGACATCACATTATCTGACCTCGGTCACGTCTGTGAGGAATAATACTCATTAGTTGTAAGCGGGTCTCAGGTTAGAGGACATCACATTATCTGACCTCGGTCACGTCTGTGAGGAATAATACTCATTAGTTGTTTGTTCTGCTGTGGGAGTTGCTTGTACTGCTGACATCAAATGACCATATGTGCCTTTGTTTCCATCTTCTAAGGATGAGTTATCAAATGAACAATTCCTAATCAGCTTTTAGTTCGAAACCAGTGGCCATTAAACTCTTCATCGGTATTCAAATCAGCATGTGTGCCTTTGGTGTGACGTCAGGTGTGGGGTGCCCCTGGCTACATTTAGCATCGGCCGATTACACTTCGACCTCCATGGGCAGGAGGTCAACACCAAGCCACCATAACAGAGTCTAATAATGGTTAAAAATTATTGTCATCATAAAGAGGATAATATGGGCTGGGCCTCCATGAGGGGAAAGGATATCGTTAGTAATTCTAGTCATAATGAAAATTTCTTTAACATGATCTGATCACTTATATGGGCATTTTTTTTTTTTTTTTTTTTAGAGAGAGACAGAGTGTGAGCAGGGCAGGGAGGGGCAGAGGGAGAGAAAGAGAATCTTAAGCAGACTCTTGTGCTGAGCATGGAGCCTGATGTGGGGCTCGATCTCATGACCCTGAGATCATGACCTGAGCTGAAATCAAGAGTCAGACACTTAATCACCTGAGCCACCAGGCGCTCCTATATGGGCATCTTACTATCAAACAGTTAATGACTTTCTGCTATGTACAAACCATCACAATAAACTGCAGCTATGAGAACTAAACATCAGGTATTTACAGAAGCTTCCAGGGGTGTGCTGATACAGATGAGGCTGGGAGAAGTACCAGTGATCTGCACACTTTGTTTCTGCCTCTGTGAGGAGCTTATTATGTAGCTTAGAGAGCCAAGGTCAACGTATGTGAAGCAAATGTGGAGCACTTGAGATCAGAACCGAAAGGGGTTGACTATAAAATGCAGGAGGGCCTCAGAGAAAGGAATGACTGGTGGGTCCAAAGCAGTCAGATTCGTGAAGAAGGTGGGACATAATCTGATCCTTCAACAATGAGCTGGATTTGGAAGGAAAAAAGGGGGAAAAGAAAGGTATTTGAGCAGAGTGATGGGCAGCCCAAGTCACAGGAGCATGAATGCTAATGAGGTTCAGGTCTGCCTGCAGCATGTGGGGGTGTCAAGTTCTGATTTGAAGCTGAAGAACCACTTGTCTCTATTCCACTCAACAGGGAATGCAGTGCATGTCCCATGGGTAGGACAGTTTCTTTCTCAGGAAACCAGAGACATCAAGAGAGTTCAGAGCAGAGGGAGGAGAAAGTTCTAGAGGACAGAGGAAGAATCTGCAAGGTCGTAAATGGAAAGGCCCAGAACAGATGTCCTGGCCCCAGGACAGAACAAGATTCCAGGGAGATGAGAGCAAGACCAGGAGAGGAAACCTAACGTCTGCCATTGTCACTTAGAACACCTGGCACGCCATGTTGCTTGGCACGAAGAGGTGCCATATGTAAGAAAAGGCTCATACAAGCTGTCACTTAAGCTGTCTTCCAAGGGTGATATTGGCCATGCCTTCAGGTATGGCTAAGCAGATAAACCTCAAAATATAATGTAAAGATGTTCTTTAAGGGCATGGCTTTTTGTCTGGGCTTGTGAAATTAGGAAAAATGCAAAACTGAATTTACTATAATAGTAAGAGTGCCTGGTTGTGTATTAACTTATGCTCTACCACTCACCCTCCAATCTTAGAAGCTCAGACCATTTTGTTTCTTTGTAGAGAAGACATGCAGTTACTCATCTTAAAGTGTTTATGATTTCCCTACATAACCGAGGATGTCTACAGACCAGAGCATGATGAGAGGTTCTGCATTTGTGCACATCTAAGGGCAGAGAAGCCGCCGTGCTGGGGTCAGCCATCTGGTGGTCTACCTCTGCTAGCCCTGTGTCCTGAACCTCTTCGACCCTCTGTGTCCCCATCTATAAAATGAGGGTAAGGATTGGAGTGACGGCATCACTGAAATAAAATATATAGAGTATTTTACCCAATGCCTAAGATATATTAAATGTCTGATAAATGTTACCAATTTTATTATAAGGATTAGTGATATAATGATAATGATAATAGTAAATGACATTACTGGTGGGTTTTTTTGTTTGTTTGTTTTTTACTGGTGGTTTTAAAATGTGGTTTTCCACACTGGCTGCTCATTAGAATTACTGGGATAATTGGGAAAAAATGTCTAAGCCTCCTCCTGACCCAGTTCAATCAGAATCTAGTCCAATGAGCAGCTGAAATTGAAACCCGCTGGTATAGAGGTTCTCAGCTATGTAAATACCTGCCTGGGGATAGTTAATTTTTGCATATTCTGCATATTATACTGGATTGAATAGTGTCCCTCCTTAATTTTTGTCTGTCTAGATCTTCAGAATATGACCTAATTTAGAAATAGGGTCTTTGCAGATGTAATTAGTTAGAATGAGGTTATACTGGATCAGAGTGGGCCCTAATCCCATGACTGCTGTCCTTATAAGGAGAGAAAACAGGGACACAGACACACACATGGGGAGAACAGCATGGGGAGGCACAGGAGGTGCCTGCTAAGCAACGCCAAGGATCACCTGTGTATTCATCTGAGGGGCTACCATGACAAAGTACCGCAGGCTGCGGCTGAAACAACAGAAATTGAAATTTATTTTGTCAGCATTCTGGAGGCTGAAAGTCTAGGACCGAGGTGTCAACAGGGTTGGTGAGGCCTCTCCCCTTGACCTGTAGACAAGTTTTGACTTGTAGGCCACCTTCTCCCCATGTCTTTGCATGGGCTCTGTCTTTGTGTGTGTTTGTGTCCTGACCTCTTCTAATAAGGTCATTGGCCATTTGGATCAGAGCCCACCCTGATGACTTCATTTCAGCCTGCTTTCCACTTGAAGATTCTATCTCCAAATACAGTCACAGTCGGAGGTACATATGACTTGGGAGTGGGGAATGAATATATCTCAGCCCATAATAGCCACCAACACTAGAAGGTAATAGAATAGAGTAGAGTAGAGTAGAGTAGAGTAGAGTAGAGTAGAATAGAATAGGAGGCAAGGAGCAGATTCTCCCCTAGAGCTTTCGGAGGGAGCAGGCCTCTGAAATCAGACTTCAGACTTACGGCCTCCAGAACGATGAAAGAATAAATTTCTGCTGTTAACACAACACAACACAAAGTAATTTGTGATGCCAGCCCTAAGAAACTAATATACATATCAATCGGGATATTTTCAAAGTTTCTGTATAAAATGAAGCATTACTGGGGGAAAAAAAAAAAGACAGCTCTCCCTTCCTGGTTCCAGCCCCTTGGAATTCAGGGTGAACTCCATACTGGATCCAGATCTGCACAGCTACATTTCCCTCGGTGGTGCATCTTGCTTCCCCAGTGTAGCATCCTGGAGAAAGCACGGATCCTTCTCTCACTGGAAAGGCCAGCCACCACACTGCCTGGGCTGAGGAATTCAGCACGAAGTCCTGTGTACAACGTGGTACACCCGCCCAGGGGCCAGCCTGGACCCTCAAATGTGCTGGCTGCCCAGGCGGAGAGGGCCTGACAACACAGACGTGGGAAGGAACTGAAGCCTCGTGGTTCAGACTGACCAACAGAAGGTGGACAATGGGAGAAGAGAGGAGTCCTACCCTACCGTGGCTACTCTGAGATCTCACTGGTCCATGTGGCCTCAGGGGAGATGCCTGAAGGCTGAGCACCAGGCAGTGTTTGCTGTGGACCTGTGGCCAGTGTGGGGTTCCACCCCCCTGGTTCGCCCTCCCTCCATCCCTGCTTCTTCTCTTTCCTCCTTCACTCTCCCTTCCCTGGGGTTGCACGTCCTGATCAAGAATTAGTATGCAAGCTCTTGTCCCGGGCTCTATTATTCAGGGAAACCAGGTAAAGGAATGGTGAAGAAGCAGCTCATGATCCTTTCAGCAAGCACTACTCTATTTTAAATTCATGATTCTGTGTGTGGAGGAGTCTATTCAAAATGATACATTTTAATAGGTGAGTTATCAGTTTTGAATTACTGAGGAAACAAATAGTGCCAATCATATTTTCCATGAATTAACCATCTTTAATCGCCACCTTGATTTAATGCAATTCCATCTAGAAGGAAAGACCCATGCAAAGGCTCATCCAGGAGCAGCTAGTTTAGATTTTACTCTCTGGACTCTTGGCCTTCCACGTTGGAGCCAATTCTGGAGATTCAGGAGTATATCCCCAGATGCCAGGCTTACCAGCGGATCCTGTGGCCACAAACCCGGTGTTAGCAGGTGTGCCCCTTTCTAGAAGGCTGGTCCTGTGCTAAACCAGGACATGATTTAGGAACTGAGCCTCCAGCCAGGCTTTGACCATCTGTGTATGAGCACCTTCCACACTGGGAGCAAGGATGGTCAAAAAGGAACATGTATCTGACCTACTAGACCCACGGGTTAGAAGAGACCCTTAGCAGAATTACAGAGAAGTGCCTTGGACCCCACATGCAGGACACATTAGCTATTCTGTCATCCAGCATCCACTCATGCCTCCGTAGTAGAACTGCCAGACTGATTTCTGGGGAATTACCCCCCCACACACACACACACACTGTGAACAGCAGTGAGGACCATTGTCATCTGTCAAGATGCCCTGCCCTCCCTTACCAAAGCTACCACACGGCCTGAGTTGGATTGAACTCAGGATCAAATGATGGAATCGATATTTACTCGCTTGACACTCTGCAGACACTCAATAGATGTTTGTTCACTGACTGATTCAGTCAGTCAGTTATTCCAAAAAAAAAAGGTATAAGGTGATCAGTATTAGTACAAGACTTAAAGAGAATGGTTCATGATTGAAGATCAATTGTATAGAACCAAGTCACATGACTTCTTAATCAAGTGAGTGTCTATAATCTCAGATACTTCATTACGTCACTTGACAATGAATGTTCTGGGAAGATGAACAAAATGATGCACTAACTAGTGACTAATATGTTAACCTCTGTGAGAGGCTAAGGGTGGGGGCCTGTTGCTTCTTGACCTGGGATGACTGACAGCCAGTGCCCCATAGCTCCATTTTGCTGGATTCTTATATTTTCCAGTGTAGGTCTTATACCTTTACTGTTCAGACACAGTGAGGCTCTGCACTTTCCTTTTTTTTTTATACCTTTGGTCTTTAGTAAATAACTGCAATCAGGTAGATCTTTATTTTACTGGTATTTATTCTTATTGCAGATAATTGCTGTTGACTTCTTAAGCTATGTCCCAAAATAACATAGCCACGTTTTCTGATAAAGCTGATTTCTAAGAAAATAAAAATAATGAAGAAGGGGGATTATAGTCCTCAAAGGGAAAGATGACTAAATTCCGAAGAATAACATAGAGCGACAGCTAAATGGGGATTAGGCTCACAGTGAAATGCATCTTTCTGAGCAGTTTACTAGAAATATTCTTTTTACTAGAAAATAAGCCATTAAAGTAGAGCTTTAGAAATATACAGCATCTTGGTAAATCATTCTTTTCATAATATTAACTGAATTAACACAGTGGTTCTCAACGTGTTTGGGCCAGCAGCAACAGCATCATCTGGAAACTTGTGAGAAATGCAGATTCGTGGGGTCTACCTTAGACTCCCTGAATCAGAAACTCTGGGGTGGGGCCCCTAAATCTGTGTTTGACCTAGTCCTCCAGGGGATTCTGCTACACATTCATGTTGGAGAAACACAGAATCTAACACACTGTTTACATTAGTAATTTTTCAAGTTGGACACTCTGACATCAACTGTTGGCCACCTTCAGGGAAGCCAAGGGATATTGCTACAGGCTTCTTGAAAGAATGCACAGGCACTGCATTAGTTTTGCTTAGTGCATTAGTCTTCAGTTGCTGTGTGGCTAATTACTACAAACCTAGCAGCTTAGGTCAGTGCCCATTCCTTATCTCATAGCTCTGTAGGTCAAAAGTCTGGGCAGGCTTGGGTGTGTTCCCTGCTCAGTCTCTCATACATATGGTATCAGCCAGGCTGGGCTCCCACGTATAAGCTCTGGGAAGAATCTTCTTCCAAGCTCATCCAGGCTGTTGGGAAAATCCAGTTCTTTGTGGTTGTGGGATTGGGGTCCCATTTTCTTGCTGTTGCAGGCCAAGAGTTGTTCTCAGCAACTAGTGTCTTCTATCAGGCCCTTTCTATGTGGCCCTCTCCACCTTCAAAGCCTGCGATGGTGTATCAAGACCTTCTCATGCTTTGAGTCTCTGTGAACTTCCTTGTCTAATGAAATACATAAAATGCACATAAAATTATCTGTATTTGTGTAAATATACAGAAATGTCAGAGGGAAGGGCACTCATTAAGCTGATCAAAAGATTCTGTGTGGTTGTATGATAGGTAATTTTTTTCCATACTTTTTTGTGTGTTTTTTTTAATTGTTTTTGAATTGGGTATGTACTATTTTTATGTATTTTATTAGAAAAACATAAAGCTATGTCCACTTTGGAAAAATTCTATACTGACTGTAAAGCCATATATTAGAAGGGTGGGGAAGGAGATTGGTTGAGGGAAATAATGTAAGCATGGCAAGGGGAAGAAGAAAGAAGGGGCTTCCAGAGTTGGATGCAGGTTGATATGGGGTGGAGTGGGGAGGTCTTCCTGGCAACTCTGTTTGAGATAATTTCTAGTACAGAATTAGAGATGAGTGAGGGTCGGGTGGGAAGATTATTTTCTTAAAAGTCTCTCAATAGGGGCACCTGGCTGGCTCAGTGGGTAGAGCATGTGACTCTTGTTCTCTGGATCATGAGTTCAAGACCCACGTTGGGCATGGAGCCTATTTAGGAAAAACAAGTCTCTCAATAATATTTACTTTCCACATCAAATATAAGAAATAATTAAAAATGCAAAAACATAAATCAAGAACCTCTCTCAAGGTACAGCTAAAGCCCTGATGCTTAAGGCAAGTCCACTCTTTCTCCTGGCAAATCCAGTTGTGGTAAGTGAGCTTTCACGGCAGAATGCAGCCCTCCCTCTTTGACATTCCTACCTGGTCTGAAGCCTAATGCTCAGGCAGAAGTGGGATTTTATGTACCGGACCCTTTGATAATATCCTTCGGGTCTCTGGGGCACTGTTTGTCCTCAATCTTTTTTCTTTATCTTCTTAGGATTGGGTCATCTCCATTGATCCACCTTCAAAATCACTTATTCTTCCTTCTGCCATCTCCAATCTGCTACTGAGCCCATTTACTGAACTTCTCATCTCAGTTATTACACTTTCCAGCTCTAGAATTTCCTTTTTAAAAATAGTTTCCATTTCTCTGTAGAGATTATCAACTCGTTCATTAAGACCACTTTTCCTTTAGTTCTTTGAACATCATATAATTGGTTGAATGTAGTTATTGATAATAATATTGAAGTCCTTATCTGCTAAATCCAAGGCCCAGGACCACCCAGAGTCAGTCTCTATTGACTGCCCTTCTCCACCCACTACCACCCCCAGCACAATCCCATTTCCTGTTTCTTGCATGTCCTACTGGCTCGAGATGTCAAAGGACAGGGCCTAAGGCTGGCAGGTAACCGTCACTTCAGCCTCTCTGAATCCTTTGTGTTCTTCTAAGGACTGTAGACTCTTGTGCTGGCAGGAAATTAACTTATCTGGGCTGACACTGCAAACTCTGACACCCCTGTGATATAGAGCAGCTGATAACAGCTCAATTTTACAGCCGCCTCTTTCAGCCTGGTCCTCTGGTGATTAGAAATCTCTTACTCCACAATTCCAACATTGCACATAATGACATTGAACTTCATTCAGTTTTATCTCCCACGAGTCCAGTGGAATGGAGACAATTTTTAAAATCGAAAATTGTGAAGAACATATTTCTGTCAGTAGGAGCTATCTAGTCTTCTTATGAAAGAAAACACTCATTTTACAATTATGTTCTAGTCTGAAAGCTCCCTTCCTGTGGCCTTTAAATGTGGAAAATTCAATATTATCATGTAGGTATTATGTTATTAGGGCTGAAGTTGTATCTCATTCACTTCCTTTTATGATTCTTTGGTTTCAGGAAAAGAAGGTACCAAATTAACCTATTATGCAGCAAGAGACTTGGGGACATTTATGGGTACCAAAAGTAGTTCTATCACATCTACTTGGAATTTTGAAAACAGAACCAAGGAATATTTTGCTACATGTAAAGGACATGATCAGTATATATAAATAAATCCCAATTTTATCCAGTTTAATTCACTTTAGAAAAAGAAAATAAAAATCCAGATTCACTTTTTCATTTATTAATTGAGTACATTCACCAACCTACATATAGCTTGGGTGAGAGAAAGCAAAAATCCTATTGGCTAAGGATGTAAGAGACCAGAGCCTCAAACTGGGGGACCAGCTAGAAATTAAGTGAGTGAGCTTCCCCACGAAAAGCATGAATCCTAGCATCTGAATGTCCAGTTGACCCCTCAACAACACAGGGGTTTGGGACACAATCCCCTGTTCAGTTAAAAATTCATGTTCATTTGACTCCCCCCAGAATGAACTACTAACAGCCTATTACTGTTGACTGGAAACCCTACCAATCACATAAACAGTCGTTTAACATCTATTTTGTATGTTTATGTATTATATACTATATTCTTAGAATAAAATTCTTACAGTAAAATGTATTATATACTATATTCTTAGAATAAAATTCTAAAATAAAATTCTTACACTATAATATATTCTTACAATTTATTCTTACAAATAAAATTCTAATAAAATAAAAATTCTTACAATAAAATAAAAGCTAGAGAAAACAAAATATATTCCCATATCCCAACTTATTACAAAACAAGTCTTTTTTATAAAAAATATGTAAAGCAACTTGCTAAGTTATATGGATTCTTCAGTAAAACTCTTAACATTAACCCCCTAAAATAAAATATGCATGATCTTTCATAGAAATCCATTTTCCCCCCTAAGTTTTTTCAACCCCTGTTTTTTTAAAAAAAATAAATAAATATAGGATCTGTCTAGATTAGCCCCAGTGTTAGTGAAAGTGACCACATGTTCTTCCTGGAACTGATTTTGTAACCCTTCCCTGAGAATAGTCCTCTAAAATAATCAGGAGATATGAAGACATGTAAAGGACATGATCAGTATATATAAAATGACTCCACGTTTTGGAAACAAGGCCCTCCAGGCTAGATGATGGGAAAAAGAAAAACAGGTGACATGGTCAGCACATATACTTTTTTCTTTCTTAAGATTTTATTTATTTTATTTGACAGAGGGAGACACAGCGAGAGAGGGAACAGAAGCAGGGTGAGTGGGAGAGGGAGAAGCAGGCTTCCCGCCAAGCAGGGAGCCCGATGCGGGGCTCCATCCCAGGACCCTGGGATCATGACCTGAGACAAAGGCAGACGCTTAATGACTGAACCACCCAGGCGCCCCAGCACATATACTTTTGATGCATTTATCTGCATATGATTTGTGAGCATGGGTAATAAATAATGAGATACAACTCAGAATCAATGGCAAGTGTACAGCATGAGTCATAGCTCCTTGCTCATAAACTCTAACTGCAATTATACATGAGGGTTGACTTGTCTTTGAAATCTCACAACGATTAGCACAAAAATAGGCCAATTGTTTGACAACTGTAAGTACTAAAGGGGAAAAAACACACAGGATTTATCTTTAGAAACATTGTAAGGTTTAAAAGTAATCATAATAATAAAGTTTCGCTGCCTTTTATGATTCTTTGGTTTCAGGAAAAGAGGGTACCAAATTAACCTATTACGCAGCAAGAGACTTGGGGACATTTATGGGTACCAAAAGTAGTTCTATCACATCTACTTGGAATTGTGAAAACAGAACCAAGGAATATTTTGCGACTGGAAATTTTCTCAAATACAGACAAGAGTGACATTTGGGCAGCTTTCTGGGCTGTAAGAGCCAATGGAATGTGCAGGAAGGATGTCATAAGCCATCTGATTGCAGGTTGGGTGAAACTGATAGAAGAAAACTAAATAATAATAATAATGTTGATAATGATAAATCCCACAATGAGCTTAACCATTCCTTTTGAGAAGCATAAACACATAATATTTTCTATCTGTCCTTTGGACAGAAGGACAGACTCCCCTTCCCCACCTCCCATATGAGGATGGGATGTGGGTTCTGTTAACTACGGGGGCCTCTCCCAGCACAGCTAGACTCCAATCCCTTTGAGAAATCTGCCATTTTGATATGTCGAAGATTTCCCGATATGTATTAAGCCCATCAGATGTTGCTTGCAGAGGAATTCCAGGGGGGAGAAGGAGACCCATCACATTTTACTAGATTTTAGTTTCTGTGTTTCAAAATCATTGGCACCACGTTTTCTCCACTTGGAAACCACAGTTGCCAAAGATTTTCACAATCTAGTCTGAACATGGAGTAACATATATACCTTTTAAAGTCTGCAAAAGCCTGTGTTTTCTAAGAACACACTCTTATGACATAGTCAGCCATGCTGATGAAACACAACAACAGTGCCACATAAAAATCGAATATGAAAAGTAGCTCCCAGATTTTAAACCTCTGGTGTTTTCCCAGTTTAACATGTGTCTTTCTTAAACTTCTAAAAACCACTGGATTTTGGTCTGAATATCCTATGACCACTTTTCTGACTTTGACACCCCATTCTAGAATCATCTAGGCCTTCATTTTGTTCATACCTCCCCTTAGAGACACTGAACAGTCTTGGAGGTCCGAGCTTTCCTACTCGGATAGTTTCTGATTCTGTGCACATGGAGTGAGCATCAGGACAGAAACACCAGGTTAGTCACACCCTTAAAATAACTGCTATTTGATTAGGAGAGAAACAAACCGACCACAAAAAGTTTTTGAGGAGAAACACAGCATTAAATAAACCAACGAGAAAAGCAGAAGCTGTTGTCAGTGTTAAGTCGGCAAATTCCCACAAGGTTAAAACCGATTCAAACAAACAGAACCCTTTGAGCCAAACCTGAGCTTCTCAGCAGTCTGTGTGGATGGCCTCTGCCTCCTTCTGTGTCTTGTGTTCACCTCTACTTTGTTTTTTGTTCTCTTGGTGGTTTGTATTTGAAAGCAAGAATAAATGGGACTTGACAACAGATTTATTTTTATAACATTTCCAATTGCTTGGAATCAGGAAAGAGATTTAGGAAATGCTTAATCTTGGGAGAGTGTTGGCCAGGAATTTTGGTAGAGAGCTCCGGGGAAGTCCCGGGACAATGGGATCATTGACTGAACTCCTGCTGGAGACCATAGCTCTGCCAATATTTCCTTGTTGTGACTGTAAAGTTTAGAATTATTTGACCTGAGGTGCAGACCCAGCTTGGTTATCTATCTAGCCGAATAGTGTTCTAGCTCACACGCACCCTCCGTGCCCAACAGTGTCTGTCCCCAAGTCCTGAGGATGCCCTGCACAGTCCTTGCCCAGGTGTTGAGTGGCTTAGAAGGAAGGTATGAAAGGCGTCCCAGCTCCCCCTCCGGACCTGGGATGCTCTTTGACCCTGACTGCTTCAGGAGAGCCATGCTAGTGTGTCACAGGACCTAAGACAACATTATGTTTAGTGGTACAAAGCCCTGAGTGAAAAATATTTCCTTCTTGAAATGCCTGGGTGGCTCAGTCGGTTAAGCATCTGCCTTCGGCTCAGGTCATGAGCTCCAGGTCCTGGAATCGAGGCCACATCTGGCTCCCAGCTCAGCGGGGAGTCTGCTTCTCCCTCTGCCTCTGCCCCTACCCCCACTCATTCTCTCTCAAATAAACAAAAATCTTTAAAAAGAAGAAAAGAAAATATTTCCTTCTTAATGCGTTTTTAAAACAAATTGTTTTCATTAGGAGTACTTGGAGTTATCGAAACCAAAAATATAGGTGGAGTCCACAAAGACCCTGTTTTAAGGCCCCTTAAAGGAGTCACTGAGGAGAGTCTCCAAACACACAATAACCAAGTAAGCAAGATGAAACTATAGAGCAGCATCAACAGTCTGGCCCTGTGATTCTACATATCCAGAGGGCCACGGAATAAGGACACCAATGATAACCTGACTGTATGTACTGGGGTAGGCTTCACATCTGGAATCCAGGGGCTGAAACTGATTGCCATCAACACCTACCGTTCACGGCATGCCAGGCCTTTGATTAGCTTATACACACTGCCACCTTGAAGCCCTCCAGCAACCCTGTGAGCTAGACATGATTATTATCATCATTTCACAGCTGAGGAAACCGTGATTAGAGATCAGGGAGCAAGTTAGCAGTTTCATACTCATCAGTACGCTGATTATCAAATCCACCACTTCCATGCCCGAGTACACCCCAACCTATAGCCATCCCCCTGCTCCTGCAGCCTTGTACAAAGAAATGCAGTTTTTAAAAATTGCTGAAATATACATTCTTCATTTAAGCAGGTGCCACAGATCCTTCTTAAACTGCTTTTACTTGGATTGATGTATAGTGCAGCAAACACCCCAAATTCTCTCGTTTGGGGGATTTTTTTAAAACTCTTGTCATTTTCCTTTAAATAAATAAGCATTAATAATTACATTGACTTCATTAAATTATCTTTTTAGTAAGTGAGCTACTGCCATCGTATTTTTGCCATTTGAATATTGCCTCATAGTTGCTCTAAAATTTTCTGCAACTGGCATAATGAAAAAAAAAAGTTGGTATCGTACTTGTCTGGTTTCTCATTGTCTTCAGATGGTGCTCTAGCAGCTTCATATGTACTGCTCTTAGAACCGAGGTGCAAGCCCTTGACTACAAGAGTTATGTATCTTGGTCTTAAAATTATGTTTGTTTTGAAAAGGAGAGAAGGTTCTAGAGTAGAGTGTCACCTTGGCTGTTTATATCTTTTTCTTGGCTCAGGAAACAAGAAAATAGACCATTGCTACGTCTGTATTCATTATGTTGAAACTTAGCGAGGCATTTCAGAAAGGCAGTCATGCTAGTTGTGGGCACTGAGGTAGATCTGGCTGTCTGTGAGCCAGATCTGGTTCAGATTTGGTCTGATACATTCCTGGAAAGAGACGCCGCCATCAAGGTTTAAGGTCTTTCCTATGGTGCTTGCACCTACCCACTTGGGAAAGTGGTAGGTGTCGGACTTCCAAAGCTAGCCACTCGGCACCCACCCCTGGTCTATGCTTTGGCTGTAGCTGGGATGCAAAGATGCTGCAGAGGGGCTATGCCCTGCAGGGCTGACAAGGGCAAGAAGACAAGACACACATTGATTTACTTTAATAACTTAGTGCTTAAACCAGAGGTTGATACCCATCCTAGAGAAAGTCTAAATGACCTCCCTGCGGCCAAGTCTTTTTTCTTTTTTGTGGCCTTTCCCAATCCACATCTGCTCCCAAGTGGAAAGCATAGCCCCCAGAGATGAACGCCCTGGTGCCGGGAAGGCGTGAGTTGTGGAAAAGGCCGGGGTCAGAAAAGCCAACATCTTTTCACTAGAGCTGTGTGATCCAGGGTAAGCCAGGGAAGATTCCTCTGTCCCACCAGATATTGCCACAGTTAGAGTACTCCCAGACCTTGTATGGTCCAAGCCTGGATACAGGTACAAGGGAGCTCAGCATGGCATAAACAGGGTTCGCTCATTCATTCTTTCACTCATTCATTCGAAAGACATCTACGGACGGCTCCTGGCCGTGAGGCATGTTGCTGTGCGCTGAGAGGGGATCACCGCTGGGCTCTGGTCCGCCAGAAGCTTCCAGTGCAGCATCAATGATGTTGTATGTGAAGGAGATACAGAGTGGAATGTGTTTAAATGCCACAAGAGACCCACAGAATGCTATGTAAGCACATAACAGAGATGAGTTCCGGCTGGGACACACATGTCAGCAGAGGCGATTTGGAGGAGGGAGCATTTGAGCCAGGCCCTGAAGAGCTGGTTGTATCTGGACACACAGAGGTGAGGTAGGAGCGAAGCGGGCGGGGCCAGCAGAGAGATATAGGAGGGCAAGGGTCGGGCTGGACTGGAGCATAGAACTCGCTCTCCAGAAAGCGTGACCTCGAGACGGAACAGCAAGGGGCGTCTTTGTAGCTCTCTATAGTTCCCAAAGCATTTTCCTCCACTAGTTTGTTTCAAACATAAGCCTTAAGATTCTAATTATGGGGCGCCTGGGTGGCTCAGTTGGTTAGGCGACTGCCTTCGGCTCAGGTCATGATCCTGGAGTCCCGGGATCGAGTCCCGCATCGGGCTCCCTGCTCAGCGGGGAGTCTGCTTCTCCCTCTGACCCTCTTCCCTCTCATGCTCTCTATCTCTCATTCTCTCTCTCTCAAATAAAATCTTTAAAAAAAAAAGATTCTAATTATGTTTGTTTTCATGAGGCCTCAACTGAAGAGATAAATGTGAATGTCATGAAAACACTGTAAAATACTTACACTAAGTAAGATATGAATACTTCTACTAATGATTAGAGAGTGTGGGGAAGTAGAGAGTATACTGTAATTCAATCAGATATATAAATGACCTGATTAATGCCATGTTCCCCCTGCCCTAGCTTGATAAATAGTCATGTAAGAGCACTAACAGCGCCTGGCTCTAACATTGGCTATCGACGGCTCTCAGTGATTCGTTTTTAGAAAGACGGAGATACAACAAGAAGAAATTCACGTGGATGCCCACTTACGTTGGACAATTATTACAAATGAACCAGAAACCCACCCCAACAGGGGATGCCCCTGGGGACTTGCAGCCTACCTAAGGATTGCTGAACCAGAGTTCCCACCCCACAACCTTGCCATGCTGCCATCAGGAGGCAGAATCTAACTCTCCTTCCCTGGAATCCAGACTGGGCTTGGGACCCTCCTGGAACCAACAGAATGCAGCAGAAGTGAGGCCGTGTGACTTCCACAAGTAGGTCATGAGCGGAGGGGCAGCTTCTTTCTGCCTCGTGACCTGGAACACGCAAGGCGCTGTGAGCTGCCACGTGAGAGGTCTGAGGCTGCAGGAAGCCTCAAGCAGGAAGCCCAAGCTGCATAGACAGGTCAGGTGCAGACAGGCCCGGGTGACATCCCAGCTGACAGGAGTGCCACCTGCCAGACAGTTCCTGCTGCTGGCCATTGGGTTATCTCAGTCTGTGAGCCCTCCTGCTGAGGCCGTGCACCATGGAAGAAAGACGAGTATTCCCTGTTGGGCCTGCTCTGAATCCCTGACCCACAGAACCTGTGACGCCAAGACAATGGTCATCATAAGTCACTAGTGAAATTTAGTGTAATTTCTTACACAGCAATATTAAGTGTGATCTAAAGTTGATCTGTAATGGTTTGTTTCTTTAAAAAAAAAATCTAGGGACACCTAGGTGGCTCAGTTGGTTAAGCATCTGCCTTCGGCTCAGGTCATGATCCCAGGGTCCTGGGATCGAGTCCCACATCAGAATCCCTGCTCAGCAAGGAGCCTGCTTCTCTCTCTGCCTGCCGCCACCCCTGCTTGTACTCCCGTGCTCTCTCTCCCTCTCTCATAAATAAATAAATAAAATCTTTAAAAAAAATCTAAAGTAAATATGACAAAATGCTAGCATTTGTTCATTTTGGGCAGTGGTGTGTGAATGTTTCAGTTATTCTTAAGAGAAATTTTGTATTTTTTTCATTGAAAAGTTTACATGAAATACAAATTGCCAAAATTTCCAGTAAACTTCCAAGGGCTAATGTTAAAAAACAAAGAAATTCCAAAAGACTCACATGTAAGGCTCTTTGTATTTTATTTTATGCTCTTCAGGACTCAAAGATGGAGATGAAAATGTCTGCAAAGTAGCCCATGAGAGTCCCGAGCACCTGTCGTTGGAATTGCTCAGATAATGGCTCTAGGCAGTAAGCATTCCTATGGTTCTCAATCCTTATACATGAGTGGAAGAGTTCCATAATAGTCTGGAAAATTTTAGCATGCTACAGCACCATTATTTACAAGATTTTTTTGAAATGCTAATGGATTTTGGCTTCATTGAGAAGGTTAAACAAGTAAACGCAGGCATTTGGGGATAATTCACTAATACACTAAGTCAGCCATTGTGGCTTGGGCTGTTTATAGATGGAGTGTTAATGAAAAAGTAAAGAACAATGGGAAAATGAAATCATCAGTAAGAAAATCTCCTAAGAGCATCCATGTTCCAAGTAGGCACTCAGAAATTTCAGCAATGGTGGAGATAATCAGATCCATGATAGTTAACCTAAACTACTTCGACTAAATTGAATATTTTTTGCAGACTGTCTCCAGATTTCGGATCATGGTTCCTGGAAGTATGCCTGAACCAGCAGTTGGGGGCCCCCACCTGGCTGTGCCCATCTGTTTGGATGTGCTTGGCCTCAGCAGCCAGTGGGCTGAGTGGGCAGAGACAAGACAGAGGTACTGGGGGGTACAGGATGAGCACAACAGTGAAATATGAATGGGTGACCGCGACAGCAGGGTCACTAAGAGTATGAATCATGCCCCTCCCTGAGCACAGGTGACACTTGGTGTGATACCCAGGACCAGGAATGAGCGTTGAGTGAACCGCAGCCCCAGGGGCTCTGGAGACCTCGGTAAGAGCTGATTTTGTGGATGGTGGGGATGGAGAGAGCATACTGGGTTGAGAGGAGAGTGGGGATGTGGGAGCAATTAGAGCAACAGTCCCCCCTTTCAGGAAATGTGTTTCTGGCAGGGAAATAGAGGTCCTCAGCTGTGAAGAGATTCAGGCATTGGAGAGGGCGTTCTACAGATGAGATACACTTGAGCACCTTTAAATGTGGGTGGGCAAAAATGCTAGTGAAGGACACAAGGAGACAGGGTGGTGGTGGAGGGAGCAATCTGGAGACGTGGGCAGGACCAGAGCGCAGGGGGAGACAGCCTTCCTTGGGGAGGGGCGTCAGGAGGAAAGGCTGGGAGCGGACACCGCTAAGTTCTTACACTGGTGGCAGGATACTCAAGAAGCTTCTTGTTCCAAGTCTTCTATATCCGGGAAGTAGAAAGTGAGGGGATTTGCTAGGAGTGAGAGGGAAGGGTGGGTGTGGGGAGGGCATGTCCTCTCTTTTAGAGAAAATAGACTGTGGAGAAGGAGTCTCCAGAGTGAGGGAGGCCAGGCAGTACCAGAGGCCCAAGAACCAGGGGAAGTTGGGAGTCTGAGGCTACAGGGGTGCAGGTGAGGGGTCCACACATCCCGCCCATGGGGCGCCCAGCGCCTAGGACATTTCTGGCCCACACTGGCCACTCCATACATACCTCCTCCAGAACCACATTCCAGAGGATGACAGGGCTCCCGGCAGTACCTTCGGGGGTGGCTTGTGGGTGGAGCAGCAGCTGGTCTGGACAGGGTCTTTGTGCAGAGCAGAGGAAGGTTCCGTTACATTCGACAGTCCACTCACAGGCACGTGAGATCAATGCCAGACCAAGGTACCTGAACTTCGTTTCATGGACAAAAGGGAGCCTTGGTTGTTCTGTGACTAGAACCGTGCTGTGACCAATATGCTGTGTGCATAAGACCCATCTGGTGACATGCATGTTGGGCTAAAAGGGAACACGACCAAGAACGAACCCACATCAAGGAGCAGTAAGCTGCATTTTTAGGAAGAACCAAACTTCATATGAAGCTTACTTCAAGAGAGTCATGTTTTCCATTCAAGTGTAATGTTAGCCAATCACCACCTAATGAAAAATCATGAGCTAAAGCCAATCTCCTTCTAGACCAAGTGGTTCTCAGAATGTGACCTGGGACCCACAGCATTAGCAATACATGGAGACTTGGAAATGCAAATTCTCAGGCCCACCTCAGCCCGACTGACTCAGAAACTCTGGGGGTGGGGCCCAGCAATCTCAGTCCTCACACACCTTCTAGGTGGTTCTAGACTTTGAGAGCCACCGTTCTGGAGACAGGTGGGTAGGGACATGTCATTGGTTTGGGTGAGGCTGCCCTCAGAAGGAATCCAACCACACTGGTCTATCTTCACAGCCTCAACTCCAACCTTTGGAAAACAGGAAAATAACTACTTCCATCATAAGACTATTTTGATGCTAACATAATATATTCAAAACCTCCAGAACATATCTAGCTACTAAGTGTTCATGATGGAAATAAAATTTGGTAATCAAAATAACCCCAAATAGTACACAATCTCAAACACATGAATAAATGGTTCATGAATCAAGCAAGGGAGGCTGGTCACACAGCTAAAAAAAAAAAAAAAGAAAAAGGAAAAAAAATCACTAATATAAAACAATATAAACTGGACAATGCCAAATATAATATGGTCTCTAACACATGTAAACAGGTTAGCTATTAAAGCTAGGTCAGATTCAAACCTTAATTTCTGTTAAGTGAAGCAACCGCCCTTTTGATTATTCAGAGCAAGCGAGGCAAATATAGGTCCAGCTTTGTTTTCTGATCTTGTGTTGGGTGAAGAAAAGTCCTCTTGTCACATTATGACAGTTTCCAGACTGGCTTCACTTGATGCCAGAGGCTCATTCTCTCCAGGCTATTTTCTCTGAACAGCCCCCTCTTTTCTGGAGGCTTTCATGTAAGCAACAAAGTAATTGTTTTGGGTAAGAAATTATGAATAGTGTTCTTTCACTAGCTATAGGATTTCACAACCTCTAGTAAGTGGGCCTTACTGGGAAGGAATCTAGTGTTTTTTCCTTTGCCGAGAATCCAGCCTCACTTGCATGCTCTAAGTTTTGTCGGTTTGACTTGTTTCTCAGCAATCCTATCAAGTTGAACAAAACAACCGCGGTTAATTTGAACAATCTACATGCATTTTCTCATCAATTTTAAATGTAGCATGACCACAATGTTAACTTGGCTTTACCTCTACTTCTGCACTGACTTTGGCAAAAGAATATCTCACTTAGTTAAGAAAAAATGTAAGGAGCAGTAAGGGTCTCTCCTTTCCAGGCCTTTGTGTAAGGCAGTCCCCGCTTTTCAACAACTGATTTTCCAGGCAGAGATTTTAAATATATGATTGAAATCATGCAATATGCATATACTGATATCCCAGCCTTTTGTTTTAACTTGATATTGTATCAGAAGCATTTCCACATTATTACATTGTAAACACAGTTTTATCATCTCTGTCATAGTGTATCAAATGGGTACACTGTGTTTATTTAACCATATTCCCCTCTATTACACAACCAAGTTGTTCACAGCTTTTCATTTTGTATACATCTTGTGAATCACTTTTTCTGCTTGTAAGCACTCAAGGTGACCAACTGTCCCAGCTTGCCAGGGACTCTGCCAGACCCAGCCCTGAAAGTCCTATGTCACAGGAAACCCCCTCAATGCCAGGCAAACTGGGACAGCTGGTCACCCTAGGAGAGCCCCAGCTGCAAGCAGGAGAAGAAAGTCAGGGCTGGAATGCAGAACATAGTATCATAAGGGGAAAACTCCACAGGAGTTTCCACGGGAAAATTGGGGGATCCAAGCCAGCCCTCTGCAAGGAGGCCGGGGGATGGGGGGGGAGTCAAGGGAGTCTAATAGGAAGTTGGGCAAAATATGGTGGCCGGTTCCCACCATACGCAAGTTGGGGAAGAGAAAGGCAACAATCCAGTGAGTAGGGCCCTACTAAGATTTCGGGAGAGTCTGTGCAGGACCTAATCATCTACGGGTCCCGGGATTGGACTCTCTCTGCACCCCTCCAAACTTCTAGGCTCACTTGCCTCCTGACGGAGCCTTGGGGAAGCTCTGACTGCCTGATGCAGGCTCCCCCTCCCAGCTCCTGGCTTCCTGCCCTTGCCCTGTGCCTCTGGCCTTCCACCTCAGAGCAACCACAAGCCCTCTGCCTGGTGACCTTAAAGCGTGAGCAAGTTAATGCCTGCGGAGGGAAACTTCGACCACTGGGAGGCAGGAGCCACTGGATAAATTCTTCCCCTTTTCTCCTTCCCTGCTCTCTGTTCCCCCCTCCTTGGCCTGGTTCTTGGGGGCAGGTGGCACAGGGCTTCAAGGACATAATGGTGAGGTGGCGTACTCCCTTCCCTACTTCACCCTCCTTCCCCCACTTCTGTTCCCTGGCATTTAATAGCCCATACATAAACCCTTGTCTCAGACTCTGCTTTCTGGGCAACTCAGCTGAAGACAGTACCTCACTGAAGAACCAAAAGGCAATGCAAGAGGGCAAATTAAAAAGGAAAGCAATGACAGGCCAGAGCATCTTGTTTCTGGAAGACCTACAGATTTGCCAAGTCATAGGACTTTAAGAACCTAATTCTCCTGAAGATTTTGAACAATATCTTCTCCCTTTGTCTTCCTAAACAGGAAGATTATATGATCTTGGAAGACAAAAGCAACGCCTGGAATTCTATACCTGAGAACACATAAAAGCATAAAAAAACTGTGGATTAACTAAAAAACAATATTAGGAATGCACTACGGGAGGACTTGGTTGAACTATTACATTTTATATTAGGCTTTTGAGATGGACACTGAGAGACATCTTCCATGTGACGTGCTCAGGAAAGGCCTTCCACCTGTGCCCCAGTGGTCTGCATCTGGGGACAGAGCATCCACAGGTGACCACTGAATCCCCTCTGTCCTGCAGCAGTGCTGTCCCTGATCTTCACAGGTAGACAGCTCTGGGGGACGTCTCAGGCCAGCTATCACAGGGGATAAAGAGACCTGCAGTATCAGGACACTTGAGATATATTTAGTTTCTAAGGTGCAAATCTATGCATAGGTTTACTTTCAGTGAAGTTCCATGGTGTCCTGAAATTTAACAGAGAGAAGGTGAACGAGCTTTAGGAACAGCAAGTGCCCAACACTGTCCCAAGAAAATGTCTTCTATACAAACACATGCGGGGCTGACATTTCAGACTCTGAGTTTTAAGACATTTTTAGTTAAGTTGGTTGTTTTGATTAAAATACAGAATTTTAGATCTAGAAGGGATCCTGGAAAATACTTACCTGTGTTTTGTGTGTTTTTTTTTTAAGATTTTATTTATTTATTTGAGAGAGAGAGAATGAGAGATAGAGAGCACGAGAGGGAAGAGGGTCAGAGGGAGAAGCAGACTCACTGCTGAGCAGGGAGCCCGATGTGGGACTCGATCCCGGGACTCCAGGATCATGACCTGAGCCGAAGGCAGTCGCTTAACCAACTGAGCCACCCAGGCGCCCTAACCTGTGTTTTTAGAACATTATTTTAGAAGAACTCTGTCTCCCCTCTTAGAAAACAAAACAATCTTAACACCAAAATAAAACCGATAAAAGTAGAATTACTCTGCTGAAAGGGGCAGGCATGGCAAAGCCAAAGATTAGCCAAACACAGTTTGCAACAACCCGAACAAGACCCCATCTAGATTTCTAGGTTACAGGTCAATCCATTCAACAGGGCAAGGGCCGGGTGGTTTCTAAGGCATCTATCTTACAAGACCCCTGAGTGTCTTTGACAGAAAAACCCATTTCTTTCTTTTTACACCCTTGTGTCTTTTAAGCCTTAAGGGAAGAAGGTTGAGTTAATTATAATGTATTCTAGTCACTGGTTATAGAAGACCCCTATCTTATTTTATAGATTGATTCCATTTTATCGCTCTTCCTATTTCCATCCCATCCCCACAAAGGAATCACCCTGATGTGTTAAGGTATATCTTTTTGTTTGTCTTCTTGTAGAATTGATCTTGTTTTGTGTGCTCATACTTTTAATTTTATGTAAATGGTATTGTATTCTATACCTCACTCTGTTTCTTACTTTTTATTCTGCCCTGTGCTTTATGGGCCACACACGATGCTATGTGAACATCTAACCCATCAGTTCTGACTACTGCATGGGGTGTAGCCACTACATTTGACATTCCCTCTCTCCCAGATCACCTCCAACTCTCTGCCACCCAAGTAATGCTGCAGAGAAGATATCTGCCTCCTGATGGATGGATGGATGGATGGGTGTATTTGAGAATTTCCTTTGGGACTTATGCATAGGAGTGGAATTGCTGGATCACAGTACACATATGTGGACACCTGATTGGCATCAGTAGTTCCGGACTGTTCTGGAAAGTAGCCGCCCACGCCCTCCAGCAGTTACTTTGCAACCTACCAACACTTGGCATCACCAGGCTTTGTAGTTTCTAACTGGCCTAATGCATGCAAAGCGCTATCTTGTTTGCATTTTTGTTTCTCTGATTACGAATGGATCTGCATTGCTTCTTATGCTGAATGGCCTTTTGGGTCTACTTTCATGAAAACTATCCATACCCTTTGTCAGTTCTTCTATAAGGCTTGTTATCTTTTTCTTGTTGATTTACAGAAGTCCCTTTTATATTCTAGAGACATCAATTAATCTCTTGTTGGTTCAGACATCAAAAATATCTTTTCCAATTCTCCCTCCCTACAGCTCCAGATATGGGACAAGTTACTTAATCTCCTTGTACCTTATTTTCCTTCCCTACAAAATAGTGCATGCCTCACAGGGTGTGTGAGGATTAAATGAGTTGACTATTTACCAAGTTTTAATGTTTTCTGATAAATAAATAAGAAAAACATTCCAAGCAGGAAGATGCATTAATAACTATAAGGTATATGAGGTGTATTACAGTATGGCTTTGTGTCCCTATTGGGCATTAAGCTACTTTCATGGATTAAATTTTAGTGTCTATTCAATGTCAAGAGACTGGATTGCTTAATATATAGAGCAATTTAGCCCAAATTCACTTCAACTCCAACTTGAATCCCAATAGTCATGATTAATGCTCTCTTGCCTGCCACCATCATGTGCTCATTTCGTAGACTGCAGGGGGATGGGGGAGTACTCTTTTGGCCTTTTCTCTCTGAGGCCACTTTCTCATGACAGGATGAGCAAACTGTGATATGAAATAGCCATTGAAAACGGCCCAAAAATATGAGGCAAATCTGTCTTACTGACCCAACCAGACAGTAGGCATGAGCCACACTGGTACATTCTAACACAGCCCCCTTAGGGAACCTTTGCTGTCCAGATTTATTGAAGGATCTGATGCCTGTGAAAGGCAAAGTGATGGAGAGGGCTTCATGTTATGATGATGCTTTCGTTCTTCTCAAAATCCCTCCCTCAAAAAGGGGCCAGGGGAGGTGTCAGTGGGCAGAGTCGTGTGCATGACTCTGACCATGGACAGTGACCCACCCCCCCAGAGTTATACGGGACCTAGGGCAGTGGCAGCTGTAGACAGGTGCCGGGCTGCCATCCCACCCGGCAAGAGAGGAAGCACATTCTAGCCTGGGGCTGTGGGGCTGTGGTGGGTGTCTCTGGCAGTCCGCCTTCACTCACCAATGACTCTCCCCGGCAGCAGCCTGCTCCCTGGGGATACAGAACACACCAGTTCCAACAACACAGCTCAAACAGTCACTTACCTCCAACGGTGCCTCCTACTCCCAAACAGAAGCAAATAAAACAGTCTTAACTTCAATCAGGAAAGCTCTCTTTTATGTAAAATGTGAGTTAAAGCTCCCTTAGATGTTGCCAGGTTTTCTGCCCACGCCCTATTTTAGGGAAGTTCAAGACCCCAGCCCAGCGGTTCGCTGCTCTGTCTGCAGCAGAGCGTTGAGTCTGAGCCAGTCTGGGTCTCGCAACCCCAGCCCAGATCAGGCACACTCAGGACTTGGAGGCCACATTTAGTGACAAAGAGCAAGAAGGAGGGAATGAGCGTGGGCTCAGGGCTGTCTTGAGGAGCCCTCTAAGTCACCTAGATGAGGGTAGGGATTGTTAATTCTAGGTCATGACTGGAAAAAGCAGCCTTGGGAAGTTTTGCCAGAGCTTGTAGCTCTGACCTTGTACCCTGGATCTTTTCTTGGTCTTTATCACTAAGCCCCAGCTATACCAGCTCCAGACAGTGGATCCCTGCCATGTCCCTTAGTGCTGGAATCTTGGTGGCCTGCCCAACAAAAGCTTCCCTCTGACCTAGGCGTTTGCCATCCCTTCTAATTCCCAGACCCAAGCTGCCTCTCTGCGTCAATTTCCTAAGCATCTGTAATCAACAACTACCACGGGCACCAGTCACTCAGCGCTTGTGAGGGAGGGGCAGACAAGGTGACAAGCGCTCTGCATGCATTATGTGTATAAGCCTCCCATCAACTGCACACAATAGCTAGTATTCCCATTTGTAAGAATCCGAGCTCGGAAACATCTCTAAGGAATTTGCCCATCTTCACACAACTGGTAAGGCTATGTGGTAAGAAATGTGATCATTTCTTCACAGAATTTTGCAACCATAAATGGTCATTATCTAATTATCTCTACAGCAGTAAATACAAAGGCAATCTTACGTGGTTTGGTAACCCATTCGACCTGGTTTCATTTAAAATCAAAATTCTTCTTTGCGGGCCTTATACACATACATACTCGATAGGAGATCACAGTAATCCTGGGGGTGCTGGGTGGCTGACAAAAGGAGGCCCCAGATCAATCTATCACATCATTACCAAGTTGCCGAGACACAGAGAGATCAAGAACTTCTGTGGGGAAGAATCTTGGAACAATTTCCTTTACACTACAGGAACTCTGAAATTTCTTTCTTTGACATTTTTAAAAGTTGATGCCACATTAACTTTAATTAGTTTCAACTTAATTTTCTCCTCTACCTTGGATATTTAATATTTTTAATTGTCCCCATGACTTCCATACGAGTGTCTGCTTTGAAACTTTCATCTGAGAACAATGAAAGGGAACAAATTTCTCAATAGATGTCTGCAAAACATTGCTTTTAGAAAATCTTCCGTATTAAATGTACACACTGCTCCCACACTCTTTCAATTCCCATAAATGTGCTACGATCCATCTTCAGAAGAGGAGGTCCTGGCGCCCATCCCTTCTGTTTATGTCTCTGAGGCTTTGGCTTATGGTGTCCCTCCCTGGGGGCTGGAGACACGCATGCTGTCTTTCATCTTGTGCCGTGGGCTGCGCAACGCTTCCAGTTGGCAGAAGCCCCGTGAAATCAGAGCCACCCTGTGCGTACGTGGGACCTAAGCAACAACTGAGAAAGGCGTCTGAGACATGAGACGCTGTCAAGCAGAGAGGATGAGAAGAACACATAAGACAGGAGCTGTACTCCTGGGGGAAGCCTCCATCCTGCTCCCAGGAGGGGGCCCGTGCTGCCTGAGGTAAGCACTATGCAGGTATGCTAGCCACGTAATGGCTGTTCTGTCTTCTCTAGGGAGGGGTGCTGGACCCTTGGCCTCTTTAGCTAATGAGGAGGTGGGCTGTGATTCCAGAAAGTTGACAACACCACCAGCAAAAACTTCCAAAACCATCAGACTTCATTAAGATCAAACAGCCTCTTGGGTCCCATTGCCCAAGAATCAGAGCTAGTCATCTGTTCCCTTTCCTTACCTGCCAAGGCTCTAGCTTCCTCGAATTTCTAGAGAGACCTTACTCGGGCCTCTCATGCCAGACACCACTGGACTGACAGCATTTCATAGAAAACCACCATTTTCAAAATCTGCCTCCGTGTTGCACAAGCAGTCATAAAATAAACTTTCATTCCGTAGAAAATAAAATGGCATCCCATACTATGAGATGCTCATTTAAATCTTATGGGGGAAACTCTTGTTTCTGCATTATGAAGTCACAAAAACTGAAACAATTCTATCTCAAAATACAACTGCAAAAACAGCTGACAGCGTCCCAACAAGAAAAAAACTCTCTGATCACTGGGGTGAGGAGAGCAAGAGAGCTGGTTTGCTGTTATACACACCGAGGAGGAAGTGTGCACCCGACTCTTCACATTACTTGAAGCCTCCAAAGTTTGTCCCTGAACTACTTTCTAGAAAACACAGTCTCCCACACTTATTTTTAGGTCTTATTACAAATAAGCACACACACACAAAAAAAGCACAACATAAGTTAACAAAGCCCAGAAAAGAAATGTTATATGCCCCCTAAACAGATGCAACCTTGTCAGAATTACTTTAAAATACTTAAATGCTTTAACGTGTAAGCTCAATGTGAAGTTTAATGGTTGAGTGTTAATGATCGGATAATCGAGGCCAAAGGGTGTGAGTGTGGGTAGGCTGGTGAAGCTCCGGTGTGTTTTTCCATATTACTGTCTCCACTTCTGGCCCCAGTGCTCGCTGTTAAAATGGAAAGCCAGAGACGCCGCTTGTCATTTGGTCATCTCCCCTGCTCCTGCCCTACAACAATCCTACAGGGAGTCGCCTGCCTCCCAAGACAGGATCTGACAGCATAATAACTTCCTCTGTTTCTGAAGTCCAGGCTTGCACCCACCCTGCCTCCCCCTGGGCATTTTCAGTACGTGGGTGGCCTTCGGCATGCCCCCCTCAAATTCTCCACAATGCCTTAGGGGCTAAAGTCAAAGTGAAAGAAGGCAGGATGGGCACCTGCTCCAGAGTGCAAGGACACCCATCCACCCTATGCCCCTCCACTCCTGTGGACATCACACCCAGCACGGCATACCCACCGGGAAGAAAGGTGCCCTAGGAGGAATCCATCCTGATTTCCAGAAACTACCACCTCTAGGCTTTAAGTTAGCTTCGTTCCAAGATGTGTTCCCACTCTTGTGTGGATGTGACAACCCTGAGCTCAGGGTCAGGAATTAAATACATCAGGGACCTGATAATGAATTCGGTTGTAGAATGATAGAGATAGAACAACCTTGGAAATCCACTGACAGTTGACCTTACTCTGAAAAGGAGTAAGGGGGGTCCTACAGATGTTGCCCACTATCCCCAGTTGCTCACAGTAACCTGAGACGGGGCTCTGAGTCTTGGATCAACTTCATTGATGAATCAGAGACCACAGTCCAAGCTTTTAGAAAATATTCAACAATGATCACTATGCGTATTCCCTGACTTTCATTTTCAATTTCCCCCAAACACAGTTTTTGAGGTTAAGTTACTGAATCATTAATACTTTGAATGATGCGCTGCACGGGGCCCACACTACCTGCAGAATATAAATACAAGGATTTGTTAAAATCACATTGCTTATTCGCCTTCTGAATAGCCCCTAAACTTCATCCCTCACTGTTTTTCTCTGTTACTACACAAGTGCTAGCTGCAAAGTTGCTTTGTTTTATTCCAAACACAGAACAGTTAGAATGCAGCAATCCTTGAAAAGCCATGTTACTGAGCTCTCACCCAGACCCCACGGCATTGACCATCATCTGTCATTCTAAAAAGCTGTATCAGGAAGCCTTTTCCTCCTAGAATAGAAATAAACTTCCTTCCTTGGCTATGGTTCAAGAAAGGAAAAAGGAGGAAGAGTCTTAGGAGGTTTCACTTTGTTCTCAAAGGTAGGCCAGTGCCTGCCCCCTCCATAGCTCTGGAGGGCTCAGCACTTTGTCTCTGAACTGTTGAGAGCCAGGCCCACATACAGCCCTTGCTGACCCAGGCCCTGCGCCTGTGCCCAGCGGCTTCTGGAGTGTGGCTAGGTTGAAGACACAGATGTGCCAAAAAGTGCTGGGACAGCTGAACACATAGCCTTTTCTGCACAGTGACCGTCAGCACATAACAATTATGGCCCCAAAGAGCCAGCAGTTCTATTTCCTGGTTCTTCCCATATTCCAGGTCACATCCTCCCAATTAAGATTCTGGGGACAAGAGACAGGGGCAGGGGTATGGTCTGTCGCCCCTCTGCCCCGGGTGGGGCTTGGGGGGATGAGGGCAGTTTCTGCAGGGCGGTGGCCCCCCGAGGATTTGTCAGACTTCATGGGTGTGAGGGGCAGCCCAGATGTACAACGCGATCCATGAAACAGCAAACACTTGGGAACAAAACTAGTGAAATCTGTGTAAGATCACCACTGAGAACAACAAAACACTGCTGAGAGAAATTGAATTATGCCTAAGAAAATGCAGCAATATATCGATTCAAGTTACATCAAATATATCACATTCAATATATCGAAATTGTTAAAATGTCCACTTTCTCTAAATTAAAACATAAAAGTAATGTGAAAGAGAAAGAACAAGCAGCAGCTCTGTTGGGGAGAAGTTCTTATTTTAGTCTATGAAGGTCAACTTCAGGGTTGGCTTAACCAAAGTTATAAAAGTGGTCAAGTTTGTCCCTCAACCTTTTTCTCGTTGACCCACTAGCTGAGCCACAAAAATTGTTACACACCACGTAATTTCATCACAAATAGTTACTGGACACTGTCTCTGCCCTCAAGAAACCTGCGGTCTGACAAGGGAGACCTGATGAACACAATCAGCAGGTGGGGGGGGGGGCAGTAGAGGGCAGGTGGAAATTATGGAAGGTACTTCTGGAACAGGTAACTCCTAGCTGCATAAAAAATGGAACGGCCATGGGGCGCCTGGGTGGCCCAGTCGGTGAAGCGTCTGACTCTTGGTTTCGACTCAGGTCATGATCTCAGGGTCATGAGATCGAGTCCTGCATCAGGCTCTGCACTCAGCGCAGAGTCAGCTTGAGATTCTTTTCCTTCCCTTTCTCAAGCCCTCTGCCCTTCCCCTTGCTTGCACTCTCTCTCTAAAAATAAATTTTAAAAAATCTTTAAAAAAAATGGAACGGCCATATGGAGAAAGAAGAAAGGTATTTTGAGAAAAGGAAACAGCATGTTCCAGAGCCTGGGGAAGGCAGCTGGACATGCCCTGGACAGGCTGGAGCACTGGGTGCTAAAGAGGCCAGGGGCCTGTAGAGCTATAGATGCCCGTGGGCAGGGACAGGGTGGCCTTATGAGCAGACCAAGGGGAGGACTGTCTTGAAGGAACAAGCTTCCCTACAATTTAACCAGGTACGTGCAGCCTACAGGAAATATACTCAAATGTTGTATTAGTTGGGGTAGGCTCACTCTAAGAGTTACAACAAACGACCCCCAAATCTCAGTGGTTTCATACAAGGAAGTTTATTTCTCATTAATTTCACATCCCCATGCAGATGAGCCAGAGGGGAAGACGACGGGGACTCTCCTCCCCACAGGCTTTCAGGAATGGACCTCCTTCCATCTAAGGACTCCGCCACGTTTTAGGGCTTCAGCATTCTCCGCTGGCAGGTGAGGGAAGCAAGGAAGAGAGTGGGATTGCCAGAAGGAAGCTTGTCTGGCTGCAGGCCTGACAGTGTCCCATATTACTTCTCCCATCTTCACTGACCAGGACTCTACCTCATGACCCACCAGCTGCAAGGGAAGCTGGGAAATACAACCTAGCTCTGGCTCAGGAAGGAAAAAATGCAGGGTGTTCTCTGCCCTAAGGGCAAATTAGTGCCCAAGAGATGTGTGGTTGGTTTGTGACTTTTTTTTTTTTATTTTTATTTAAGGCAAGCTTATTAGTGATATATTTTGCTAGACTTGAGTTCAGCAAACTACAGCTCCAGGGTCAGATCTGGCACCCCACTTATCCCCTACCCCTACCCTGCTCAAGAGTCTTTACATGTTAACAGAAAACAATATTTTTGCACATCACTTCTGGCCAGGCACAATGACAGGCACTTTGATGCAGGTGTCAGACCAAGCACTATGGTAGGTGTTATTACTCCCATTCTAGAGCTGAGGACACCAAGGCTGAGGCAGGTTCTGTGACCGGCCCTTGAAGTTGAAATACAGAGGAGCTGACATTTAGGCCCAGATCTATTGAATCCCAAATATACATCAAAACATATAGATATTAATGCCTTATCTGTTAGATATCCCATTTGATTGTGCCACTGTCTCTGCCCAAAGCTCCACTCTAAGGCTGGCCAAAACTCACAGGGAGTGTGGTTCAGCTGTGGGCACCCCACTCTGATCAACTACAGGATTTTATGGTCAGCTGCCCATCTCTGGATAGCCTCAAGGTTACTGTAGATAAACAGCAACATTTCACCAGATAAAATCTGAGACCCCTGCCTTCAGGTAAAGAGATGATGCTTCTGTCCCTAAGTCTGCAGTGTGGTTGGGGGAACTGGCACTTGCTTCAATCACACATAAAGCAGTTCCACTCACGACATTCTCTTCATGCTCCTCATAAAGAAACGCCCAGGATGTCTCCATGCGTTGCCCAGGGACCGCCTGCATGGGCTTTACATGCTTGTGAAAAATGAAGATGCCCAAATCCCACCTCAATCTTTTGATTCCAACTCTCTGTGAGTGGGTCCCAGGAATGCACACCAACCAGTGCTCAAGAGGGCATTTAATAAATGGCCACAGAGAAAATGACAGTGAAGATGAGAGAGTGAGAGAATGAAACATCCTGTTGCTCACATACTCCTCTTCCATTCCTCCTTGTCCTCTGAGGCTGAGGTCACGGTCAGTGTCCATTCTGCCTTGATTTATATTCAATCAGAAAAAGGCATCCCTTCACCACACCTATCACCTCACCTCAGGGGTGATGAAAAATAAGATTCAGCATAAAATATAATTTGTGTTGAATTACTGGTGTTTCAGGAAGTGAGGAAAAACTACATGCCTCTGATAAAAATCAACAAACAACAATGACAGATTCAGCTGTTGTAGATTCACCCAGGAAGTCTGGAAGGAAGAAAGTGATTCCAGATCAGTACTGTCCGCCAGCTCAGAGGGAAGCAAAGGAAAATCCTCTCTGATTTCCCAAAGAGATCAACTACCTGGGAGCTTACAGTCAACAAACACCAAACACACAACATATGATAAACAACAAATGAAAGCTTTAGAACACCAAGGGTTTCAGGTAGTATAAGTACCAGATACAAAATATAGAGTAATCATATGTAAAACATTTAAAGAAATTGAAAAATGGGCAAGAAATAAGAGACTACCAATAAATGGCCAGGCATATTTGATAGATAACAAATATAACTTTGATAAATGAGAAAGATAATTGTTGAAATACAAAGTTCAGTGGATGGATTAAATAGCAGAGCTGATATTGCTAAATACAAAGGCAGTATTCTGGAAGGTAGGTCTGAAAAAACATCTCAATGACATATTTAGATACGGAAGTGGAAAATACGAGGGAGACATTAAGTGTCATGAAGGATAGCAAATGAAGGTCCAACTTATGTCTAATTAAGGAAAGAAGAAAATAGGAAAAGGGAACATGGAAGAGATAATGGCTGACAATTTCCCAAGATTCAGCTAAAGGAAATACAACAATTGGTTCATTCAATGACTATTTATTGGGTGCCTATTATATGCACATGCCCTTGAGAGGCAATGTACACCAATCTGGGCAAATAAAAGAAATACCTACTTAGGTACAACCTGAGTGAAAAGGAGGGTGAGACTAACAGCAGATTTCTCCAAAGCAAAATGAAAGCTGTAAGACTTAACTAACATCTTCACAGGCCTGAGGGAAAATAATTGACAACAGAGACCTATTTTCCAACAAAACATCTTTCAAGAATAATGGTGAATAATGGCTGACTCGGTCGGTGGAGCATGAGACTCTTGATCTCAGGGTTGTGGGTTCGAGCCCCATGTTGGGTGTAGAGATTACTTAAAAATAAAATCTTTTTAAAAAAAGAATAATGGAGAAACAAAGACATTTCCATAAAAACAAAAACTGAGAACATGTACCACCTAGGGATATGCACTAAAAAAAAATTTTAAAGACTTATGTCAAAAGGAAGGGGGAAAATGAGAGACTGTATGAAATGATGACCAGATAAAGTGTCAATATAAACCCAAGCATACATGATCTACACAAAGACCATAAATTAAGAATGAAGAGGAAAGAGCTAGAACATTGGCTACAAATGCCTGTAATAGAGGAGGTGAGTGACTGAGTGAAAGTGTTGAAAGTTCTAAATTGTTGAGAAGGTTGCAGTATTAAATTTAGGCACTGTTAGGTAAGTGTAGTAAAATGTCAAGGGTAACCACTAAAAGAATTGAAATAAAGGATCTAAACTCCAAACAAATAAAGGAAGGAAAAAAATAGAATATGAAAAACAAAATAAAAAATCATTTTTTAAAGGGAGAGAAAAAAGCATAGAAAGAACAGGACAAAGAAAAATAATATGGTATAACAAGCTCAAATATACCAATGAATACAATAAATGTAAAGAGTCTACGCCTACCAGCTAAAAACAAAATCAAGTTTTATACATTTTATAAGAGATACATCTAAACTCTTAGAACATGTGAAGTTTGAAAGTAACAAGTAACAAAAGATACTAAAAGAAAGCTGGAGTAGCTACATTAGTATGAGACAAAATAGACACTAGCCAATATACATCATGGATTTTAGATAGGGTCTCTACACACTAATAAAATTTTCAATTCAATGTGAAGGTTACAAGCAAAATCTAATTTGTAGATACACGCATCCGATAAAATTGCCCATGTACGTAAATTTTTAAGTCTGCTGGAAATATAGGGAGGAACGGACAAACCCAACAATATAATGGCAAATTTCAATACTTGTTAATTAATCTTGACAGACCAAGCAAACGGAAAGTTAATTAAAATCTAGAATATTTTAACAGCATAAGTGACAAGCTTCAAATATGAGACATCTACAAACCCTGCCCCCAATAGCTAAAGACTGCACATTCTTCTAGAGCACGTACAGAACATTTATGAAAATTGACCTCTTAAAGGCCAAAAAGCAAACTTTAATGAAATCCAAAGAAGCAGTATCACACAGACCATGTTCTCTGACGATACCAAGGTTAAATGAGAAGTCAACAATTAAAAAGATAAAAACATCATGGGCCAAAAACGAAATAATAATGGAAATCACAAATATTGAGAACGGAATAATAATTAAAACCTGCATTTCAAAACTTGTCAGGTACAGTCAAAAAAAGTACATAGAAGGAAATCTATAGCTTTCGATATTTATGCTAGGAAAGAAGAAAGGCTGAAAATAACTGAGCTATGCATCGAACTTCCATCGAAAGAAGCATACCAAGTCAATCCAGGAAACAAGAACAAATAATAAAGAGGAGAAATTAATGAAATAAAAATGAACAGTGACCTATTTGGGTCTTTGAAGTAATAATAAAGCAGATGTCCTCCTGGTGAGGTTGATTCAGCGAGAAACAAGGGAGGCCCAAATATTAGGAATAAAAACCGGGCAGGGCGCCTGGGTGGCTCAGTTGGTTAAGCGACTGCCTTCGGCTCAGGTCATGATCCTGGAGTCCCGGGATCGAGTCCCACATCGGGCTCCCTGCTCAGCGGGGGGGTCTTCTTCTCCCTCTGACCCTCTTCCCTCTCATGCTCTCTGTCTCTCATTCTCTCTCTCTCAAATAAATAAAATCTTTAAAAAATAAAACAACAAAAAACTGGGCAGAAGCAAGATCTTTCTAAAGTGCCCCGAGCACATCAGAGATTGAGCCCAGACTAAAATGTGGGCCTGGAGAGACTTTCTGCAGTTTCCACACCAGCGCAATTCCATGCTTGATAGTCAGCGAGGACAGGATGCTGGCAGCACTAATGTCTGTGGATTGACCTACTGGGTTGGCCCTGTGTTGTGGGATTGATGTGTGAGAGGCAGAGCAGAAACACGTGAACCCCACAAAGCAAAGCCACCACCACTCTCTTCAGTGCGGCCCCTACTTCCCTTAAATGGGCTTTGCTTTCATTGTGGGGAAAAAATGACCTGGAAAGGAGAAACAGGAGTGATTCGGACTATTTTGAAAAGGTGCTCTGAAGTCTGGTTCACTGAGACACTAGAGAGAAGCTCTTTTTCTTTCCTTCCTTCTTTCCTCTTCTTCTTTTTTATTTTTATGGCATACAAGCAAACATTTAGAAGTCCTAACATCCATTTCAAAGACTCACTCCCTAGGCAATGAATTGAAATATGTGGGTGGTGGAGGCTCAGACTTTTCTGCATTCTGTCATGCTTTATTCTAGCCAGCATCTGAAAAGCAGACAAGGCTGAGATGCAGACATTAGAAAGTCTGCCCTGAGGAAGTTACGTGTAGGAGAAAAATCTACTGCCTCACCTTGAGCAAAAGAAAGAGTGAGGGGGCTGGATTGAAACAGCCCTGCACTTGGCATTGACTCTGACTTCACTCCTTGGAGCTGTTTTGCTTTGTAAGATGGAAGGACAGTGGGTGAGCCTCAAGTGCTCATTCTACAATGTTCACGTCAAGACGAGAGAGCCATTTCCATTGGCTGGCCTGGCTGATTATGGCTGACTGTGTTCCTGATGCCATGAAATGAAATACAATGGCAGGCTGGCCAGAAGAATGAAGTAAACTTGAAGGTTCCTCAGGATTTCCTGCTCTAAAGTGTGAGGGGTTATGTTGCGTGGGCTTGTCCCCAAGACTTTGATCACTACACAGAGGAACGGAGAATGATTTATACTCATGACCCTTGGATCTCAACCCAACTGGGCCACTTAAAAAGTCTGGGACTCTGGCAGGTCCTTCCACATCTCCTGACTCAGGAACCTCTTCTACAAAGCTAGGACAATGATATCTCCCCTCACTGGTGCAAGGAGGAAGCATAATAGCCAAATGGAGACATTCTGGAATCGGGTCTGCCCTTCCACCTTCGAAACTCTCACAATTCACCCCCTTTCCATGATTAATATCTTCAACTTTAAGTCTGTAAAAACACATTGGGTACAGTGTTAACCAAAGATAGAAGTAAAGTTCCTTTAATCCTGACAGAATATGAAAAAACAAAAATTAAATGGATCATCTTCAAAACCAAAGGCAGCAAAATATTAGCCAGGCAGAACTCTGAGAATGAGTTGCCCTGAATGGCTGGACTTCCTGGAGAGATGGGGGAGGGGGTCCCTCTTAAGAATTAAAACATAACAAAAAAGCCAGAAGAAGTGAACTGCTTCTAAACTGGATTTAAAAAAAAAAAAAAAATCTCTCCAATATATTTCAAAGATTTGTTGGTGGCCTTCAGGAGTGCATGCTGAATACCATTCTACTTTTCCTTGAAATGTTTTTATCATTGCTGTGGGCACCCTGAGCAGCCATCCAGCTATAACACTGATGGCATCTGTAAGACTGTGAAGGGCTTAATCCAACCTCTAATTTTACAGATGAGAAAGCTAAGCCCAGGGAGATTAAGCCATTCACCCAAGCCACACCACTAGCTGCAGATAGTACCACACCGGGTCTCCTGACCTTCCACTTTCTACATTGCCTTTTGGGAGCCACTGACCTTCATAAGACTATCTGTCCCTCCTTGAAATGACCCCAGGTCACTTGAAACAACTCCAGAACCCCAGAATGTTTCTCAAGTATCTGGGTACTCACTCACAGATTTCTATGTCTCCCTTCTCTGATGTCCGGCGATCACATTTGCTCACAGAAACACCATTACAGTGCGTGTGCATTTTGCTTTGAAGTCTCATTTTATTCTTCATTTGAGGTCTAAATGTCTTCAAAAAAATCAGGTGTTTTCTCTCCAAGTGGCATCTTCTGATTTGCCTGGGAAGTAAGCACTAAGCAGCTGTGCTAAATGGAATACAAGCAGCCATCAAACAGCTGCTGCTGGAAGGAAGTACTAAGGCTAATGCCCTGTCCCACCGAAGTCCACACCCTGTCCATTTCATCTATGAAATCCCTAACGCAAGACCACCATAGTTTACAAAGCAGTCGTCATCATTACCCACAGATTAAATAGAAGTTAAAGTACCCAGAACAGACACATTGCCCGGCTGGGCTGCCATGGATTTTATCTAGACAGCAATTAGCATAGGACCAAACACACGTGGCACTACAGAATATGCATGACCTCAAAGATCTAGAATCCCAAGACCAGAGAGATGAGGTCACCATTAACAGTGACAGAAGAGGCATGGCTAACTCCAAATCTAGTGTTTTCCCCCCTTATTCAAGGAGGTGCTTAAAAAAAAACGTTTATGACAATAACCAAAGTAAAGACAAAATTTTTCTTTCCTAATTTGCCAGAGCACATTCAATCATTTTTTTAGAAATTAAATTGATCTCTGATTGCCCACAAAGTTCAATGAAACTGCTCATTCCCGTGACCCAGCCTCCGTGGAGGCAGTCCCCACAGCTGAGGCACAAAGATGAAGATGCAAACTGCCATCCCAGCCCAGCGTGGAAACAGTGCTACGGCCAAGGCTGAGGGGCCAGCTAACCCCCAAAGCACTGCCTGTCCAAACACACCCAAGCAAATGTGGGGGCTGCCCCCACCTGGCCCAAGGGGCCACCCCTGGGAAGGGGGGAATCTGCTTTGTAAGACTTGTAGCCCTTTTTGCTGCCTTCCTGTAAGTTATTAGCAGGAAATAAAAAGAAAGAAAGAAAGTTGAAACTCTTAATTCAAAACCTCAGCTTTCCCAATTTATCTCAGATGTTGCTCTTTGCCCCAAAGCAGTTTTACCAAAAACATGCCCATGGAGATCCCTGACCTCTGTCCCCGTGCATTTCCCATAATCATTTGGGCAACCAGTTGACGTTCGCTCTTCCTTTACCCCCTGAAGACCACAGAGCAATCGGGCCCTGCCCAACCAAGTGGCTCGCCCCAGAAGCCGCGGGTCTCCACCGCGAGTCGGACCATAATTTCCCACTTTTGCACAAACCCATCCCCGCCGGCAATAACGTACGTCGTACCGGACGCTCCGATGCCCGAGGAGGTGAGTGAGAAGCAATCTCCGAGCTCAGCAGCTATCCCCGGATAGATGCATCTCTCCGTCAACTCACTCGCGGAGGGAAATCGACGACAGGCATTTTCCAGGCATTTCAGACGCGGCCCTTCCGAGAGTGGGGTGCACCTGGCCGGTCCCCAGAGGCCACCAACAGGTGCCAGCCTCCCCGGCCCGGCCGCGGTGGCCGGCCTCCCGCCCTCGACGCGCCGGGGGGCAGCAGGGCACCGTCCCGTCCCGCGGGCCACTCCCCCCCGCCCTTCCCCGAGCGCGGCGGGCGGCGTCCTTACCTCGCTGACGATGGTGGAGTGGGCCTGGGCGTACCGCCAGCCGCCCCGGCACGGCACGAGCGGCGCCGAGCGGTTGGGGAAGGCGGCGAGCGGGTCCGCGCAGCTGAGCGCGTCCGCCGCGGCGCTGGCGTTGGCCGCCTCCAGGAGGTAGCGCCGGCAGCTGCCGTCGCCGCGGCGCTCGGGGGGCGCCGTGCGGTTCCACTCCTCCTCGGGGCTCCAGCCGCAGCGCTCGGCTAGCGCGGCGGCGCTCGGCCCGCGGCACCAGTAGCGCTCGGGCTGGCTGCCCAGGAAGACCACGCCGACGAAGAGGAAGGCGAAGGTGACGCCCGTCAGGCACAGCAGCAGGAACACGCGCCGCTGGAAGCGCCCGAACTCGCCGGCCCTCTGCAGCGCCTCGTCGAAGGAGGGCATGGTGCGCGCGGCCGGCCGCCGCCGGGCCCGACTCCGCGAGCGCGTCCTGCCGCCGGCCGCCCGGCCTCCGAGTGAGCGCGGGCCCCGCCGGCCGCCGCCTCACCCCGCCG
>NW_027397068.1:73046459-73078709 GCF_003265705.2 Callorhinus ursinus | reverse complement strand
CACACCCCTGGGCGCCGCGCCAGCCGTCGCCGGCCCTCCGGCCCCGGGGCCCTCGCCTCCCCACGGCGGGCGCCCGCGGCGACCCGGGCCGCGCTCCCCGGGGACGCGGCGGCGGGGTCGGGGTGGGCGCGCGGCGGGGCCCCGGGCGGCGCGGTCTGGCTGAGCGCCACCGCGCGCCAGCCACTCGGCCCGGGCCTGCGAGTGACGGGTGCAGCCTCCGGCCTGGCGCGGAGCTCCATTCGGCCCCTGCCCCGAGCCTGCTCTGCGCTCTGCCCCGGGTCGCGCCCCAGAGGAAAGTTCCAGGGTCACCCACGACTCTCGGAGGTCCCGAGGGCAGCGTGGGGGGACGAAGGACGTGCGCTCCGGGTCCCGCGCCTGTGCCCCGGGGACACCCCCTTAGCCCTCCTGCCCTCGGTGCGCAGAGGCCGCTTGGCGACCCATTGCCGAGCCGGATCCGGGCGGGATTCGATTTCGGTCCCATCTCAGAGATTGCCCAACTTTTTCAAAAAGGCAGCTGCGCAATCTACAGAGTTTAAACGTCTTGTTCAGATTCCTCAAGTTCAGAGTGAAAAACGACCTCGGGCGGGATACACGTTTCCCCAGCCGGGGCCTTCCGACCTACTCTCCGGGCCTGAAATTGCCCGGAAAGGGTGTTGGGTTGGTTTGATGGTTGTTTTTAACTTCTTTTACCCGCTCCCAGAGGTCCACAGAGCTGTGTCCGCACTGGCCTCCAGGCCTCTGCTCCCATCCCTCTGGGCTGCTGTGTCCGGTTCTGGGTCTTCACCGGCCAGCTCGCGGGCCACCCGCCGGCTGCAGGGCTGACAGCGCTGTCCCTGCCCTGGCCTGGCCTCCTCTCTTGCCATGTGTCTTCTGAGAATTTCTCTGGCTCTTCTCTCCAGACCCCCACCCCATCCTCAAAAAAGCTCTGTGCCCTCAGCTTGCTTTTCTTGAAGGGCGGAGAGGTTACCTCCTTCCAGAGCAAGGATTCTGGAGCCAGGCCGCTCTCTTCAGCCTGCTTCACCCCCTCACCGGCTTGTGACCTTGGGCAACCTAATTGGCCAGCTCGGTGTTCTCATCTGTCAAATGAGGCTAATTAGTACCCTCCTGGGGTCTCTGTAAAGACTGAATGAATCAATAGATATAAAGTGCCAGGAAAGTGCCCCATGCATGTAGTATATACCCTTTCACGTGTGGGCTACTATTGCTGGTGTTATTTGTGCTGAGTTCTTGCTCTGGAGACTGCAGGGATGTCCTTAGGATTAGAGGTCCTTTGTGAAATAAAACACCTGATAGTGTGCAGGGCACACAGCGCCGGCTCCCTGATTGGCAGGTTCTATTGTTCTCTTGTTCCTTGATCTCAGCTACTAAAATCCTATCTATCACCAAGTTAGCAATGACTCCTGTGTGGACATGTCTCATGCTCCAGGCTCTAGCCCATATTTTTAACTGCCCCCCTGGGCCCCAGACTCAATCTGTCTTCCTCCCATCCAGCTCTGCCTCCTGCCCCTCCTTTTGGTGTAACCATGGCCCAGCCCCAGACTCTGAATCTCTGGATCTTCTCAACACTCCTCACTTGGCAGGCCTTTCTTCAAATGTCACCTCCCCTCACTGCTCCCCCCCCCACCCTCAGCCTTCCCCACATCACCCAATACACGCACATACGTGTGTGTGTGTGTGCAGTCCGCCCCCTTCCCTGCTTCCTCCATCTCACAGATGCATATTCGTATCCCTTTGTTTGCCATATAGCTCACTTATTTATCTTAGTTGTGTTCCTCCACTAGAATGCAGGTTCCGTGAGGGCAGAAATTTCTGTTTTGTTCACTCTGTGTTGCGACCACCTAAAACAGTGCCCGGTTCACAGTAGGTGCACATACGTGGCTGCTTCTTGACCCCGCCCCCCAGTGCCCCTGGGGGCTCCCCACCTGCAGCCGGCCTGCTGTCCGGCTTGCTCTCCTCACTGGCTGCCCATGGTGCAGCTCGGCAGAGCCTGCCTTGCCTTCCAGATTAAATCCTTATGTCTCACCCTCCCTTTAAGGGTCCCAACCTCTGTTCCTCACCAAGTTGTCCCTTCAAGTGACAGCCAGACGTAGCTACTTGCTAATCCTCAAATCCTTCTTGAACTTTCCTAAATCGATCCCTGTATACACAAAGTTCCCTGTTCCTTCCATTTCACTCTCCTGCCCCTCCCTGCCCACGACCCAGCAGGGCCCGGGCTGAAAGAGGGCACCTGGTTCGTGAAGCGTCCCCCACCACCTCAACTGCCTTCCTTCCCAGGGAATGCCCTCTTTGTCTGTGCTCTTCACACATCTAAGAAACTTCTTGCAAAATTTCACTGCCTTTTTCTTTGTATTGTACTTGTCCGGGTATTTTAATTTTTTTTAATGTAGTATACAGTCAAGTAGACCTAGAGTATTGCTAAGATCACGGACTTTGGAGCCAGACCTACTGGGTCCAAAACCCCTTCTACTTCTTGCAGTGAATGACCTTGGGCAAGTTATTGAGTTGTCTTCCATAAAACTGTGTAAGAATAAACTATCTCATTTTTAAGGCAAATCACTTAGAATAGTACTTGAAACACGGTAAGTGATATATATGAGTCAGCTATTAAGAAGAGCAATAAAAAAAATATCACCCACCCCCAGAATTAGCAAATGTCATGTTGTTATGTTTGTTTTAAGGATACTGTTATTAAGAACTAGCATTCCTAGACGCAGTTGAAGTCTCCTTCAGATGCCTTCAGATCCTGTTCCCTTTCCCCTCCCTCCCACCCCGAGGCAGACATCCGGCCCTTTCTTGAGAAGGTGGGCCAGGGGAAAAGGCCCACCCAGGCCCAGGAGGAGGCCTTGAGACCATCGGACAGGGAGTCTTGGGGTCCCAGCTCCCAGAGTTTGGGTAGGAGGGATGCGCTGCATCCTCAAAAAGACAGAGCAGAGATGGGCTTCAGGTGGGTACAACCTCTTGGCTCTGGGGCTGGAGCAGAAGAAGGCCAGAGCTCCACTCCCAAAGGCACCAGACCTTTCTTCCCCAGGTGTAGCTATCGTGAAGTTGTTAATATTCATCTTGTCCAGTTTTCATCCTTTTAATACACATGTATCACACACAAACAATATATAGTACTTGGGGTGCTCTGACATTTACATAAGTGGTCCCATACTCCCCATATTTTCCTGTTACTTCTCGTTTTCAGTCCACATTATATTTTTGAGACTCACGAGCCTATCATTAGCCTTGATAAACGTGGATCTATTTCATTTAATCCATCTGCTACGGATCATTCTTTTGAATGACCGTACTACAATTTATCCATTCCCCGACTGAGACATCTAGCTCATTTTTAATTTTCCACAATTACAAATAACACTGCAATGAACCTGTTGTTCACATTCCCTTGTGCACTTGTGCAAGAACTGTTGAACTGTTGAGAGGTAAATGCCTAGAAATAGGTTCGCAGGGCCACAGAGTGTATGTATTTGGAGTTTTGCCAGACATTGCCAAATTGCTTTCGGAGGGGTGGTCCCACCATGTATCCTGCCAGCGTCATATGAGGTTGTTCACATCTGTGCTGACATTTGGCTTTGTTAAACTCAAGCGCACTAGCAGATACTCTGGGTAGAAAATGCAGTCTCACTGTTCTGATTTGCGTGTCTTTGATGTGGTCAGATGGAACATATTCTTCATGCTTACTCATCGTTCAGGTTTCATCTTCTGGGAGAGGCCTCTTCATATCCTCTGTCTGTGTTCTCTTCGTTATTTGTTTCTTCTTATTGGACTTTTGGGAAGTTAATTTGTTTATTTGTGTATTCTCCTTTATCAACTATATAGGTTCTGTCTTCTCAGTCTGTTAACTTTGTTTATAGTGTCCTGCTGACTACAAAAAGTTTTAAGTTCAAATGTAGTAAAATATATCAATTTTCCTTATAGCCTCTGGGTTTTTTTGCGTTTTGCTAAAAAAAAAAAAAAAAGAAAATACTGCATGAATGTGTTTCTGCATTCTCATTCTGTTCTACTGTGCTAGCTCCATGCCAATATTTCCTTGTTAATTATGACAGCTCTATAAGAATTCTGATTACCTGGTAGGGCAAGTCCTGCCTTCTCTCCCTAAACTTGTTCCTCTTCAGAATTATCTTGGAGACTTGGGGGCTTTTTTCTTCCATATAAAATTTCTACTTTACTAAGTGCCATAAAAATTCGGCTGGGATTTTGATGTGGAACTCTGCTTGCGTGTTATTTTTCCCATGGCTTTGTAGGTTTTTGAGAGAAAAGCCAAATCACATTCATCTTTCTATCCTAACCCATTGGTATCTATTTTCTATCTGCACATGTGACTATTTAAATTTAATTTAATTAAAATTAAGGAAAATAAAAAAATCTGTTCCCTATGAGCCATGTTTCAAGTGTTCAACAGCCAATGTGGCTAATGGCTACCGTATTGGACTAAGCAGATACAGAACATTTCCTTCGCCACAGAAAGTTCTGTTGGACAGTGCAGATCTAGACATAGTGATCATTAAATGTTTGCTGAAGAGACATGATAAGAATCAATAGGCCTACAACCTTCAGCCTTTGTAAAACATCCTAACTTTATTCTTTTTGAAAAGGTAATTGTTTGGGTTTTTCACATAAAAATTTATAGTTGGCATTTTTTATTACGTTTAGGAATGGATATACCAAGTATTCGGGTGTATTCACCACATATCGAGTTACCAAAATATGTCATAATGACATTTATGCTGTTTGTAAAGCACAAAAAAATTGGTTTGCTTAGGAATACTATAATAAATCTTGAAATTAAACTTTTCAAAAAGGTCCATTGAAAGAAAATTGAGCAAGTGAATTGGTACATGTGCGCAGGGCTAAGGAAAAAAATTAGGAATTGTATTTTCTTTTTAGTTTTTTAATAAATGGGTGAGAATATCTGAAACACTCTCATTCTTACCATATTTGGCACAGAGTAGCTATTTTTTAACTTAGTTTGTAAATGTTGTAAAAGCTACAAGTCACTCCCATTATTATGGCCTAACTCTGGACCCTAACATTGATTTAGATGGACCACTCTTCATAATTATCTTTTTCTGACCCATTCTCTTGCTATCTGATTACAATTTGGACATCCCTATAAGAAAGTTTCTGGTTTGGGGGGAAACACTATACATACTATTATCCTTTTTGTAATCAATGCTCACTCTATACTTGACCATCTAGGAACTTAGACTTAAAGTCCTCTTTGGAGAAGGTGTAGCCTTGGCGAAAACCTGCGGAAATATTCCAGAGTTGAATTTTGACAAGGCAGAAAAACTCAGTGAAGTCCAAGAGACTTGTAGCGTTCCTGTTTATTCTGCTGATGATATGGCAGCAAGCCCTTCACCACTTCCCTTCCAGTACTTGTGGGTTTTGTGCTGTTCTCACAAGTGCAAGGTGAAGTGCATTGCAACTCTTGGAAACCTTTTCATCACAAATGGTTGAGTCCAGGAATGGCAAGTGGGTTTCTTTTTATGCCCCGCCACCCATCTTTTGGCAGAAGCTATCTAGAGGATACCTTTATTGAGAACAACTTTGAGGTTGAGTCCAAAACAGTCCATGATTGATTGGTAATGTCAGATCGGGGGGTGGGGGTGGGAAACAGTAGTACAAGTGTAAAAGAGTGGTCATCCTTCTATTGGTCAGTGCAGCCTGGCAAGTGCCAAATTGCCGTAATACTGCCTCTGGGTCTCCAAGGCTCAGAACATCTATTACTTTGGGGATTTGTGAAGGTCTTGGTGAAAAGCCACTGTGCAATTTATTGCTAAAATATTGTCCGGAGGTTCCTGCCATTGAACCGCATTGTGGATGAAACTGTCTTTTAGTGGGGGTGCCTTCAATAGTTTGAGAGTAGTCCCCCTGGGCTGACCATTCAAGAGAGATGCACTGTTTCTGAATCTCAGTGCCATCACACCTAAATCCCATTAATGCAATCTTTGAATGAGAGCAGGCAGTCTTGAGAAAGGGGCAGGCATCAATTAAAACTTGAGTCACCTCTCAACTAATTAAACTTAAAAACTGAAGAATAACACCTTCATTGAAAATTACCTTCTAGAAACATAGTTACTGAAATGGAATGATGCTCACAACCTGGTCCATAAAAGAAATAGGTGACAAAGACTGCATTTGATATCAGCGCATCTCAACCTACCTGTGGTAAAAGAGTCATGTTTGTCTGTTTCCTATCTATTGCAAACCAGTATGTGGCTTTACTGGGCATAAAGAGCTTGAAGCTCACAACACATACAACCCCAAAGTGAACTTAACAACATCAGAACTGGTCTACATCCTGTTCAAGGAGACCTGTCAACCAGTCACTTACTTCATGGTGATGTCAGATAGTACAAAAGTTTCTATATGCTTACTCCCAATTTCTGCACTCATCTGACTGCAAACAGAGGACAGCAATTCATAGACTGGCTCTTAATAGTGCATTCTATGCAATCCAATTTTTGGTAAAATAACATTTTATATTTATATTTATATTTATATTTATATTTATATTTATATGAGAAGTCTTTACTGTACCCTCGGTACACAAATAGATGTTCTAACACTGCAGGCCTTCAACGAGTATTTGTGGATTGACTGACTTCTCCAGAGTCCATATATGCATGAAAGATGGTCTAGAGGGATGAGCGCTGTGTTCACAAAGTCACACCAAGGGCCTTTGAATGTTTAGCTGATTTCATGAGCTAAAGGCTTTCTTTCCTTTTTTTTTTTTTTTTTGTGTGTGTGGTGTAGGTTTTATTTCATCATCATCAACTGAACTCTGCCATCCAGCTAGACCTGGGGAGAAGGAACCATGGAGCCCGCAGAACTGCAGCAAGAGCACAGAGATTCTGGGGTATCTCGAGCAGGTGGGGGTGGAGGGGTGCTCTCCCGAGCTACACAAGGAATGGTCTGGTAGTTAAGATAAAACACGAGTCGGATTTCCTAGATCTGTCCACAGTCAGCAATGGTGATCTTCTTGCTGGTCTTGCCGTTCCTGGACCCAAAGCGCTCCATGGCCTCCACGATGTTCATGCCCTCTTTGACCTTGCCGAAGACCACGTGCTTGCCATCCAACCACTCAGTCTTGGCAGTGCAGATGAAGAACTGGGAACCGTTCGTGTTGGGTCCAGCGTTGGCCATGGACAGGATGCCAGGACCCGTGTGCTTCAGGATGAAATTCTCATCATCAAACTTCTCCCCATAGATGGACTTGCCTCCAGTGCCGTTGTGGCGTGTGAAGTCCCCCCCCTCCCCCCGGCACATAAATCCCGGAATAATCCTGTGAAAGCAGGAACTTTTATAACCAAATCCTTTCTCCCCAGTGCTCAGGGCACGGAAGTTCTCTGCTGTCTTTGGAACGTTGTCTGCAAATAGCTCGAAGGAGACGCGGCCCAAGGGCTCGCCGTCCACGGCGATGTCGAAGAACACGGTGGGGTTGACCATGGCTGGGCGGCGAAGGCGGCTCCGGGTCGGTGGCGTCTGCAAGGCCGAGCTAAAGGCTTTCAATTTGTAGATTACTCTCCTTTTGGAATTAATTTTTGTTTGACTTTGTAAATCACAGATGCTTACTTTCCCAGTCTATATCGGAGTCAAAAAGTAAGTTCTAGTTCTGGTTGGGCCAATAAATAATTTCTTTCTAAAAGTACAGTAAAGTTAAGATCATGAGATCGTTTCCTGGCAATAAGATGCAGTGAGTTCAAGTTCTCCTTTCCTTTAAATACAAAGACAAAAATGTATAAATTGAGGTAATCTGGGTCCTTTAAAGCGCAGTTTGAATGTATGTATTAACACAGGTGTCCTAATGCAGGTTGTGAAATGCTGGTAGATGGAATATCCAATTTTGTGAGATTTTAAAGCTCTGTCTTAACATGAAAAGGTGAAAGCTATCTGAAAAATTCAAAATGAAACCTTTTTAAAATGTGGCCTGAAGGAATAGTATGAGTATAAGAATACCCAGCATGAAATCTTTCTATAAATAACAATGATCTGTGGCTATTGGACAGGAGGATACACAAATATTTCTGTTTTATTTTTTTCTATATTTTTATTGGATTAATTGTGGTCTAGGTGATTGTACCATTTATCTTGAGTGTAGCAATTGGACGGCTGTGTTTGAGACACCACTATAAATATTAGGAGAAGAGGCCAGGCGGAAAAGAAGATGTTATAGATAGGAAACTAGTATGAGCAGCAAGATGGGGAGAGGATAATAAATCTCTATTTCATTTTCATATTAAGATGCCTTAGACTCTGGAACCCAGAGTCTAAATTCTAATCCCAAATGTACAGTGAGATAAGAAGTATGTGGGATGTGTTTACTTGTCCTAAAAAGAGATTAGAGCTCTCCGTGTTACTCATTTCTGCCTCTCTGCCAGGCAGGGCCGCTGAGACCATGGGTCTCTCTCGTGCCTCATGGGGGAAGCCTCATCGCCTTCCTCAGCTCAGCCTCAGGCTTCAGGGGGCGGCCAGGCTGACACCCCCCTCTGAGCCCCATAACATTCTCCTCGAGAGGTGTCCTCGGAAAGCAGAGGCTCCCCACGGAAGTTCACTGTACCAAAAGGCAGGCTACTGTTCCTTTCAGTCTTTTCATCTAAACGAAAACTTCCTGCCAGCCGGCCTTTCCTCTGCCCTTCACCCCTGACACTCAGGCTCTCTGGTGAACTTCATGGACCCAAACTCTGCCCAGGACACGCTGTGCGCTTTCCCCTCTACATCCTTTCTCCCCCTCAGAACCGCACTCCCCCAGGAATATGGTCCCTTTACGGAGGAGAAACACAGGCTTGGGAAGATTAACATCACTTGTTCAAATGTCCCCCAAGTGTCAGTAGCTAATGGGGAATGCAGACCGTTTCTGCGTTCCCAGCCACCTGCGTCGGGGGAGGGGGGGCGTCGCCTCCACCGAGATGCCGCCTTTGCCTTTTCTTTCGTACTTTTCCCATGACCTTCATGTGAGTACAAGACATTTTTTGCTTTTGCTTGAGACCTGGGTCTGGTTTTGTTTTGTTTGTTTTAAGTAAAACCACCTTATGCTTTCTGTAACGATCTCTATACAACACTTCTGACAAAAGCTATTGTAGGGGTTCTTTTTTCACCGAGAGACATTTTAGAAGTCGTGTAGTCTAATTTTCTTATTTTGTAGTCAAGTAATTAAGGACCAAAAAGATCAAGTAACTCAGCTAACAGGACTTCAGTCAGCTCGTGGCCCCGTGGGAGCAGGATGCAGGCCCACTCTCTATTATCAAGTGCTGACTCAGACTATCTTGTGAAGCTGTCATTTCATAAATTATTCTTTTGACTACAAATATGGCACATTCTAGAAACTTTGAAAATCTTTGCCTTTCAATGTCAAAATTAATTTGTATGAATATAAAGCCTCCTCATTCTTCACTGAAATAACATAATCAGTTAAATTTTTTATAGTGAAGAATGGGAGATTTTGTTGCAAAAATAAAGATTTTTAGCATTTGTAACACTGGAAAAATAAAATGACCCTAATAATTCCAAAGCATTATATCTGTTTAGGTGGGGAAGAAGGATAACTTGGCAAATGCGAGTAAGCTCCCTACCTGGATTAATAGCATCGTGACAACCTCAGTTTCCTGGTTTCAACAACACACCACGGTTATGTAAGGTATGATCACGGGACAAACTGGGTGAAGGGTGCACAGAAACTCTCTGTACTATTTTTGCAACTTCTCGTGAGTCTTGAACTATTTCAAAATAAAAAGTTAATTTTAGAAAAAGTATTGATATATTGCTATGACAACTGGTCCTGAAAATTTTGTGCCCAAAATGACCGTGCCATTGAGTTCTTCCTTTCAAGGACAGGACAGTTACCACACTCCAAACCCAGCCCCGCCTCCCTGGCCCTGTGCCGTCCTCTGTCTTCCAAGGAACCAGCTTCAAACCTCAAGGGGTTAACTAGCGTTTTACAGGCTGGCCTGAGAATGGACAACTCCTTCTTACTATTGTGTCCTTGGGGAAATGCTCCTGTGTTCCAGGACCCAATTCACAAGTGTACTTTCAGGTCCCCGCCCATTTGTAAATTGAGGGTCGTTTTATGTGTGTGCTGTCTTGAGTGTGACCTTGGGTTCAGCACAGAGAACAAGTGAAACTGAAGCCACAAGCTATGGATTTCTTCTGTTTTGAAATAAGCATTCATCTTGGGATAGACAAAGAAAGAAGTGTGACCAATAGGTGATCAATTATGTTTTGCCAAAGCCAAAGTCTTATAAGAAGGCTGTGACCAAACCCCCCCCAAAAAAACCCAAAAACAAAAAACAAAAAAAGCTATTTGTGTTTCTTCTACTCTTTGACTGTTTCAGTCCCTGGTGTTCGTGATCTTGTTGTCTTTGCTTACGTACACGTGGTGTATGGGTTTTGTGTGCACATCTCGTAACTCACCTGAAGACCCACCAGAACAGTTTGTATTTGATAAGCTGGCATATCAAATACACACACACACACACACACACACACACACACACACACATATCTATATTCACATACCCCATGTCTTTTATAACACAGACAGCTACTATAGCAAGGTGGTTCACTTCTGGAAATGGCCCTAGAATTCTTCTGCTGTCACTTATTTGCTGGGTGTCTTAGACACATCACTGACCCCCGCTGAATCTCAGTTTCTTCTTTAGCGAAACGAGGGTAAATAATAGTATTAAGCCCACAGAATCATAGGGAGAAATAAATGAAACACTGGAAGTTGACTGCTTAGCACAACATTGGACAAAAAGAAGGGTTCAGTGTTATCCGTTCTTCAGAATGTTCCCCGTCTTTAGACTGCACTCAATCCCACCTCCCCCATGTCTCTTCCCTGCATTTGCTTCTCATAACTCCTGGGTATTTATGGCCATGTTATTGCACCTACCCTCAATACCCACCACTTAGCAAGAGGTGCTGTTTTCCAGCTGTGTCCTACAAATTATGAGTGTCTTCTTAATCTCCCTAACGACCAAGACTGCATTATGTATTTCTCTCGTATGTGTTTCCCAATGTAATGCTGGACATTTCACAAGATATTCTGCAAATAATCCACTGGCTCTCTGTGTCACTTTAAGGGAAACTTAATGAGCCATTTGGCTAATAGTTCAGAATATTCATATTCTCTGAAACACGTTTTTTTTTAATGCTTTGGTTTAATAATACCTTCCCTTATATACAAGTGAGAAAAATAAATTAGGTCCTCGGTGGTTTCTAGAAACCATTCTTCCCCATTCATCCAAGAGCAAGAAAACCACGAGCTCACACCCAAGGGGGCCCAGATGCCCAACGCAGTTCCTCAGTATTATTCCACTGACGTTTTCTGATGTGCTTCTGATCTGCCCGTCATGAGTTGGTATCGCCAAAAAGCAAGTTACGAAGGGAACTCGGCAGGGCACCAGGTGATTTATGCCTTGGCGCCCTGGCAGGTTATCATATAGGCCCAGTCTAAAAGGTCCTCAGTTTGCCTTGTTGGCAGGCGTTTGTTGAGAGGAGCGCATTATATGCACCAGATGGAATGATAGACAAACTGATTTTTAAAGAAATCTTCCCACTTGGCTATCTTACGACTATGAAGTCTCCGTTGGAGAACATCAAACAAATTTCTGCAGATGTTTGTCTGAAGCGATTAGCCTAATCCTCCCTCAGATGTTGAATGACGCAAACAGCATGGGAATCATAATTCTAAGTATGATTTTTCAGATGGCGAGCCCCTTCTGCATGGTATTTGTTAATACAAATATTTAGGAAATTTGGCTTGGGAAAAAAATGTGAAATTGAGCTTTAAATACCAGCTCTGTGATAGGATTCGAGATTAGCATTATCCTTTCAGGAAAAGCAACGCTCATGAACTTGTGAGCGGTGGAGACTTTTCCAGAGGCTGTGTGAATGAACTGCATGAGTGCTCCCTGCTCACAATGCAGTCCTTTAAACTTTAGACAGTGGACAGTCAGGAGTGTTGTGACATTAAAGAAAGACCATTTAACACGGTATAAGATCACCTGTAGAAATCAACTAGACAGGTGGATTTTTTACACAATAAAGTAGCTTTTAACTTTTAAACAGGAACTGTGGATTCTAGTCCAGGGCGCATGTGTAGATACACCTAAGTTTCTGAAATCTCAAATTTAAAAACCTAAAATATTTAGGTTTAAAGTTCGCCATCCAGACATGTTAGAAAATAATTCTTACCCTTCCTGACAGAGGCTGGCGTGAAGCCCCAAAGGAAGCAAGACCTGACTTTAACCTACTTACATTTCAAATGACAAAATAGTAACTTTATAGGTCTTATTTCCTTGAATCCCCAAACCATTAGGAAGAACAAAAAGTTTTGTACAAAACAAACACAAACTTCATAAAATAAGTGGAATCTTTCAGATAGGCATAGATTTTCCTCCCATGGAGGAAAAAATCATTAATTTCTAAAACATGTCATAAACTCAAAATACATTGCTTATTGAAAAGCAGATATTGTAAAAACTGTCAGACTCCATTTTGTTTTAGAGGATGGCACTAGAAAAAAAAAATCACTGCATAGGAGTTAAATAGGAATCACGTCTGATGTTACTAGAATAACCCCACTGTGTTAATAAACTGTAAGACTGTCTTAGGCAAGCTTTAAAAGATACTAAAACTTCAAGGTGTAACTTGAAGGGAAGAAAGAATTCAAATAAGTTTGGGTAGGCTTTGCAACCAAATTTTACTTTTTTACTCTAAAACTTCTCAGAACCCTCAAGGTGCATTGTGTGTTTCCAAGAGGGCAGTGTGTTGTGCACGGTCTTGTCCACTTATGTTGACCATGGAATCCTTCTACCACAGATCGGTCTTAAAGGACGGATATATCCTGGCAGCATGTTTGGGGAAACCTACACAATGCTGCGAATGGTTTGATGAGGTCTGTGATGGTCTCCTGTGGGTGAGAGAAGCATGGTGGGACCGTGCCCATGTGACTTGGTGGCTTGATGGCTAGTTAGAGAACCAAGCCCAAAAAGTGTTAAAAAGGAACCAGTTCCACAAAATTGCAATTAGCCCTGTCTTCATTTTCATTCGTTCATTCATTCGTTCATTCATTCATTGAGTCCCGTTGTTGGGCCAAGTGCTAGAGGTACAGAGATTAATAAAATACTGTTCTTTTCTTTAAAGAGCTTACTCTCTACAGCAGGAAGGGTAAGAGGCATGTGGCCTCAGATCAGAGGCCCGAACGCTGGGGACATAAAAGAGCGGTGGTCAGTTAGTTCTGCCTGGGAGTCAGACAACCCCTTCGGCTGGGTCTGATACATGGGGTGAAGGGCATTCCAGACTGGGGAGGATGAAGGTACAAAGGCAAAGACAAGGAAGCCACATGTCACATTTGGAAGGCTGCAGATCTCTTCCTACAGCTGGGATTCAGAATGAAGAAATTCCTTCAAAAGATGAGGTTGCTAAATTGAGGAAAATTCCTTTAAGGATATGGGCCTGGAGGCAAGGTGGCCATGTAGGTGGTCTGAGAGAGAGGGGAGAGGAAGTGGCGGCTGCACTTAGGAGTGACACTGGAGACAGAGGAGACTGAAGGATGGGAGGGATGTTGAGGAGATCGTAGGAAGGCACTGGGAATCTAGGGTGACCCCAGGCATCTGACTTGGCAGCTGGGGGAATGGATGGTGGTACCAGTCAAGAGCTTAAAGAAGCAGGAAGCGAGGAGAAAAGGGGAAAAATCTGTTTTAGGCATGTTGAACTTCAAGCCTCCAGGGAACATCCAGATGGTGCTGTTTGACTGGCAATTTACTGGTTACAGGAGAAAGCCATCTGGGCAGCAGGTCAGAGCTTGGGAAATTGTTTGCCTGTATCTTCAATTTCTCTTTTCATTGTTATTTAAGCATGCTTAGGTCTCTCTGCTCCAAGAAGGGAAAGAAAGGAGGGAGACGGAAGGGAATAAAGGGAAAGAGAAGAGAAAGGGCGAAAAGAGAGGAGGAAGAAGGAAGAAGCCAAGTTTCCTAGAACCCCATTCCTCCCGGGCGCTGCCCACCCCTTCTCCAGGTCGCCTGCTTCTCCCCACCTCTACTGCTGTCACTTCACCTGGAGCCACCACTCCACTAAGACTATGACGGCAAGATCACTAAGGACCTCCTTTTGGTTTGCCACTTGCAACAACATGGGTGGATCTAGAAAGTACAATGTTAAGCGAATTAAGCCAGTCAGAGAAAGGCAAATACCCTCTGATTTGACTCATATGTGTAATTTAAGAAACAAAACAAACAAAGGGGGGTGAGGGAGACAAACCAGGAAACAGACTCTTAACTCTAGAGAACAAACAGATGGTCACCCGAGGGGAGGTGAGTGGGGGGAATGGGGGAAATAGGTGAAGGGGCTTAAGAGGACACTTACCACAATGAGTGCTGGGTAATGTATGGAAGTGTTGAATAACTGTATGGTACACCTGAAACTAAGAGGACACTGTGTGTTAACTACACTGGAATGCTAAAGAATCTTTTTGGCTAAATCCAGTTGATAAAAACCCGGTTCATCTTTGACTTCCTAGCCACCCACCTTCAGTGCTACTGAATTCTTCCTCATTCCAGAAGTGCTTCCTTCCCTTGGTTGCTGCAAGGCCCCAAAGCCCACTCCTCAGACCTCTTGTTGGGTCCTTTCCTCCTGTCCGCTCCTTCCACGCGGACATTCCAAAAGCTTCCCTGCAAAGAGCTTTCCCAAGCCCTCCTTGGGCAGTCTCAGCGGCCCCATGGCTCCAGCTATTCATATTAAAGCAGCTGCGGCTACAGTAGCAAATGTACCCCAGATATACAATGTCTCAAAGTTGATGGGTGCTTGCTTTTGCCCCGTCAAGGAGCAACGCAGAGCCTCATCTCCTGGTGCCCCCAGATTGGCCATTCTCTTACTTCCACCCTGTTTCCCTCCTCCTACCTCATTTTGGGAGGCAGAATTTTTGTTTGTTTATACTTCCTCTGCTCTTACCTCTTTTGGTGGAATGGAAACCAGAATGTTCCAGATATTTTTCACGCACTTCATCTCATTTAAACAGTTATGCTATTTTTCATAGAGAAAACCAAGATTTAGAGAGAGAGTCAATTCACCCAAAACAGCAGGTACAGAACTAAAACCCAAGCCTGTCAAATTCTAAATCTGATGGCTTTCCCACCTGGTCGTGCTGCTCTTTTTTTCTCTTTCGGAAAGAGTGAAGTTCAAACAAGAACAAGTCAACCATCAGTAAGAGATAGGGTTGAGATTCAGACCCAGGTTTCTAAAGCTGCAGCCAGAGTTCTAAGTCCTTTTTATATTAGTCTCTTCTATATCTTTATCAACATTCACGATGAATTTCCCAAGTTCCTCACTCTACATTCGCAAAGTAATTGACATTTGACCAAGAGGGACTTGGGCAGAGCCCCAAGGAAAGCCCAGGGATCACTGCCGATGTCACCCACCCTCCGTTTGGCTCCCAAGTCTGTCTCAGAAAAGGCCCTCCTTACTGCTCTAGATGGAAAATCGCTACTGCCTGAATTCTTGAGCCAACCTGGCCAAGAATATAGAAAGTAGAATTTCCACTCCCAAAAAGTGTTGCACAACAGATAGCTCCTGGCATTTCTGGGTGAACACTTCTCCGGCCTCTAGTAGAAAGGCCCATTCATTTTAGTGTTTGATAGGCACAGCTACATAGTTCCCAGTGAATTGAAATTTTGTCCCCAAATCCATCTTGGAAAGGAATTCTAAATGGAGTGGGGAGAAAGAGAGAAAATTGGGTGGAAATGGATGGAAATTACTCTTCTCTAAACAAATTTAAAAGCCCTCCCAATGCCCCAAACATCCAGGGTTCTCTGGGTGTCTTGCAAGCCCCTAAATGCTGGAAACACGCTATGTCTCTTGCTACCGATATTAATGCTAGTGGTAGCTTCTAGAAAGAAATCAGGAGCCGCGATATATCACCAGGGTAGCTATTCTTGTCTAATAGCATCCCACATTCAAGTGCTGCTTTTGTCAATCTGTAAATTCTCCTGTTGTTCCTGTCTTCACAGATTGGTGATCCAAGCCCGGGCTTTGCACAGATGTACCTTGGTGCCGCCAAAGGTAGCTTTATGAAATGTGGGTTCTCGGGCATAAGTACAACCAGGGGCTCTATGACACTGGAAACCTTCCAAGAATTCTTGAGCCCATTACAAGCTGTCCTTTCTGGGGGCAGGCACCTAATACCCAGACCCGGGAGGGAGGGCCGGGGGGCCTGACTCATGACTGAACTGCCTCCTCTGACCTTCTTCATTCTCCCCCACCTTCTACCCCCAAAATACGCTTGACTGTTGGAACATTTTATTTCAAAACATTTAGTTAAAATTATACATGCACCTGAAAGAAGATTAAAAGATACAGAAAGGAATATGGGGAAAGAACAATCTTCCATACGGCTCTTCCACGTCTGCCAGAGCTGACCCTTTATTTAATGATTTCCATCCTTGGTCCTACTGGAAATTACCACTGTAATGTGCAACTATGATGCATTACAAAATGCTTCCGTTTCTTGTTTAGCAAATCTTGACACTATCCATTGACCCTCTTCTGCAAAAGATAAAGTATTCCTTTCCCATAATCCTCTAAGTATTTTATGACTACAGAATAATTTATAGTTTTCCCTATTTAAAAAAAGTTATTCATCTCTATTTCTTGTCCTAGAATCCTAAACAGCATTTCCTGGCTCAACCACAGAAGAATATTGGCGTCCCTCCCTCCCTAATTTTCCACCTTTTTTACCACCCTCTGTCAAGAGTGATAAAGACCTCCAATGTGAACAATGACATGGACAACTCCTAAGTGAGGAATAAATCTCGCTGACTCTCAGCGGTGCACCCTCACCAGTCCATTGTCACCCAAATCTTTCAGTGGGCTGCTAGCATTTGAAAATAAGGATGACTCTCTTATTCTACCTTTAGTTACTGTTATCTCATCATTCACTTTTGTATTAGTCTGCTTTGAAGTACAGTCACAAATGATCTGAGAAAACTTTTAGCTTCTCCTGAACAGAACTGAAAGTCAAAGGAGGAAAGGAGTGAAGAGTTCCTATAATGTTACGTATCGACATGTCCACACACTTGTAAGCTTACTTGTATCTTCTGGCTCCGCTCTTTTTCAACCCCAAGTGTACTAACTCCATCACACAAGGGCTCACTGCCCGATCTCATGACTTGGTTGGTCTGACAGAACCCAGCTTGTGGTAGGCAACTATTGTCATGCCATCATTTCATACCTCCTGGTCAGGGCTCAGGAGCACGCTGGTTGTTCTCCAAAAGGTATCTAGTTCTTATTACAGATGGCATGACCACACCCCAGAAACTTAGGGGTCAGTGTTACTGACCTTTAGTATGTTACAACATGGGTTTTAAACTCTTCATGGCACTTTTTCCCACCACTGACAGCCCTGTTCCCACAATATCAGGTTGTATGGCCCACCTGGCAGGGCTGCTTGCATCAAAGCTTCGACCAGCTCTAGAGCCCTCTCCCGCTGTAGGTGACACTCCAACATGGCAGTCTTTGTGCCATCCAGTATGTGGATTGACATTATGCTTCCTTCTTTATGGTGGGCGATATAACGTGTGATCATTTGTTCTAGTCTTTTGATGGGACTTTATATCCCTGGCCACTGGATCCCTAAAGATTTTACTGACAGGGCCAGCCCCTAAATCTTTATGGAGTTTATGTGACACCCTCTGGAACACATGTGCCTTCTCCGAGATTTCAAAGTGCTTGAGACGTCTTGTCATCCAGTCCCATTAGCATGATGCCCTTGATAAAGAAAGTCAATGTGCAGGGTGTTCAAATAGTCCAGATCTCCTTGGACTGTATTATGACAGAGAGTGGGAGGATTCGCTAGGTCTGAAACAAACTGCAAATTTATACTATGGACCATTTCATGTGAATGCACAATCTTCCTGATCCTCTTTTTTGCAGAGGATGAAGAAGAACATATTTGCCAAATAAGTGGCCACATATCATGCATCCGTGGCTGTGTTGATCTGTTCTAGCAAATTCTATCAAAGATAATACATTTGGCATGAGCTGCACGTCAGGCTACTCCTCAGTTGAGTTTTTGGTAGTCTACTGTCATTCCGCAGGGCTCACCCAGGTTTTTTCAGGGCCCAGAGGGGTGAATTAAATAAAGATGTGTTGGGAAACACCATCATTACACCCCTTAGATCTTTAAGGGGGACCTAATTACCATCACCTCCCCTCCGAGGATGAAATATTGTTTTTTATTTGCTATCTTCATGGAGACAGGAGGCGGGGAAGACCACCTTCTGAAGGCTTTCACTTGGGTTCTTATCCCAATAGTGCAAGGACCTAATGTGGAGATCATGCCAACCATCAGGGATGTCCATCCCAATTATATATTTGGGCACCAGGGAAATGGTCATTGGACTCTGTGAACCTAATCTTAGCCATGACTCAATTTATTACCCACCCCCAATATGCCCACTCTCTCACGTGGAGGCCATGATAATGCTTTGAGTTCTTGTATATCTATGTCAACTTTGACCCTATGTTCAACAATCCTTGAAATGTTGGATATTCTCCTTCTTCAATGCACAGTTACCTGAGTAAATGGCCATACGTCCCTTTGGGGAAAGACTGGGGTAATCATTATCGTGTACACTTGCTGTGAGGTTGCAGAGTCCTTCCTCCTGGAGACCCAATCACTTTTTAATAGATGAGTTTCAGGTTAAAAAATTTGCTCAGGTTCAGAAACTTCTTAAAGAATCATGGCACTTTATTGAAGTAATTGCCCTCAATCTCCTGATCATTCATTCGTGGTTTCTTTTGTTGGCATAGATTGCGTGAACCTTGTTGGCAGCACATTTAGTTTTCCCCTAAGAATGCTGTAGTATATACACCATCTCTGTAACCCTCGGACAGTCAGGTCCCCTGACTGACCCTCCAACTTTGCCATTTATTGTGGTGATTGCACCCATCCGGCTTTGGGTGATTGAGTACCTCCACCGGCTGTTGCGTTTTGGGTCTTAACCCACTGATATCAGAGAGCCAACCTCTGTCACAGCCTCTCCCCAGATCAGCCCTGGCTTGCAGAGGAGATCCATCACAAGTTTCTCAGTGACGCTGGTGCTCCTCATCAGTGCACTCCTTTTGGCCCTGACAAATCCTCAAGGCACATCTGCATTTCGTGGGTTCCCCATCTTACGGAGTCTGTCCACCCCAGCGTGCCCACTTCTCTGAGCTTTTTCATCTTCTCCAACGTCAGCCATGGTAATTCTGGCATTTCTAGCCCCCCTCACCTGGCATGGACCATCGCTATTTCCAGACTTCTGGGAGTCCCCACAGTAGGGAGTTCACACTATATTCTGAGGTCCTTGCCAGAGTCTTAAGTCTTGTGACCTGGAAAACTGCTCAAATCAATAAACTCCCCTTTAACCAACCTTATGTTTTGGCCTCTTTGTTCAAAACAGCACCCTCAGAATCCAGTCTTATGTGTCCCTTTCCAGCTCCCATGCTTACAGGGCTGATCACTCTTCTTTGGTATAATCCCTTTCCTCCCTTGTCAAAATCAGTGCACCCCTGGCTGGGTCCCCTGTGACTGAACCCTAGCTATAGACCTGGTGCTAGGAGGGGAGGTGGCTGTGGAGCTGAGGGGCCACATGTTGTCTTATGAGGCAGCAGCCTCCGCATTGTTTGCAAATAAGAGGGAGGGGTAAGCCACTTCCATAGGCCAAAGGAATTCAGAGGAAACCACAGGAATCCAGATTCAAGATGGGGGGAAATGGGGGGGTGGCCGGGAGATTGATGTTTGCAAAAAATGGTGGAGCAGAAACCTCCAAAAGTCCATCCCTTCATAAAAGCAATGAAAAAACAAAAAAAAAAAACTGGCAAAAACTAGCAGAATCAGCTTTTCAGAACTCTGGAAACTAACCAAAAGCTTGCAGTAACCATGGGAACACTTATTCAAGAAAAACAGTTCAATCTCAGTAAGAAAAGCAAGCTTTGTGGCTTTTTAATTTAGACTAATCCCAACCACCATGCCCCAGGTCAGTGATAGCCTTGAAAACCCCATCCTGTATTCCTGCCACCAGTCCAGAGGGAACAGAACAGACTTCTTAACGAAGAATTTTATTATTTGTTTTGATCAGTCTGCAGGATCCCTGGAAGACCAGCTCAAAACGCTTGCCTTTATGGTGCCTAACTTGCTTCCATTCTCTAGGAGCATTTGTCAAAAACATTTACAGGCAAATGTAAAAAAAAAAAAAAAAAAAAAAAAAATTAAGAGGTAATAAGTGAGTTCAGAAAAGTTGCAGGATACAAGATCAATATGCAACTATCAGTTGTATTTCTATATACTAACAATCAACAACCCAAAAATGAAGTTTAAAAAATTCTGCTTGCAATAGCAGCAAAACTAATAAAATATATAGAAATAAATTTAATGAACAAAGTGCAAAACACTTGTACATCAAAGACTGTAAAACATTATTGCAAAATATTAAAGGAGAACTAAATAAATGGAAACATATCTCTTTTGTGGATTGGAAGACTTAATATTGTTAGAATGACAATATTCTTCAAATTGATCTACAGATTCCACTCAATCCTTATCAAAATTCCAATAAGTTTTTTTGCAGAAATGGACAGGATGATCCTAAAATTCACGTGGAAAATGCAAGTGACCCCAATTACCCAAAAGAAGTTTAAAAAAAAGAACAAAGTACCAAGACTCACACGTCCCAATTCTAAAACATACTAAAAAGTTACAGTTTTCAAAACAGTGTGGTACTGGCTTCAAATAAATGCATAAACCAATGGAATAGAAGTGAAAGTCCAGAAATTAGCCCATACATCTGATTAATTGATTTTTGTCAAGGGTGCCAAGACCATTCAAAGGGGAAAAGACTCTTTTAATACATGGTTCGCACCATGTATTAAACAACTGGATATCTACTTGCAAAAGAATGGATTTGGAGCCTCACCTCACACCATATACAAAATTAACTCAAAATGAATCAGAGACCTCAATGATAGACCTAAAACCCTAAACTTCTTAGAAGGAAACGTAGGTGTAGTTTTTAGGGACCTGATGCATGCCACAACATGGGTGAGCCTGTAAAACATTATGGTATGTGACAGAAGCTGGATACAAAACACCACATTTCATGAGACTCCGTTTGTATGAAATACCCAGAACAGGCAAGTTTATAGAGACAGAAAGAAAATGAGTGGTTTCCAGGGCATGGGAGAAGAGGAAATGGGGGCGGGGAGGGAAGGACATGGTTTCTTTGGGGTTTGATGACAATGTTCTGGAATTAGATAGTGGTGATGGTTGCACATTTTGAATATACTAAAAACTGCTGAATTGCAGACTTAAAATCATTATGATGGTGAATTTTATCTCAAAAAAACTTTTCAAAAAAATACTTGGAGGAACACTGACTTCTCGTCCTTATTCCATGAGTCCTGGTCATATTCCTTCTAGCCTCCCAACTCTGGCTTTACATCCTACCTTGGTTTGCATTTAACCTCTGGAGCTTAGCTACTCTGACAATTAAGTTTGGGACTCATCCACAGCTTTGTGTTCCCTGCTGCTGCAGGAGATGGGGGCATCTTGGTATGTTACCCAGAGGAGCTTTCAGTTGCTTCTTGAGCAATCTCAGGCTGTATTTTTCTCTTAAATACCTGATATATCACATCAGCTATATTATAGCACATCTCTTCCCCTGTTATGCCAACCTAGTTCACCACAGAGAAGGTTTAAACCATTAGACTATTGTCTTTGGCCAGGGGCTATGATGGGGTCCTCATTACCAGCCAGACAAGTGAGTGAGCCCACGTCAAAACTCCATTTTTTCCCCCCACCTGCTACCGGCTACCGATTGTTGCAGATTGGATTCCCTGGAAAAGTCTCTGAGGTGGAATTTAGCATGCACAGTGCTTGTTCGGGAATGCCCTTGACAGCAATGCCTGGGGAAGAGAAGAGAAAGAAGGAAAATGGGGCAGAGGGAGAGGTTGAGCTGCACTGCTGGTCCAACAATAGCCTTAGAAGACCTCCCAGAAACTTCTAGAACTACACTGGTCCTTCAGAGTTGTCCTGATTGGGCCAAAATAGCCAGACGTTTATAGCTTTTCAATTGATCAGTCATTTCATGTATGCTGCCCAAGGAAGGCGTGGGCAAGTCAGCTCTCTGTAGGTAACGTCTGCCAACGGCACTCCCAGCCCCTGGGGCAATGAGTATCTCATCGAAGGAGCATGTAGGAGGCACAGCTTGGCATCTGTCCAGTTCTGCATTGGTTTTGACTCTTCCAGCTGTTCCCCTAGGGATTACAATACAATCCTAAACTCCTCACAATCTACTCAGAGTTCCTATTCCACTACTTCTTAGAACATGTAAGAACCTTGTAGCAATACGGTTCCATTTATCACCATCCTTGGTTCTATTGCTGTCACAGCTACATCCTTTATAACCCCCCCACACACAGGGTTACACATATTAAGTGTTTTAAAGAAATTAAGAGAATAAAAACCATGTACTCCTTTATACTTGCCGACATATTTACTATTCTTAGTGCTCTCTCTTTCTCTCTTTCTCTCTCTCTCTCTCTCTTCCCTGTAACTCTAAATTCCTATTCGGGGTCAATTCTCCTCTACCTGAAGAACGTCTTTTATTTCTTATAATGTGGATTTGCTGGTAACAGATTCTGTCTATTGTCAGACATCTGAAAATGTCTTTGCTTTCATTTTTGAAGGGTATTAATTAATTAATTAATTAATTCTTGGTTGATGGGTATTTTTATTCTGTACTTTCCAGATGTTGCTCCACTGTACTCTCGTCTCCATTTTTTCTGCTGTGAGGTCAGTCATTATTCATATTTTTGCTTCCCTCTAGCTATTGTGGGCTTATTTGGTTTTTGTGTTTGTTTTGCCATTTCCAAGATTTTCTCTTTATCTTTGATTTTCAGCAGTTTGACTACCACATGCCGAGGTGTGGCTTTCTTTGTATTTATCCGTCTTCGGTTCACTGAACTATTTGGATCTATAAGGTAATGGTTTTTATCAAATTTGGAAAAATTTAAATTGTTAGTTTTTCAAATAATATTTTTTGCCCCACTTTTCTCCTTCTGGGACTTACACCCTTTTAGATTGCTTGATGTCATCTCACAAGTCAATATCTTTTCAATTGTTTTTAGAATTGATTATTTTCATTAATCAATTTGCAAGTTCACTGACAATTTATTTTGTTTTACATAATATGCTGTTAAGTTTTCATTTTGGATATTTTACTCTTTAGTTGTAAAATGCCCATTTGGTTCTTTTTGCAGTTCCCATTACTCTCCTGAAACATTATAACTGTCTTTCTATTTTGAGCATTTTTCCTTTAATTCCTTAGTATATTTATAATGGCTTTTAAAAAAATTCCTTGTCTCCTTCTAGGTATCACATCTGGGTTATTTCAGGGTAATTTTCTTTTTTTTTTAATTTTTTGATTGTTATGTTAATCACCATACGTTACATCATTAGTTTTTGATGTAATGTTCCATGATTCATTGTTTGTGCATAACACCCAGTGCTCCACACAGAACGTGCCCTCTTTAATACCCATCACCAGGCTAACCCGTCCCCCCACCCCCCTCCCCTCTAGAACCCTCAGTTTGTTTTTCAGAGTCCATCGTCTCTCGTGGTTCGTCTCCCCCTCCGACTTACTCCCCTTCATTCTTCCCCTCCTGCTATCTTCTTCTTTTTCTTTTTTCTTAACATATGTTGCATTATTTGTTTCAGAAGTACAGATCTGTGATTCAACAGTCTTGCACAATTCACAGCGCTCACCATAGCACATACCCTCCCCAGTGTCTATCACCCAGCCACCCCCTCCCTCCCACCCCCCACCACTCCAGCAACCCTCAGTTTGTTTCCAGAGATTAAGAATTCCTCATATCAGTGAGGTCATATGATACATGTTTTTCTCTGATTGACTTATTTCGCTCAGCATAACACCCTCCAGTTCCCTCCACGTCGTTGCAAATGGCAAGATCTCATTCCTTTTGATGGCTGCATAATATTCCATTGTATATATACACCACCTCTTCTTTATCCATTCATCTGTCGATGGACATCTTGGCTCGTTCCACAGTTTGGCTATTGTGGACATTGCTGCTATAAATATCGGGGTGCACGTACCGCTTCGGGTCCCTACATTTGCATCTTTGTGGTATATTATTTCAGGGTAATTTTTATTGGCGTTTCTTGTCTGGATTATGGGTCACACTTTCCTGCTTATCCCATGTCCATCAATTTAAGACTTTATGCTAGAATTATGAATGCTGCATAAAGACTCCAAATTTTGATGTCTTCATCTAGCAACCATCTATTTTTGTGCCAACAGGCAGTTAATTTATTGGTAGATCAGGCTGATTCTTATGAGGCTTGATTTGAAACTTTATTAGGATGAGTCTAGAGTAGCCCACACTTAACCAAAGTAGCTGTGTTTCTATGTGTGGCTTTTCCCGTGTGTCAGGGGAAAGTGAGGATGTTCGGTGATTTCTCTCTACTCTGGCTGGCTGGATGCCCATGACTCTCGGCACCGGCCACCCTCCATCATCTTTGTGGCGCTCGGGCTCCTCAGCAGCTGCTCAGTCAGGCTGATAGATTCTACTCTGTTCATAAGCAAGTTATTGTTTGGTCAAAGACTTCATGACTCTATAAGGGTGAAGGCTGTCACATGCATGTCAGCTTCCTATGGATCCATCCAGAGCCCTGCATGCAATGAGTTTCCAGGAAAGATTTATTGAATGGATACCCTTGATTTACAACAATCAGACACTCAGGGCTGACCCAGTTACCAGTAGCAAGTTTCTTCTCCACTTGCTTTAGACATCTCCTTCCATTCGTCCCTCCTTCCTCTCTTTCCTCCCAATATCTTGAGTCCTAGAAAAAATTCTCTACTGTGGGATGATTTCTGAAAGGATAGTATTTAAAATAAAAACAATAAGGTCACACGGAATCATTTTCCTACTCAAAAGGACAAGTCAAAACACTAAGCAGTCTTACTGTGGGGACCACTGATGTTGATTGTTGGCTGCAGAATCTCTTCTTCTATGCCAACAAGGCCACGGGGGAGGGAAGGGCAGCAGGACACTTCTGGGGTGATGGCAATATGCACCCCAGGGATCCTGAAGCCTTTTCTCCCCAGCACCTCCCCCACACCCACAGGTCAGTGCTGGGCAGAGTGAAGGAGACTCAGCCATCAGCAAGATGGAAAACTTCTGGAAGGCACCCAGGATGGACTTTAGAGGCAGAGGATGGAGACAGGAAAGAATATAGTGGTCATGAAGACCCTGATTATATCCCTGAGAAAACTGTGGCCTGGAGGGGGCAGAGAATGGCAAGACACACTGTGCGCTTATATTATAGAGTGGACATAACCCGATATCCTTTGGTCACATCAGGCAGCCACCCTGCTGCTCTCTCTCAGACATTTCCCGGGAGCTGCTGTGCCCCTGTGTACTTTACAGAGGGGCAGCTTTACCCCCTTTATAGCCATCAGTGCCAGACCTGGAACCCTGTGGGGTAATTCACTTTTAAAAGATCACCCCAAAGGCATCTGTCAACAAATTGCTGAGAGGCACTGGAGGGGTCCTGGGAAGGAGGAGCACTAGACCGGGAGTCCACAGCCCCTTCCGCCTCCCCGCATCATCAGTGGTGTCACATCAGGTAGATCACTCTCTCCCTGAGCTGTTTGCTCCTCTGTAAAATCAAGACGCTAGCCTCAGCCTCAATCCCTCCCTTCTCACTTCCTTGCATCTTTTCTTCCTCTATTCAAGCATTAGCTGAACTCCTGCCAGATACCTGGCCCAGAAATGAGTCAGTTGCTCTCCTAGATAGCTTCTTCACCCCTATCAACTTTGTTGGATCATTGTGCGGATCAAATAAGAAGGAAGATACCTCTGGTATAGCAGATGTACTCTCCATGCACGAGGTATGATTGCTATTTTTAAAGCATTCCTATTTAAAGGCAAGGCTTCCTTTAGCAACATGTGGTTGTGAATAACTATTTCCAGTCCATGCGGGAGACCTAGAATGATCCTTCTGCATTCCGTTCTTATGAAAGCTCAACAGCCCCACTGTGTTGTCTGGCTGACTGTGAGCTGGCACAGATCCAGCCTGGCATCCTGGTGGAGCAACCTGCCCACCCCTACTGTCCCGTGTCCCTGTCCTGTCCCCCAGGGAACACACAGCAGATGAGCTGGAGAGTATGCCGGCTCCCTTGAGCCACTCACTGTAGTCCTCAGCCAGCTGCATTAGGAAGTTGGGGCACCTGGGTGGCTCAGTCAGTTAAACATCTGCTTTAGGCTCAGGTCATGATCCTGGGGTCCTGGGATCGAACCCCACATCAGGTTCCCTGCTGAGCAGGGAGCCTGCTTCTCCCTCTGCTGCCCCCCCCACCCGCTTGTGTGCTCTCTCTCTCTCTCTCTCAAATAAATAAATAAGATCTTTAAAAATTATTTTTTTAAAAAGGGAGTTAGTGTAGCACATCGATATTGTGGGACATTTACTTAAGAGTTCTTCCACAGATATTAATGTGCTGCTGTAATGATTTTAGATGATCCCCTATTCAATGTGTTCCTACAATAAACATTCACATAGAAAAGTTCCAATCTGATATGCTCCCCTTCCTCACAACTATTAATCGTGATCGCTTTAATGTAATGCTGGTGGACAGCACATGGCTTCTGAGTTCTGGTGTGGGCCTGTGTGTCCAGCTCTGGGTCTGACACCAAGCTGAAGCAATCATGAGTACATCTCTACAGGCTCTATCAACTCATCCACTAAATGAGAAGACAAACCAAACCTGGGAGGCTTGTGTATTTCCATAATTATACAGTTCTAACTGTAAAAATTCTGACTTTATTGGATACTTCAGGATTTAGAGCTAACAAGACAGTATAAAGTCTAGGTCTCTTGTTAAGTACCCCCCCACCCCCACAATCCCCTGCAAATGAAAGCGAGACACATGGTTTCTTTTCAGAGATCTCGCTTTGTAAGTTGGAGAACCCATGAAAGTTAAGGTACATTGTGGGGGATTCTATCTCCCAGGCCCAGTTCGTCTGTAAAACGGGTCAGTTGAATCACGGTGCTGGCCTCCGACAGATTTTGCTGACTTCTGTCAAAATGGGGAGAAGATATGAAAAACATCATTCAACTTTTTTGAAGCTACATTCATTCTTTTTCTAAATTTTGAAATGATGCCTACAATTTCTAGTATCCAGGTGTCCTTTTTATAAATCAGGGCAATAGAAGAAAATCTGTTGTTGTTGCTGGGGTTCGTTTCTTGCTTTTGAGTAGCTTGCTAGCAGCCCCTTCTCAGTCATTACAGGTTTTTAAATGTATTTTCCTGGTCCTTAAGTACAACCAACTGGCGCTGATAAGATGTGGCTTTCTCATTCAAGTCCATTGTTCTGTTGCCAACAAGTCTGTGAGTTATCTATTTCAGCACATTAATTAAAGCCCTTTTCCTGTGATCTCAATCCCTCGATCTTTCTCTTGTCACTCAAACCCTAGCACCCACTCCTTGTTCCAGCTACTTCTCCAAGGCACTAGATAAGCTAATCCCTTCCTGGAACATCCCTCCCATTCCAGGCTAGGCTCCTCCCTTCTCTCTAAATTCAAGTGAAGATTTGCCTATTATCACAAACCTTTCCTGAATTGCTCCACCCTGTTCCAGTCACTGTAATCTAAGTGATTACAGCCTGATAACGTTAATGCAGAGAAATGGGACCAGCTTAGGATAGAAACCAAAACCTGTGCTGAACATGTGTTTCTCTTTTTCTCATCAGCAATACCTTTCCCTACCCCATCCATTGTAACCCCCTCCAAAAAGTTAATGAATCAGAACATTTAGGACTGGAAAAAAGTCTTGGAGGCTAAGTGACATGCCCAAGGTTACAAAGCTGGTTCAGGGAAGAGTAGGGACTAGACCCAACGACCTATTTCTTCTGCCAGTGTTGGTGACGTCGGGCATGCTACTCTCCCATCACGATTTCCAGGAGAACCTCCCGCTGGTTTCAATGCACCAACTTAATCTCTACTGTGTGTTTTCAGAATCTAATCAGGTGCCACCTCTAGATAAAGGGTCCTCGTAGAGATTGGCTACCAGGCATAGCAGCTTCCTACAAATTGCCTCTTCCCACAAAATTCTCTGAGCTAGCCATTTCTCTCTTGCTCGCTCTCTCTCTTTTTTTTAAAGACTTTATTTATTTATTTGACAGAGAGAGCACAAGTAAGGGAAGCATCAGGCAGAGGGAGAGGGAGAAGCAGGCTCCCTGCTCAGCAGAGATCCCGATGCAGGGCTCAATCCCAAGACCCTGGAATCATGACCTGAGCTGAAGGCAGATGCTTAACTGACTGAGCCACCCAGGTGTCCCATGAGCTAGCCATTTCTAAGACAGGTCCTTGGTTGGATCCTTGAAATCACAGCCCCCTCCACACACACACACACACACACACACACACACACACACACTTTGCACCTGCAAATGGTCTACCTTTTGGATAGAATAGGCCTTCGATGTCTAATAATTTCAGAAAGCTCATTAATCCTTTTGAGCAGCCCAACACGCTTATTTCAAACCACAGTGCCCCAGATGCATGTACTTCTTAGTATAAACACCGTATTCCTTATTATGCTATGACTTCCACCACCAAATTGGACTTTATTTTCGTTATTTCAATTTAAGACTTTTGTTTAGACCATAAAATACTGACCACGGAAAGTGGTCTTTAGAAATCAGCTTTACTGATGAGTTTAGTAACTCTTTCAAAGGGAAGACCTCAAAACTGCCGGACAGGCTCTGTCTCAGCGGTGGGAGTAGGTCTCAGCTGTCCTCCGCTATCACTGACAGGGGGGTGGTCAGCGGCTGGTCAGACAACGATGAGATGTTAGAAGCACGGCGGCTGCCCGCACAGTGCAGGGAAGTCTCTGGAACCCAGAGGAGTTCAGCAGTGGGGTTGCTCATGACCCCCTGCTTCTTCCACCCACCAGTTGGGAGCTGCGCTGCCTCGACAAGCTGTATTCACAACGTGCTCCTGATCTACCTGAAATTTCCCTGAGCCAAATACTTAAGCTAAATCCTAACAAGCTCACAAGACATAGGGATTCCTCAGCTCACCAACATCTGGTCTCTTTGTGCCTTGGTGGGAAGAGAAACTATGAAGGAAAACTGCTCTTCTCTTTCCACGGCTGCCACACCGCTTCCCCTCCCCTTCCAGCCCTCTGGGTGGAAAAGTGGACATTGGGCCGCTTTGCAAACAACAGAAGCTGGAGGAGGATCTTGCCTGTGCATCCACATTCCCAGCCAAGGCTCCGACGACGTGGACGGTTCTCAGCAGCCTCTGTAATGTTTACATTGATGAACCGGGCTGCTGCTTCTCAGCACCCAACCAGCTGAGCCCCATCTGTGCACAGCGAGGGCCGGCCTCTCGGTGAGCTGCCGTCTAGCTGGGGAGCAGGAAACCTCAAGCACGGGAGAGTTCCCAGTGATAAGTGCTGCAGGGATTTGATAAATACCATGTGCCGAGCACTGGGCTCGCCGTTCCGGGGCCAGGAGATAAGTGGGACCTGCTGCAGCCAGGAAAAGCTTCACGTGTGAGAGGGGAACCAAGTCTTTGGGAAGTGGTGTTGCTTGGGAAGAAAGGTGGGAGTCAAGACCTGAGGCTAGGGGGAGCCCGCTGCTGCATTTGGGGGTCATTGAGGAGCAGGGGCCAGGTGGAGGGAGATAAGGAAGGAGGTCAAGGCCCTAGCACCTCAGTGGAGGGTGTGTGCCCTGTATTTACCCCATGGGCCCCCACTCCCTCTCACCTGTTTCCTCCAAGGAACATATCCTGCCTCTACCTTTGCCCAGCTGGCACTTATCCAACCTTCAAGGCCAGGGTCATGCATCAGTCTTCTGGGAAGCCCTTGCCAGCCTCGCTGCCAGCATCTGTATCCCAGCCACCCCTGTCCTGTGGCCCCACAGCCTTGGCACATGTGGGGACAAAGATTAGCTTGCTGGTCAACCTCCCCGGTAGGCAGTGAGCTTGTAGGTCTGTCCCCCCAGTGCCTGGCTCCACACCCAGCATTCAGTCAGCCTTCGAGTCACAGTCTGCCGAATGTTGCGGGCATGAGGGGGTGCACTCTGTCCCCTAATGGGGACCTACAAGGGTCAGAGCAAATCCTCTTTGGCTGGCATGGCTACATGTGCCAACATCTCTGGGCTTATGCACCTGCCAAGGCTCGCTGACTACGAAGGATCTCAGACGCCTCTCAGCACTGCAGTGTCCCCACAAGAACCAAAAACTCAGCTTCTCAGGGACTGTCACAGGATCTCCAGATGTTATTAAAATCTTTACCTTTGATCCAGAAATCCCATTCCTGGGAATCTGCCCCATAGAAATGAAAGTATATAACAATGCATCGATCATATACAAGGATGTTTGTTGCAGCTTTGTTCATGGTGGTAGAACACCGGAGACAACAAGAACGCTATTGAGGGGCACACGCAGAGCAGTTGTGACGTACCCACACCACGGAGTGCATGTGCTTTTGGGAAGAGGACTGCCCGTCCCCACGAAGTGATTGGGAATGATTTGCCTGACGTCTTGCCGAGTGAGAGTAGTAAGATGTGCTTCTCCCTTCCCTTGTCCCTCTCATCCCTTCCAGAGCAACTCAGCCCTAGAGTCTTTGGTGGGCTGGTCAGAGGGAGGACAGCTTCGTTGTAGGACAAGTCAGATTCTGAACAGGGCATGGAGGGTGTCCATGCACCAGGGACCCTAAGCAGAGAGAGGAGGGTGAAAACATAAGGGGGTGGGCCAGTGGGAGGGTCAGAGCCTGAGGGAGTGAGAAGAACGTCTATTTACAGGGGCCGCCCTGGCAACGTGTTTTCAGAGACTCAGCGGAAAAGAGAGGTTCTGCAGCAGGGGGAGCTTGGCCTGGGGTCTCAGAGCCCCAGAAGGGTGAGGAAGTGCTCACAGGGAGGTGTCCCAGTTGTGGGATAAGAGCGACTCTGCCTGGGGGAACAGACGAGGTGCGGGAGCCGCCGCTGGGGGAGGGGGAAGGGGCCTAATGTGGAGGCGGTGAGTGGGGAGAGCCTCCACATAGGAGAGGATGTAGAGGCACAATGGGAGGCTGCTAACATGCCAGGGGATCCGTCATACAAGCAGACATATTGAGAGTATTCCTCCCTGCAGGAAATGAGACTTACAGACAGGAATACTCAAAAACTAGAATAAACCCAGCAGTTTTAAACTGGAAGCAGCAGTATCAATGTGAGTTCATGGTTGTCAATATACATGATAAATATGGATTCCAAAGTGTGTATGTGTAAATACATATGTGTGTATGCATGTCTATGTGAATGTATATGTGTGTGTGTGTGTATACATCTACATAAAATCTCTAACTCTACTGGGGCGCCTGGGTGGCTCAGTTGGTTGGGCGACTGCCTTCGGCTCAGGTCATGATCCTGGAGTCCCGGGATCGAGTCCCACATCGGGCTCCCTGCTCGGCGGGGAGTCTGCTTCTCCCTCTGACCCTCTTCCCTCTCATGCTCTCTGTCTCTCATTCTCTCTTTCTCAAATAAATAAATAAAATCTTTAAAAAAAAAAATCTCTAACTCTACTGACTGGGGACAGCCATCAGCCTACAGCAATGACCATCTAGCACCCAGATCTTGGCTTTTATTTATTCATTTTTTATTTTTTGTTTAATTTTGTTTTTGTTTGTTTGTTTTAGAGAGAGAGCACGTGAGCAAGGAGGTGCAGAGGGAGAGAGAGAATCTTAAACAGGTTCCACGTCCAGTGCCTAGAGCTCAACGGGGGGGGGGGGGGGGGCTCAGTTTTACAACAGTGAGATCATGACCGAAGCTGAAATCAAGAGTCGGTTGCTTAACCGACTGAGCCACCCAGGCATCCCCAGATCTTGGCTTCTCTGCAAAAGGAAGCGAGGATCCTTAGAGAAATGGTGGATTTCACGCTGGGGCAGGGTAAGTGCAAGATGGGCCTGAAACATCTTGCATGAGAAAACAAGAAGGTATTCAGATAATGATAGGATATGCCAAATGGACACAGACAGGAACATCAAAATATATAACAGTAGCTAACAGATTATAACCTATTAAATACAAAAGGAAACTATGAATGCCTGTGATATACATAAATGAGTAAACTACACATTTGATGAGAAACAAGATATTTACATAGAGTCAAGATGCTTCCCCACAAACTATTAACTACAAAGG
>NW_027397068.1:73029022-73046359 GCF_003265705.2 Callorhinus ursinus | reverse complement strand
GTAATGCTAAGTGCACCTGTGCACCACAGACAGGGGTCCGCAAGAAGAATCTGCATCATTTCTGTAATCTTCCTGCCAATGACACCAACCTGTTTGCAGGAAATTCGCACCAAAATACTCAGAGGTGATGAGGCATCCCATCTGCACCTTATTAAAGGTGCTCAAAAATACAGGGCTCAAAAAATACAACAGGTATTTTGCGTTGTACTTGCAACTTTCGGTAACTTTGAAATTGTTTCAAAATATAAAAGATGTAAAAAGTAATCCAAAGCAAGATGTTGAAAACCCTGTGAGATATGATCCTAATTGTATAAAACAATGACCCGCCCTCACATACTAGATACAAGTATGTCTGTTGTGTATAGCTGTGTGTTTCTTTGATTACATGACGGTCCGGAGAAATACGGACTCCTACGTGATAAGTTGTACACAGGTGACCTTGGGTAGAGGCAGAAGCAGAGAGAGAAGGATTCAAGTATAAGAAGAATTTAATAAAGACTACATTAAAAATTTTAAATGTGCCAGGTAAAGCCATCGTTATCTTGCCCTTAATGTACAGTAATGTGTGTGTATTGGTCTACTGCCAAAATAAAACACCACAGACTGGGTGGCTCGAACACGGATGTATTTTCTCATAGTCCCGGAAGTCGGAAGTCCAAGATCGAGGTGTCGGCAGGGTTGGTTTCATTCAAAGGGCCCTCCTGGACCTGCGGATATCTGCCTTCTCTGTGTCCCCCTTCACACGTCCTTCCTCACACGCGTGTGCATCCCCGGGGTCTCTGTATGTTTCCAAATTTCCTCCTTATAAAAACACCACCCTAACAGCCTCTTTCTATTTTCTTTTAAATTTATTTATTTGACAGAGAGAGCGAGAGAGCACAAGTAGGGGGAACAGTAGAGGGAGAGGTAGAAGCAGTCCCCCCGCTAAGCAGGGAGCCTGATGGGGCGCTCGATCCCAGGACCCTGGGATCATGACCTGAGCCGAAGGCAGACGCTTAACCGACTGAGCCACCCAGGCGCCCCTAACAGCCTCTTTCTAACTTAATTACTTCTTTAAGTCCAAATACAGTCACATTTTGAGGTACTAAGGGTTTGCACTTCCACAGACAAATTTGGGAGGGACAGGACCCAGCCCAAACCAGTACAAATATGTGTGAGCGTGTGAGTGTGCACACACGTGCTCACACAAAAGCCTTGACCCTGATCAACCCATGTGTTTCCAGTCCAAGTAAGCATCCATTATGACTTGGTCAGGATTTCTTGTTGAAAAAAATTTGGTGACTTTTGCTCTTAAAAAAAAATATTTTTATAGGGTTGTTTCCTGAGTTTTCTTAATTCCAGTGGAAAGCAACAGTGACTCTTACTTCATTTTAGGTAAATCCAGACTAAGTAAATGAGGAGGGTTAGGGTAGACCTCTCTGTTAACAGGATGTTTATGAAACTACACGCAGAGTCCTCTTCTGTTCGGGGCAGAATGGTGGGAGATCCCAATCCAGCCACTCAGTAACGGTGCAACTTGTCCTGAAGTTTACACCTTCGCTCCTATCCTGTCTTTGACTTGTATATCTCTCTGTGTTATCTTCAAGACAACTTCATGCTCCCCATCCCCACTTAGATTTCTTTCCCCTGCCCTTTCTGGTTTCACCTAGTTCAGTTCCATGCCTTTGGAACTATCTTCTCCCACAACGAAGTCCTGCAAGCCCCCACGCTGAATGAATAGTCCAACACAACCCAAAGAAAGAAAATACACAGTTTCCAAAGCCTGATTTATTTAAAAACCAAAGAACATCTGCGTTATTTTGTAATGCTCATTGTGGATTTGGTGTTACGACATCTCAATTCCCTGTCTTGTCATATCCGCAGAAATGTGGGAAGTGTTTTGCTTACCCTAGAAATGTCTCCAGTGAACCTGCAGACCTCCCTTTTCCCTTTTTCAGTCTCTCCAATGGGATGCACGACCCACAAAGTAGACAGAAATACACTCCCTCCCATAGCTCTGCTAAGCAGACCAAGTTGTATCAGTTACATGTTGTTTCATTCTTCAAACCGAACGCGGGTTGGGAGTGTGGACGTTTTGCGAGGGCACACAGCCACAGGAACGGATGGATTCTGAACACTTAGCCTCTGGGGCAGCACAAAGAATGCTGGTCTTGCTCTAGCCCCCTTCAGCTGTTCACTGGCTGGATGACCTCACCTGTCCAGCTCCTTACCTGTGTCACAGACAAGGGTGCTCCCGCTTAGGTCTTCACTGGACAACCAGCTAGGTTGTGGATCGCACGCGAATGTGCCCGTCGATGGCAGAGCCCCATGCAAACTGGAGGTGAGAGGCGCGTTAGCGTGATGGAGAGGTGGGGGCTGGCTGCGGGGCAGGCATCCGGGCGCAGGTCTCTCCCTCGGCACTTTCTTCTGAACCTCAGCTTACTCCCTGGGAAAACAATGATATAAGAGCCACCCTCACGGCTGTCGGTTCCACAGCTGGACTCTCCAGGGGACATCCGACAGCATTATCCCAGGACGCTTTACTAGCCTGTTTGGCCATCTCCCCAGGGACACTGTTCTCTGAGGTGAGATCGGGGAGCAGAGCCCACAGCTCCTGGGAGCTTTGGATCCTGGCTTTTTGAAGCCAGATCCCACTCGGCCCCCAGCTCCTCCTTGAGGGTCTCTTCCTCCCTGGGAAGTACGTCCCTGAGTGGCCTCTTGCTGTGCTGCTGGCTCAGCAGCTCTCTTCTCTTTGCTTCCCACTAAGTCCTCGAGGACTCTGCTGCAAACACCACAAGGTGGAGTCAACAGCTCAGCCTCCCTCAGAAAGAGGAGCGCTTTGGAGCTCTGCCCCTGATCACAGGGCAGTCTCCCTGCCAAGTGTGATCACCTCATTCAAGCACCCTGCAGGAAGTGGGGTGACAGGGAGGCCGGCCCTTCTCCCCCAGCAGCCCAGACCACAATGGTGAAGCTGTCACATCGCGCACCGCCCAGTCCCCACCAGCTCACAGTGGACAGGGAATGAGCCCTATGTTTCTTTTACATTCTCTTCATTCACTCATTCATGCCTTTATTGAAACCTACCCTATTCCGGGCACAGTGCTCCGGCCCGAGCACACACATGAACAGCATCACCCTTGCCCACTCTCGCACAGCTCATGATCTAGTGAGAGGAGAACACACAGGAGGCATGGACATTCAACAGATACTTGATGGGTTTATACATATAAAACCAGTAGATGCTCCTCCCCACTAATGTGGAATATTAACTTATTCATCAAAAATATTTTGCAGGGGTGCCTGGGTGGCTCAGTCATTAAGTGTCTTCCTTCAGCTCAGGTCATGGTCATGATCCCAGGGTCCTGGGATCGAGCCCCACATCGGGCTCCCTGCTCGGCGGGAAGCCTGCTTCTCCCTCTCCTGCTCCCCCTGCTTGTGTTCCTGCTCTTGCTATCTCTCTCTCTCTGGCAAATAAATAAATAAAATCTTTTTTTAAAAAAAAAAGTATCTTGCGGTACTGGCTACAGAATAATCCGATCTAATGGATCCATAGAAGGAGACAATTCTTCGATTTTGAGCCCTTGAGGCCAGGTCTCTGATAATCCATGAAAGTTTTCAAGTTTGTAAGTAGGAAGGGCTGAGTACCGGTCATAGCTAATAACCACACTACGGATTCTTTGTTTTCATTGGAAAACACTTTTTTTCCTGCTTAATAATTGAAGATGGCAACAGCACAAATGGCCACGTACCTGTACCTTTAAGGGGAATCTGTGTGCCGAATGCCTAAGGAATGACTCCATCACCAGAACACTGACCCTGTCTTATAGCGCCAATGGCTTGCTCTGCCACCCCAAGAAAAAAGTAGAAAGGCTCCTGGTGAGAGTCTGTGTCTCAGGCTCCCTCCTGGCTCTGCCCCCCCCCCCCCCCAGCTACACCGAAACCGCCTCTCCCAGCAAGTCTTCCTGAGTCATCCTGCCTTACATAACCCACTTGGGAGCCTCTTGGCACACATGCGTATGGTTTGTATACGCTTTCACAGAGGTCCACCAGCCACCAAAATAATCAGTCTTCCTTCTAAACCCTTAAACCAAAGTTTGCCCAACTGATGTGTGCTCTTTTGGGGGGGATTTTTATTTAGCCTGGCACAATAGAGGTTATATATACAGGCTCTGTAGGCTTGTAAAATAAACATACGTTTAATTCATAGTCTTATCCTGTGGTTAGAAAAATAGATTGTCACAAATACTTGTAATACTAATTGCTCATTATACACTTCCACGAGTTTCACTCTGCTGTTAGCACTGTGACAGCAAATGTTGGTGAATGTGAACTAAGCTATTTCAGCCAGAACCTACCACTCAGACCTGTATTTGTGGAGGTGCTTCTGTTTACAAAACTCTTACCCACACGTTTTCTCAACAAATGTCTCCAGAGCTTTCTGACATAGATACAGTTATTCCATTTTACAGAAGAGGAAACTGACGTTCAGGGTGTTCCAGATCACAGGAGTGATAAGAGCACAGATTTCAGCCCTGGTGTTCTGATAGATCCCACTAGTTAAAACCTCCCCATGGGATATGCATACACAAGGACCCCTGTACTCCTGGGTAACCTACACCCTTCTAACTATTCCACATGTTTCACATCTAACTCAGTGCTTGACACTTACGGGGCAAAGTAATAAAGTCTCCGAAGTTGAATGTGGATCTCTCCCTACTTCCTGGCCCCACGTAGGTAATGATTTCCCTGATGCCTTTGACCGGGTCTCCTGCATCCTCTGTAACTCAAGGTCTTGGGCACCTAACAAATTCACTCTGTATCCGTTGAATAAGTTAATGAATGTTTTCTATGAAGCTAGAGAGCCCGTTCCTGTCCCCTTTTTTGTGAACTTTGGAAGTTATGCTGCAAAAATGGGTTGTCCTCGGGAACGACAGGGGAGCCTGGCTGCCCCTGACCTCTGGGGTCCAGCTCATTTCTCCCCCCAGGGGATTTTTTTTCAGAGGGCTTTCAAGCCATAACAGGGGCAAAGATGATGTGAGGAGAACAAGATTATTGTGAGAAAAGTCTTTCTCATCTGTCTGGGAGATTTCAGGGCTCTCATCAACCGCTATGCAAAGCGGCTCTCTCCAGGGGATCTGAATCACCACATCCTTCAGGGTATGCGCCCGCAGAGCTCCTTGAAGCATTTTTAGTGGTTTTAAGGATACAAGTCCTCGTTGGGGTCTATCCTGTGGAGCTGCCCTGAGTTCCGGGCACCCCCCTCCACAAACCCCCAGACAAACGTGACTCTGGAGCACGGAGTTTCTATTTGAAGGTTCACTGTTTGTGTTGGCCATTACAGACACTCCCTGAGATACGCCAGTGCAATAGGATTTCCCACGGCGTGCTGTGGACTAAGAAAACAGCTTGGAAAAATGGCTAGTGGAACCTTCCTTTCTGCCTCTGCTCTGAAATAAAGTGCATCATTTTGAGACAAAAGGGGGCTCTGCTGAAATCACTTAAGGAGAAAAATACAGGTAACATTAAAAGTGTAACCGTACCAGGATGTACTGGAATTGTGATGATGGCTCATTATAAGGTGGTTGTTAATGTTTCTTTCTCCAACATACCCCCCTCCCCAGCATCTGGCATTACAACAGCTAGTATCAGTGACTGTTTCATTCTCTGAAAATGTAAGTGTTACATTTGTTACACATTTGTTATACCTAAAGTTCTACTCATCCCTGAGGGATTCCAGGATTTTGTAGCAAAATGCATCACAGAGTGAGAATGTTTCAGAAGTTTGCTGTTAATGCTCCCTGCTTTCCTGCTCAGCATTTCATAGAGCTTCGTGGTGTCATTACCCAGAATCTAAATCAAGAGAATATTAAGAGTTTCAAGTTGCCTGTTGATTAAATAAAACACCATACGGCACCTACTGAAAACTATAGGAAATGATTAAAGTGATCTGCTGGAAAACATACAGACATCAACATCTTTCCTATCAACCAGCAAAAATCAGTTTAAAACCCAAAGTTCCCAGTAGCGATATCAGTAATAACAAAAATGACGGGGGGGGCGGGGGGAAGCTGGTAAGAAATGCACAAGAAATATACACAGATCTCAGTAAATATAAAGATATTTTTAGATATTTACATAACCAAGTTGCACAAATTTCTGAATAGAAAGATTGAGAAGATTAAAGTGTTATAAGAATGTTCTTCTCCCAAAGAGATGAGATGTTTTATTTAATCCCAAAGAAAATATTAACAGCGGGTTCTTTTTCAAACATGAAAAAGCGAAACATAAATTGTACCTGGAAAATAGACGGAAGGAATGAGAATATGACAGATCTTAGTATATCCAAGAAGTATATGTTTTACAAAAATGACGTCATAAATCAATGGAGATGAGTATTTTTAAAGTAATGGTGCTGGGAAAATTTCTTGACATTTTGGAAAATAAAATACTGTTTTCTTATCACACACCCCTAATAAAAGAACGTCAAGGCACAAAAGCAATGGAAGAAATAAAATAAAGATATCTATTTAAATTTTCATCACCTTTGTAAGTTAACAATCCTTAAAATAAAAAGGCCAAAAATAAGCTGGGAAAAAATCATTGGCATAAATCTGCAACTTCCTAAAATGTACTGGCTTTGCCTTGCTCTCCATTCCTGCAAAGAACAGACTATTTCTGTGTTCGTATGGGCTGTCCTGCTCCTATTTCTACTTTCAAGATCTCTGTGCCCATGTACCCCTTGCAGACATAGGAACACCTTGCATGGAAAGCCCACCATTTACATATGAACCATTTACTTACTGAATATCTATGTAAAATATCTAGACATTTCCATGCCTGAGGATTTTATCACAGTAAGTATATTTTGAGAAGTTGTACTACTTTTAGGCTTAGATTTTCAAAACTAGAAATGTGCTCTTGTCCCTTTAGGAGAAGTCAGTTCATAAAATTCTCAAGAGAACAAAAATTGGAGTTTTAAAGAGTGAACTTAACTAAATTTCAAGTGGGTAGTTAATAGGAACAAAGAAGAATTTCATTGAGAAGAGACTAATTCCCTTCATGGGAAAAGAGGTTTCTGAATGCAAATAGCAACAGGCAGATACCTGAGGGCAGGAAGTCTCTAATGTATTCAGTACCTGGCAGGGGTGATTTACCTAGCAGACAAGCCCCATGAATTATTCATCTGCTCAGTTCCAGTAAAAAAAACTAGGATCAATTTTGCTTAAGAAAATATCTATTAAATACATGTACAATGTAAAATCATAGCCACATGCATACATGTTTGTTAGAAGGAAATAAAAACTGGCTCATTTGCATCTTCTGCTTCTGACAAAGATGAAGTAACAGACCGGATTGCCTCCTGAAACAATCAAATGAAATATATCAAGCAGCAGTTTTCAAGGCACTGGACATCAGACAATGAAGGGGAGTGATCCTGAGTGATGGGCAATAGAAAAGGTGAGTCCTATGATCACCCCAGCTCACTGCTATGAGAGTCTGCAGGCCACAGTGCAGGGATGGGGAATCCAGGTGGTGCCCAGTGGACTCCTGGGGTAAACACAGCTCTACTGACTAAACAGAGCTGAAAGTGTAAGAGACCAAGGTGTCTTGAGTTGGCAGAATAAAGTGCCAGAGAGGAGAGAGCTGCAGGGAGAGAGAATTCTTGAGATCTGTGGAGGGAACCCCTCAAGAATACAGCAGAGTACTGATAGGTTCATGCACATGGGGAAACTCTGAGGTGGGAGAAAGAACTGTCTGAGAGAGTTCGAGGGAAGGGTGCCAAGCACTCACCCAGGGCCAGAAAAAGGGCCTGTCCCCACAGCAAGACTGGAAGTGTCATAATTAATGGTTATTGGGTAGGCTACTCAAAGTAGTCTTGTATCAGTAGTGTGGAATAATTAGCCTAAGACTGAATGCTGCTCTGTACCAACTAAATTCTTAAAAGCAAGTCTAAAAGGATCAAACTTTTCCCAAGTGATTTAAATGCATCCCAAAACAAAGCTTAAGAATGTTTATAGACAAGAATACTCAGCACCAAAGTAAAATTCATCAAGCAGGCAAAGAAACAGGAAGATATCTTTAATGAGGAGAAAAGCCAACCAGGCCAAACCAACCAAGAACTGACTAAATGTTAGAATTAGCAGACAAGGACACGAAACAGTTATCATAACTACATAACTGCATTCTAGATGTTCAAGAAGTTAAGTAAGAGACCCAAATCAAACTTCTAGAGATGAAAACGACAAATTATGAAATGAAAAATACACAGGAGGTGATTAACAGCTGATTAGACATTGCAAAGGGAAAAGATGAGTGACTTTGAAAACATAGCAATAGACACTATCTAAAATAAAATACAAAGAAAAAACTTTAAAAAATCATAAAATCACTGAACTATGGGTAATTTCAAATAGCCTAATATACATATATTTAGAGTTCCTAAAGAAGAGTAGAGAAGGGGAAAACTTGAAAACTATTTCAAAGAGTAATAGATGAAAATTTTCCTAATTTGGTGAAAAGTGTAAATTCACAGATTCAAGATGTTTATCTCATCCTGAGAATGAGAAATATTTAAAGATCATACAAAGTCACTTCATATTTTTCAAATTGCACAAACCACTGATAAAATCTGGAGAGCAGCCAAAGAAAAAAGACACAGTGGATTCACAGATGCAAAGGTTAGGATGATAGCAGATTTCTTTTTGAAAACAATGTAAACAAGAAAACAGTGGAACAATATCTTTAGCATACTAAAAGAGGAAAAAAAAAAAACCTTAATCTAAAATTCTATACCCAGGACTTTTCAAAGATGAAGGTAAAATAAAAACCAAATTCTAAACAAGCTGAAAAAATTCTTTACCAGCAGATCCACATTATAAGAAATGTTAAAGGAAGCCCTTCAGCCTAAGGGAAAGTGAAACAAAATGAAAATATGGATTCATACCAGTGTTTTTTCAAGCTTGGCACTGGTGACATTTGGGGCTGGATAATTCTTTATCCAGACATTGTTGAATGTTCCCAGTGGGCAAAATTACACCCGGTTGAGAATCACATCCAGTTGAGAACCACTGATTTACACAAAAAAATGAGAGGCACTATAAATGCTATTACATTGGTAAATATGTCAGATTTTTTCTTATTATTTAAATCTATTTTAAAGATAGCTAATTTGGGGGGGTGCCTGACTGACTCAGTTGGAAGAGCATGAGACTCTTGATCTTGGGGTTGTGAGTTTGAACCCTATGGTAGGCATAGAGATAACTTAAAATAAAAAGAATCATTCTAAAATATAGTTAACTTTTTAGGCAAAAATAATTTAAATTTTAAGTTTTCAACTTTTAAAACAAAAAAATATATTTTTAACATTTTAATAGCAACAAAAACAAAAAAATGTGGCTTTTATGTTTGTGGGGTTTAAGTAAAAATATATGTCAACAATATCATGAAAGCAGGAAGAGGAAAATAGAGTTCTGTATATACCACTGTATATACTTATATGAAAGTCACATGTCTCTTAAAGTATGTATACAGTAAACTCTAAAGCAATCACAAATATAGTAAAACAAGAAGTTTTAGCTAAAAAGTCAACAAAATAAATTAAATCGAAAAATAATAAATAACCCAAAAGGAGAAAGAACATAGGGAAAAAGAACAAAAAGATGAGATAAATAGCAAGATGATAGACTTAAATCTAGCTATGAAGTAATCACATTAAATGTAAATGGCATAAAGAGCTCAGTTAAAAGAGTTTTAAAAAGGCTCATACTGTCAGAGTACATAAATAAAGCAGCATCCAACTAAATGCTCTTACAGGAAGTACACTTTATATATAAAGAAACAGTAAGTGAAAAGAAAAGGGTATGACTTGCTAACACTAGTCAAAAGAAAGCTAGAGTGGACACTAATATCAAACAAAGTAAATTTACATACAGCAAATAATATTGCCAGAGATTAAAAGGTTATTTCAATATGATAAAGGATTAATTTATCAAGAAGATATAACAATCCTAAAAGTTTCTATACCTGACAGCAGAACTTCAAAAAGCATGAAGCAAAACCTGGTAGATGTAGAAGGAGAAATGGACAAATCTATAATTATAGTCAGAGATTTAAATACCACTTTCTCAATAATTGATTAAACAAGCAGTGAGAAAGTAAAGAATATATGAGACATGAAAACTCTAACAACCAAGTTGCCCTAATTACCATTTATTGAATACTCTAAACAACAATGGTGGACTACACATTCCTGTCAAGTATTTACCAAACATTTACCAAGACAGTCATATTCTGGGCCATAAATATGTCTCAATAAACTTAAAAGGATTCAATTCACACAAAGTATGTTCTTTGACCACAATGAAATTAAATTGGAAATCAATAACAGAAAGATCACTGAAAAATCCTCAAATATTTGGAAATTAAATAAGATATTTCTCAATAACCCATGAATAGGTAAGGAAATTGAAAGGAAAATTAGAAATTATTTTGAACTTCATGAAAATGAAAACATCACAGACCAAATTCTGTGGAATAACACCAATGCTGTACTTAAAGGGAAATTTATAACACTAAATGCCTATATATGAAAGGACTAAAGGTCTCAAGTCAATAACAGCAGATCTCATCCAAAGAAACTAGGAAAAATAGAGCAGACTAAACCCAAAGTAAGCCAAAGAAAGCAAATACTACAAATCAGAACAAAAAATCAATGAAATAGAAAACAGTAAAAATAATAGAGACGTCCAATACGGTCATCGCTAACCACACATGTCTGTATAGCTTTAAATTTAAATTAGTTAAAATTAAGTAAAATTTAAAGTGCAGTACCTCAACTGCATTTGTGACATCTCAAAGCTCGATAGCTACTGGTGGCCATTTGCTAGCATCCTGGACAGTGTGAACACACAGAACACTTTAGTCATTGCAAAAATGTCCATGGGGCAGAGACCAGCTGCCCCATATTTTTAAGTGACCTCAGTACGTCTGATCAGGTACTCTCCAAGCCAAGACACATCATCACAACGGACATGCAGGGTGAATTCCGAAGTATCAGAGAGATTACCAGTCAGGGCCTCATTGTCCTCACCCTACGTTCATGGAAATCAGGGCGCGAGTCCTGCTCACGAGTCCCCAGACAATACATCATTTTGCCAAAATGTTTACATTTTCTAAATCTTGGTTCACAATAAAGTTTTTAATACAAAGAATTTTCATGTTTCTACACTACTAACATATCTATACACACATATACATCATGTACAAATGGAAAGGCTCTGTGGTGTAGGACTGGGAACAGCAGAGCTGGCTCTTCATGAAATTTGTGATGTGACCCTGAGTGGACGTAAAATAAAGCAGCTAAATTACAATCTTAGGAACTTGAGTGTTTGAACTAACCACATTTTCAGAAGCCAAGTAAGTGACTTTAACTGTTGGCCAGATTCTTAGGGGGAAGTGCACAGCTCCGTGAGCTTGCACACTTGACTTTCAAAAGCAGTGAGAAACCACAGTTCCAGACAGTTGAGAGGAAACACGGCCCCCAGCAACTGAGCTTCTTACCCAAGCTCATAAAAACTGTCAGAGCATGAATGGAGTCCAGATCTCTAGACTCAATTAGTGATCTTTCTGCTCTCCCACGGTGCCACATTGCCACATCAGGGATTGTGCTATGCATGAAGAGAGACCTTGCCTACCCGGATTTAAAAAACACAACACGATCCTGTGAACAACACCAAAGTTGTAGTAATTCAGGGGAAGGAGATCAGTGCTCTGTAGGGCCTCTAGACGTGCTGACCATGCAGCATTGACCCGATTGTATTTCCACCCCCGGACTTCAATTTGACTATGGATATTTCTGGGTTCTGCACAAAGCCAGCACAGAAGTCATCATCTGGTGCAATGAGGACATCTCACAACATGGAAACAGTTCCTTTTACTGACGGGCAGAGTTGCAGTGTAAGCAGGTAAGGGTGCTGAGCCCCGGATGGCGTCAGCAGCATTCCTGAGCTGTCTCCCAGAGCTGCGGGCCATTTCAGCTAAGGGCAAGAAGCACCTGCTGCGGCCACTGGCACTGACTGTCAGTGAGCATTTGCCCTGTCAGACAGATCCCCGGCAGTGCTCAGGAAAAGTTGTGAATTTTGTTACTGGCACACTGACATAAATTGGAGTGGAGCTAGAACGTCACTGCTTTTCTTTTCCAGCCACAAGCCTCTGGAGTCGATGACAACAGCTCTGTGGTGTCAGAATCCAAGCCAGGCCTGCCAAGTGACCCTGAGAAACCTATAAGTGAGTGAACTTCTCACAATCTCTGAGGATAAGGAAGAACGTTCTGGAGCCTGCTTTCATTCACCCTTTGCCGTCTCCGTTCATCATTTGTCAGCATTGTGACTAAGAGGCAAATGACAGGACCACAGGGTTTCAAAATGTGAATTTGGTTTTTTGTTTTTTTTGTTTTTTTTCCCTAGGCATCTGAATGTACTGACTAGAAGAAAAGACCTCAAGTAAAACTGGATGTTTTCATGAAGCAAACTTTAACTTTGCATTTATTACAACCAGTTATCAGATAAACAAAAGCTGTGTACGGATTTATTTACTGTTTGGCAAGCAAACGGTCACCCAATCACCAGTCCTGCGGAAAATGATCAGGTACACAAAAGTCCTCTGAGACGGGCTCAGGGCATTTGTTTTTTCACAAGTAAAGGAGGAGGGAAGAGATATTTTCTCACGAAGAAAATGTGAACTTGGAAGGAACATCCTGGTTACTTAGAATCAACTCAATGAGTATCATTGAAACTTCACAAAAATCCTGGTTCTTAAGTGAATCAGAGACAACTCACATAGTACAGACTTGCCAAGCCTGAGTTTTTCAATAGAAGTGACATTATTTTGAGGATCTGAACCCAGGACTCTGATACAGACAGAATGGCTTGGTTAACAAAATATTAGACAGCAGCTCTTGTTCCGCAATTTCTGTGGAAACAGCCTGAGGAGAAGCAGTGGAAGACCAGGGTGGCTCTTCCAGGGTCTGTTCCCAACTAGCTGCAAAATCTAAGGCTCACCACTTACCCTCTCTGGGCCTCCATTTCTCATCTCTAAAATAAAGAATTGGGATTCTAGGGACATCTGGAGACATACAGCAATGTCTGGAACATTTTGTCATGACTTAGGGTGGCGGTGGTGCTAAGAGCATCAAGTGGGTAAGAGACCAGGGATGCTGCTAGATTGAGAAGCCCTGGTTTCAACCAGATTGGACTGGATTTTCCAACAAAGTAATATCCAGCGCACACATCCTGTGGTTCTAGAGGCAGTTCAATATATTTCTTCCATTCCATACCCCTTATTTTTAAATTGTCCCAAGTTATTTATCTTCAATATAAATGATAAATTTCACATATTACCAAAAATGTGTGCATAATAAGTGCTTTTTCGATGTTTAACAACAACAACAGAATAAAGCTTCCTAATCACTGGGAACATCCTCCTAATAAATATTTACAATCACAGTTGGCAATGATTCAAAGTCTTCTAGGATACAATCTATATCCCAGCAGTAAAATTAATCTTTTGGGAAGTAACCTTAATAGTTGTTGGGATGATGTTTGCCAAATAAATGATTCATCAAATAATATCTTTGGTGCTAAAAGAAACAGGAAGTTTGTGAACATCCAGACTGTGGGATTGAGGGAAGCAAGACCTTCTGTCTGTGACTGTGGGTGTTGGGCCCATACAGAGATTCTAAAATAAAATAAAGCCAAAAATGTTTGCCCTACCAAATGTCCTACACATTCATCTTTTCCAATGGAGGCTTTGTTTAGAAGAATATGCATTTTCTTTGCTGACCCCCACCCTTCCCCTAAAGCCCAAGTCACCCAGGTGCCCCCCAGGATATTTGCAGCATTAAACTTCCTGTATTTATTATAAATGTTTCATTTGTCTCTCTGGCTCTCTGGACTCTACTCGCCTTGAGGAAGAAGCCTGTGCTTTGTTATGTCTCATCCTCTGCACCTAGCGACAGGAGATATACAGCAGACACATCATAAATATTAGTTGACAGTGGTCAATATGGCAGACTTAGTGGATCTCACTGCTCCTCGCACAGAGAAATGTTGGATAGAATTGTTGGATGGAGAGCCAAACTGAAAAGCAAGGAAAGGATATCCTTAGAGGCCTGAGTCACAGAAGGAATTTGAAATCAAAGAGGTGGCTCTTGAGTTTCAACATGGATTGAGCGCATCAGGTGGCATAAACCCCTTGGCACTGGAATTTACTGCCTAAGGAAGAACACAAGTTGTGGACTTAAACCCTGTATGTGATGAGCAGCTGAAACTGAGTTCCCAAAATAAAGCTAAAGATGGGAGATAATTCATCCCCAGAAACACAAAAATAAGGGGAAAATATTTTTAAATGAGTATGTTTTAAAATTTTGAATATGTGAATATATATATAGTTGAATACATAATGCAAGAATACAAAATTACATTAAAAAGAACAAGGAGATTGAAAAGGTACCAAACAGAAATTCAGCCATTAAAATAAAATTCCATACACAAGTTAAACTGTAGAATAAACACAGCAGAAGAGGAAACTAATCAGAGGAAAATATATCTGAGGACATAACAGACTTTAATACAGAGAAATAAGAAGATGGAAAAAATAAACAAAAATTTTTTAAAATGAAGGAAAGAATGAAAACTCCAACTTATTTATCAAAAGACTCCAGTTGAGAGATGGAATGGAAATAATATTTGAAGGGGGAAGAAAGAAGTAATATTTGAAGGGAAAAAGGGTAGAGAATTTTCTGGAATAAGGACCCCTCCCAGACTTCTCCCCTCATGTTGATAGTGCTGCTTTTCTTCAGTGAAACAGGAAAATTTGATTGCTGATTGCATTATTACAATCTCAGAGACCTAAAGTCTGGGAGAGACTAGAAGAAAGTTGCTTCCATGCAAATTCTCTCTGCTCTGAGATCTATATTTTTCCTGATGCTTTTTCTGAAGAGGTCTAATGACCACACCCCCAAACATGACATCATAGGTTATTTTCTGTGACCACAACCCCATCACATTGTTCTGTCTCCCCAGCCAATGCTGGTTTGATTTCTTTGCACAGAATAACTAAAGCTTATTCTAACAAATGACAAGTTGTGAAAGACAGAGTAGGCAAACAGACTCTGACTGCAGGCATCAGTCCAGGAAGCCAAATAACAACCTGTGGCAATCAAACTAAATGGCCAGGACCTGATTAATAATTGAAAGCTTCCTTAATGTTTGTCCCTGCTTCCAATTTAGGAAAAGCCGAATACACACCCGTAAGCCATCACATGGATGCCCTGCTCCAAGTTAGCTGCTTCCAGCTCCCCCGTGCCTACAGCCTCCATCAGTGCACACCAGAAGCTGGTCCTTTCTTCCCTAAGAAACCTTCCCACCCTGCCTGCCTTTGGACCAAATCGCAGGTGATGGTGGCTGACTCCCTTGCTACAGCAAGCACTGAATCAATAGCCTTTGCTTCTCCCCATTTGGGTGTTTTTTGTTCATTTTCACACGTGTTAACTTTAACTGTTAGAACAAATTAATTCTTTAAAGAATGAATGATTTTACCCATTAATATGAGGAAAAGAGGTAAAATTAAAAATGTTTTAAAATCTCAATTATACACTTCACATTGTATTCCTTTCTTGCTTGTTCTGGGTAAATGAATTCGGCTTGCTGGTCCCCTGATTTGCTTCCAATCCTATGAAAACTATGGCCTTAGGCTCTCTATTCTTTCTCTTCCTGAATCAAAGAAACCTAAGCTCTGAGACTGATATTGAGGGAATCTCAAATAAAAACAAAACACTGCGATCATTTGCCATCCTCTCTTGTTTCAATTGGAAGTCCACAGATCTTTCCTAGCCTTCTGCTTGAATTTGGCTTTCTTAAAAAAAAAAAATGAAGAGTTACTGGAGGAAGTAATTTTATCGGTGATATGCTTGATAATTTTTTCTCTTAATTAGTGAGGGTGATAATCCAAGGAAATGAAGAGGATATGAGTAGCTGTTGATCCATACACCTTGCCCAAACCAGCTTGGATCTACTTATGTTAAAGTGGAAGTTTGAGAGAAAGAGGGAAATATTTAGATATATTTATGCTGTGCTGTTAGGTCTATGACGTAATAAGCGTTATGAGGCTCTTTATCTGTGCATGACATAAAAGACTGGATTTACCACTAGCAAATGACAAAGTCCTTAAATTATGGCATTTATAGGATCCCTAGAGATTTGGTTCATTCCCTTCTATTTATGGATGAGGAAATAGAGACTCATTAAAGTACCTGGTTGAGTTATAACCCATCTGAGACAAAGTAAAGATTCTTTTCTCATCTAGTACATGTTCTATTGTACCACACAATGCTCACTGGGCTCCTTTTGGCTCCAAAGCTGGGTACTGACTTTCATATCCCTAATTTGGACATCAGCAAATCATTTCTATAACTTCAAAACCCAGTGGAATTTGATCCTATTGCCCAAACTTTATAATGAATTACTCTGATACCTGATTTAAATTTTTTTCTCAAATGGCCATTCAGACTATGGGCTACTGAATTGGTATTTACGTGATAAATGAGTAGCTGAGTCATCTGGAATTTTCTAAGTGATAGGCGGCAAGGTAACATGGATCCAAAATAACAATGGTTTAAATAGACATGTTACTTTCTCATGAAAAAGCCTAAAGGCACCATCGCAGGCCCTGCATGATGGCTCTATGCCACAAAGCCACCATGAACTTGTCCCCTTTGGTTTGGGATCAGGCATCCCTCACCTTCAACTTCATTTTCCACAGTGGAGGCGAGAGCATCAGAAAGCTGTGGGGAGAGGAAACAAGAAAGGATAAAGAAGAAAGGGGCAAAGGAGGACATGCACCAGTTGTCTGCCTTCCTTCCTTCCTTCCTTTCTAGACTTTATTTATTTGAGAGAGAGAGAGAGCATTGAGTGGGGGTGAGGGGCAGAGGGAGAGGGACAAACAGACTCCCCACTGAGCAGGGAGTCCAGGACCCTGAGATCATGACCTGAGCGGAAGGCAGATGCTTAACTGACTGAGCCACCCAGGTGCCCCTAAATCACTATATTTTAAAATACAAAACTCTCCTCCTCAAAATAAGTGTATAAAATGAAGTATCTTAAGGGAGGTAATTTTTTTCCTCTTTGATAAAAGTAATGCTTTTCAACCTTCAACTGCGTATTAGAATCACCTTGGACTCTTTAAAAATGATACTGATCCTGGGTCCCACCTCCTCAGATTAGTTTGATGCCACCTCAGCATCAGGACTTTTTCTTTTTATTATGTTAATTACCATACATTACATCATTAGTTTTTGTTGTA
>NW_027397068.1:72992816-73028922 GCF_003265705.2 Callorhinus ursinus | reverse complement strand
TCTTTCTTTCTTTCTTTCTTTCTTTCTTCCTTCCTTCCTTCCTTCCTTCCTTCCTTCCTTCCTTCCTTCCTTCCTTCCTTCCTTTCTTTCTTTCTTTCTTTCTTTCTTTCTTTCTTTCTTTCTTTCTTTCTTTCTTCTTTCTTTCTTTCACAGATTTGTTTCATGTGTGAATTTTTATTTATTTATTATTGAAGTATGGCTGACATACAATGTTATCTTAGTTTCAGGTGTACAACACAGTGATTCAACGAGTCTATTAATTACTCCACGCTCATCACCATGAGTGTAGTCCCAATCTGTCACAAATTGTCTTTTATAAAAGCTTCTCAGAAGCTCGTATTTCCTAGTTGATCTCATTGGCCATCTTTAATCATGCGGCCACACTTATAAGAGTGGCTGCAAGTGTAGTCTACATTCTAGATGGCCATGTTCCCAGCTAAAAGTTAAGAGCTCTATTACTATCCAAGAAGACAGACATGGCAATGAAAAATGACCTGTGGTCTCAGCCTCTCTGCCATAACTTCAGAGTCCTGGGAAATGTCTATTTATACTTGTGCTCTCACCCTCATAAATATGTTTCTATAAAGACCTTAAATATGTTTCTATAAAGACCTTCTTCTCAAAATCTTTCTAATTTGTGTATGTTTGGCCGTTTCAGATTCTGTTTTAATACCAAAAGGTGTTTGAGAGCAAGAGCCCTATGCTATAGTGGAGAGAATGCTAGCTGGAAATTATTTTTTTTTTAAGATTTTATTTATTCATTTGACAGAGAGAGAGAGACAGCGAAAAAAGGAACACAAGCAGGAGGAGTGGAAGACGGAGAAGCAGGTCTCCCGCTGAGCAGAGAGCCCCATGTGAGGCTCGATCCCAGGACCCAGGATCATGACCTGAACCGAAGGCAAATGCTTAACGACTGAGCCACCCAGGTGCCCCACTAGCTGGAAATTAAAGTCCCACATTTAGTACGTGCTGTCCAACTGGTGGCTTTGTGTTCAAGCTCTCCGGACTTCGGGCTTTTATTCAGTTAGTCAGTCAATAAACATTTACTGAACCCTTACTTATGACCCTTGGGTTAGGTACATGACCTCACATAAAGATAATGTATTTTGCAAAAGTCTCTCTCATTAATTTTGCAATGAAGTTATCATATTAGATCTATGAATTTGTAGAATTTTTTTTTATATTGGAGAATTCAGTGAATTCAAGATTGCAAAATTAGCAAGAATACCAAACAGCAGAGTAAAAAATACACAGAGAAGTTTTAAAAATGTTGTTAATAAACCTTGGGAAATGCTGGAGAATAAAAGTGCTTTGGTACAACTTTTTTTGCTCTCAAAATCTACCATTATGAAATAGTTAGATGAATGGTTCAGGGAAAATGAAAATGAGTATGACTAGCTTCCCACTGTTGACACCAAATTATAGAAGTTCTTGGAGCGCCTGAGTGGCTCAGTAGGTTAAGTGCCTGCCTTCGGCTCAGGTCATGATCTCAGGATCCTGGGATCGAGTTCTCTGCTCAGCGGGGAGTCTGCTTCTCCCTCTCCCTCTGTGCTCTCCCCACCCCCAATTCAAATAAATAAATAAAATCTTAAAAAAAAAAACACAAATTACAGAAGTTCTTCAAGAAATGTCAACGGATCCTATGGCTTTTATTTTTCTTATTCTCAAGTCTTTTGTGGTTTCATTCGACACTTTCTAATAAGATATGTCACCTCTCCCAAACATTATTGTGCTTTTTTACTCACAACCTAATTCTATGATATTAGATACATTGATGAGTATGGGGTGTACATATCAGAAAGGTCCACACTCCACACTGCATTGGAAGTTCTTTCCTTAAAACAAAACTCAAACTTATCATCAGGACTGGTTTGGGTACAATGGAAGAAGGAGAGCATTTCCATGCTCTGGGGTAAGGGTGGGGGTCAGGTGGAGGATGGTGGAGGAGGGATACTGAGGACAGTGGGGCAGAGCAGGCCTGCATGGTCCCGGAGGACATTGGAGGGCATGACCCAGGAAGTCCCCTGACGTATATGTCATCTGTGTCAGTCTAGGCCACTGGGCATCGCTAGTCTCTTCCCATTCTTTAAACAGAGACATGACTAAGGGGAGTGGTGGGGCAAGCCAAGGAGGGAAGAGTTTGGGCTCCATCACTGGAAACAGAGACAGTGTAATTGTGAGGGTACAGAAGACTTCTGAGAAACCTGTCCGGTCCTTGTGTACATGAAATAGACCGAGAATAACTGCCATATGGATCCCATACCTCCCCCGTGGCTAGCTGTATGAGTTTGCTAGGGCCGATAGAACAACGTACCACAAATTGGGTGGCTTGAACCAACAGAAATGGATTCCCTCACAGTCCTGAAGATGAGAAGTCTGAAATCAAGGTGTCAGCAGGGCCATGCTATCTCTGAAACCTGTAAGAGAAAATTCTTCTCACCTCTTCTAGCTTCCGGAGGCAGCTAACGATCCTTGGCTGGCAACGGCAGCGCCCAGTCTCTGCCTCTGACTACAGGTGGCCTTCTCCCTGGGTCTCCTTTTCTTACGAGGACATCAGTCATATTGGATTAAGGGCCCACCCTTACTCCGGTATGCCTCACCTTAACTCATTATATTGTCCTCTCTAACCAGATTTCTTTGACCTCAGGCACCGGGCGTCAAAGCTTATGGCTTCGCTCTGAATTTAAAGATGTTTCTGAGAAGTGTTGTTTGTTCATTTTTTTTAATCAGTTTGGGATTAATTGACATTAGCATTATGTATGCCTTTTGACTCTGCATGCACATCTGTGTCCAAATTCCCACATCATAAGCAAATGAGAGGTTACAAAAGCTGTTATCCTCAGTGCTCTGGGTAAAAGGTTTTAAGCAACAATAACTTGGTCAAGGAGGAAACTTGTCACTAACCCAAAGTTTAAAAAAATAAAAGCTGAGAATTAATGGAAATGAAAACCTTGAAGCCTCTTCTCATTCTCTAGTAGTATTCCATGTAACATTTAAAGGGTGTTCCTTCTATCTCAACAGGTTTCACTATCTCTTTGAAGAAAGCAGTCCAACCAAGTTCACTCTTTCCTGGATTTTGGAGAGGTTAAACACCCATGAAAGTTTTAATTGTATTTGCATATTAATCAGGTGTTTGCTTTGGCAAACAAAACTGTGTGAGAGTCCTGAGCTGCCAGATCAAAGAGCTCTGAATCCTAAAGGCCCAAACGTGAAGCTGCATGTTCAGCCTGACTTGGAAGCCTAAGGCCAAATCAACACTCTGCATTTAATTTTACATAAGAAATAAAACAATCTTTAAAGACAAGTGTTGTCTGTGAGGAAGGAAACTGAGTACTTAACTGTCTAGGTGTTTTAAAAAATGAGTTTTCCTGTGGCTCTTCAAATTAAGTCTGTGAAGTCTGTTGGGTCGCCTTTGTGATTCGGTGTCAAGCATATGTCTTATATTTTAGAGCACAGGGTCCAGGCCTTTTGTGAAGCCAACGGCTACTAGCGTGGGTGTGGAGGCTGAGCATGCAAGGGGAGCGAGAAGGTGCTACCAGAGGAAGGGAGGCCTCCTGGCAAAGTCCTCCTGATCTCATGCCCATCTGACTCTGACTTCCGTGCTTAAAAGAAATAAGCACAGGGCCATCATTTTGTAGGGAAGAGAACCAATAAAGGTAAACAAAATAAAAGATGTCATCGATGAAGGAAGCCCAAAGGGAATTCCCACCAGCCCTCCTAGAGCCAGCCTCAACAGGAAGGTAACTACAGTGGGTTGATTGAGGAATGACCTCCTCTGCGGGCGTCGGCCCCATCCCTGCTTGGAAAGCAACCACCTGGCTGTGTAGCACACTAGGCAGCCACCAACTGAGTTGTGTGCAGGGTCCTGGAGGCAGCATGTTAAGGAAAGAAAGGAGCTACAGCGCACTTCAGGGCTGTCCCTGGGGGTGGGGAGAATTGAACACCTGCTCTGTGGGAATGGGGTGATCTACTCCGGAAGAGAGAAGAGGCCAAGGTCAAAGAAAGTTATCCTTTAAATCTCTGAAGTTCTAGGTAGGAAAGTTTTAACTTAACCTACCTGACTCCAAAAGGGAGAATAATGTCCAAGTACATGGAAGATTCTGGAAGACAAATTCTGATACAATATGAGGAAGATCTTTCCAGCTATCCGTAATATCCAATAATAGACCAGGCTCACCTGACATAGGAAGCATTTATGTGGAACTATTTGGGACAGATGTCTGTGAGGAATGTAAGCATGGGGCTATTCTGATGTCCTCTGAGGTCCTTTCCACCCGGATGTTCTGGGTCAAGGCAGACCTTTTGCCACCTTTTGCCTAGCCACAGGGCCCTCTGCCCAACCAGTTGGCAGTGATGTAGACGGGAAGCAGGGAATTGCAGAAGACACCAGCAAGTGCAAGACGAGGTGGGGCACGAGGAGGAGAGAAAGAAGGGAGAAGGGAGGGACAGAGATGGGGAGGAAGGTCTCACGAGTGACTACAGACCAGTGTGAGCCATTATGCTGGGTAGTCCTGTGTGTTCCTCCTCCTCAGCTCTCTGATATGCGTACAGTGGCCAGTTTACAAATTAGGAGCCTGCCCAGATGACAGAGGTGCTCTAGGCCAAGGCTGGACCATAGTCCGGGCTATGTGGACTCGCCCCTTCTGGCCCCACCTGGCCTCCTGCCATTATCCCCATGAGCCACATAGGGAACACACAACACCCGTCACTGTGAGACACTCTGCCTTCTGTCATCCTTGTCTCGGGTAGACTTCAACGTACCCAAGGGGAAGCACTGACCCAAGACCACATCCTGCTTTTTCACTGTATCAGACATCTAATGTCAAAGCCATCCTGCGTAGCACGGGACCAAAGACCCCCCTCTCCCTTGCTGATGGGTCACCTGCTTCTGCCCGGTCGTCCTCCAAGGACCAGAAGCCTGGCTTGTTGCTGGGTAGGAGTCTAACCACCCACCTGAACCAGTTGCTGTCCTCCAGTGGGGAGAGCTGAGAAAGTTCGTCTAGACACAACCACCTTGCTCTGTGCCTCCAGAAAATAGCAGCCTGGGGACAATATTTCTTTACGTTGCAAAGGAACCTGATAAAGATTGAGAAATACTTCCGGTATTAATTACAATAATCATCAGATTATGTGGATTAGGTTATCATTCACCATAGGATCAGATTAGCCTTTCTCATACTTGTGAGTATGTAAGCACCAACTCCCCCCAAACGGAAGTGATAGGGGCACAAGAGACCAGATTCAAATTGTAAATTCTGAGTTAGCTCTATCTTACGCCCCCGCATCCCCCTGGGTGGTTTCTCTCCTCTAGCTGTTCAACCGCCTATGTCTTTGCTGAGGAGTCTAGCCTGTCACCTGCCAACGATGAATGTTATGGTGGCCATGCTGTGGGCTTTGCCCCTGTGCTCATAGTCGATGGAAAATTGTTGATGACAGGCAAACCGATTGCTCTAAGGGGTCTGAGCTCTTACCTTCTCCTTATCTGATTGTTTACTGTAAGTAATTCATAGTGGATTTCAACATCATTTTTCCTTGGCAAACAACACTCATCTTGCCTCTCACCTGATGCCCTCTTGCTCAGGGCATAAAGATCTGGTGTCTTGAAGTGGATCATGTCAATGAGTCAAACCCAGGGTGCAGGTGTTTGTAAAATGTCCTAGTAAGAGGCAGTCAGGACCACCTCTGGGTTCCTGGGATTGGAGTTGAGTGTCATGACCTTGGTCACTTTTTAAGAACTCACTCTGTCAGCATTTCTGGTGAATGAGGGGGAGGCAGAGGAAGGGAGCACCCTAGCCTCAGGGTCTGACTCATCCTTAACTGGCTAGCTGACACTGAGGAAGTTCCTATAATGCTCTGATCCCCAGCATCCGCATCTGTGAAAAAGGAGCATTCACATCCAGCACACAGGGATGTTCTTCGGATTACAGGAGAGAAGTTACGTGAACACAGCCCCTCAAAGATGTCCTGGAGCAGAGCATGTGCTCCGGAGATGGAGCTCCCTTGTCCCCCTCCTCCATGCCATGCTGGTGGCCACGGGCAATGGCACTCAATAAGTCCACCTCTGGTTTCTGTCATCAGTTCCCTGGGATCAGAGAAGAAGTCGGAGGTGGAAGTCGTGGTGCTAAGACCAAAGCCACAGCTGGTCATGTCTGACTCCTAGGAGGAACCACAGACCACCTCAACCTCTTCACGTCAGGCATAGCAATGGTGCAGACCTCTACTATGTGATGGGTGTCACCTTGAAGAGGAAGGAGTCCTGGTTCTGGTCATCCTGGAGGAGACAAGTAGGTCGAGTAGGGAGAGGTTATACAGGGACAGGCACCAGTGCTATCTAAGATGGAACTTTTCTATTAACTAGAAATGTTGGACAGGGAAGCTGGCAGCCTCCAAGGCTGAGTGGCTGTGTGTACTGAAGATCTTATTGAGGGATCCATACATTTGACGGAGGCTGGTCTAGGTGGTAACTGGTCCCTGCCTATTCTTCCCAGCTAGGGAATTATGTTCTTGGTGCTCCGCATCCTTGTTCAGATGACTAGATCACACTGCGGGATTGCAGACAGCAACTTTTAATGCAATGCTGTGTTGCATGGAGTTCTGACATTCTTTTAAGACGATTTTAAGAGACATTTAGGAGACAAACACGATTTGAAGTTAACAAGAGACTGACTGAAATACTTAAAAGAGGGACGAGATGCCCACAGTGGTCATAAAAAAGCTCGAACTTATTCCTGGGAATCTAGATAGAGCAGGCTTTAGCTGGGGCTCTTGATGTCCATGCCCATTGGTAGTTCTGGCTTGCCGGCTTCTCCAGCACCCAGTTGGTTTATGTGAAGCAGAAAGAAAACCCAGGGAGGAAACTCACCACTGCGTCTTTGGGCCCAGAGGTCCCTAGCCAGTCGGCCTTCTTTCCACTGTTCCGTCTCTTACAACTGTTTCATAAATAGTACCCGGGATTTTCATTGTACTCAGTGGGAAGAATAAAGGAAAGTACACCTACTCCATTTTCCGTGGAAGCAAAAGTTAAACGTACATTTTTCTTGTTTAACGTTGCCTTATCTTTTTGCTGGTTGGGACTATTTCTTTATCTTTCCTTTATTTTATCAATGATATTTAATTTTTATTTGAAAACTATCTCTGCATCTGGGGAGCTCCTCAGGCACGGACTGGAACACATCTCAGATTCATGGCCACACTGGGCCACAGCCTCATCTCTCATAAATGCTTCCTGGCACCTGTAATGGCCACAGAATGAGCCACAGCTTTCCAGAAGTCTGGTGTTTCCAGAAGACGAGATCTCTGCTCCTTGCAGCCTACCCCTGGCCTTGGATATGTCATCCATTTCTTGTTGGTTTTGTTTTGTTTTCTATTGAATAGCCAGTGGGTGTAATTGCAGATAAGCTTTGTCATTATACCTTTTGTACCAGAAATACTCCCCCAAACTCTTGGTTCTACGGAGTCTGAACCCACTCCCTTGGTCAGTGGCAAACTGGGGCCGGGGGAGACAGAGATGCTCCCAGCCTGATGCCACCAAGCAGAGCACCCCTGTGAGCCAATGAAGGTGCAACAGAGGTTGACAGGAGCCTAACAGGCACCTGCTTCTTGCCTTTTCAAGAAAATAAGATGCTTGAAGCTGCAGCAAGGAAGCGGGTCCTTAGGATCTACTACTTTTAGACCCGGGCTATCATACCCACTGACTGTTCAATGGAAGTAAGAAACTGGATTAAAGTTCTGTTATTTTAATTTGCAGATATGTCCACAGGTCACCTTCTATGACAGCTATGGGGCAGCTTCCCGCTGTAGTAAGGATCCTTTTGCACACCAGGAAAGACGGGCTGTTTGCATCTCTGACCACAGGCAGAGATATCCAGGACCAAAGAAGAATGAAGATACTCCTGCCTGCATTTGCACTTGACCTGTACATGCGGTGAACATTTTCTTCTTTCCGCACAAGTGGGTCAAGGAAGGACACTTCAGGGTTGTAAAGCAAGAACGCCAGACTGGCATTCCTTAAAATCCTTAAAAAGCAGAATTACAAAATCTGGAAATAAAAAAAAAATCAAAACAAGCAGCCACAACGTGGGATCCCCAGTGTACTTGCTGTTGTTTGTAGAATGAGGCCAGGGGTAGAATTTGCAAACCGTTTTGAATCCAGACAAGAGCTCTGACCCCAGACCATGATTCACGTTACACCGGGCAGCAAAGCCAAATGCGTGTGCGTTCTCTGTAGCACCTTAGAGAAAAGGTTGGCTGCGTGGGTGAGATACGAATATATTAATTTCCTGGACACTGAGTTAACTAGGGAGAGATTAACAGGTCTGCGATATGTGAACGCTCTCCGATTTCTCCCCGTGTGATACAGAGGAGGGACTGTTTGTGGTTCTGGTATGAGGTAGCACAAATTCACTGAGAGTGGTGTTACAACGAACCCAAACGTCTGGCCCTGTTACTTGCTCTGGGCATTTTGGGAGAGCAGCAGGACACACATCCCCCGGAGGAGGGCATGGTTGGAAATTAGCCTGAGCAAGTAAGTAAAGGTCTGGATCAAAGGCTAGGCACTTTCTAAAGTCAACTCCCTCCCACCCTTTGACTCTTGGTCAAGAGCTGTGCTGAGCTGGCCACGGCCTGGCTCAGGGACGCTCGTACCAGCACAGGGAAAAGCATCAGGACTCCGCCAGCCTCTCGTAATAATGCCAACCATGGATGACATTCTAGAGCACATAGGGGAATTTGACTTTTTCCAGAAACAGACATTTTTCCTGTTAGCTCTACTCTCTGCAGCGTTCACCCCCATCTACGTGGGCATCGTCTTCCTGGGCTTCACCCCGGACCACCGCTGCCTGAGCCCCGGGGTGGCCGAGCTGAGCCGGCGATGTGGCTGGAGCCTGGCAGAGGAGCTGAACTACACGGTGCCCGGCCCGGGGGCCATGGGCGAGGCCTTCCCCCGCCAGTGCCGCGGCTACGAGGTGGACTGGAACCGGAGCGCCCTCAGCTGCGTGGACCCTCTGGCCGGCCTGGCCACCAACAGGAGCCACCTGCCGCTGGGGCCCTGTCGCCACGGCTGGGTGTACGACACGCACGGCTCGTCCATCGTGACCGAGGTAAGTGAGTGCAAGACTTGCATTAGGAAAAAGCCAACAGAGTAGCTTTTCTTAAGGAAGAAGCCAGGAAGACCCGGTTCTTACACTGTCTGGACATGCTCTTTGGACTCAGAGAAGCTTATAAAATCCTAGTTTCCAACAAAAACATGCAGCCTCTTATTTGTCTGGAGTATGAGTGAAGTAGTTAAACCTCATCAAATTCTGACAATAATGATTCCAGGGCACGCAAGTTTCAGCGGTAAGAAACAAGCAAAAGCATAGCAGATTCCTGGAAATAATTCCAGGAGAAGGAAAATTTTCAAGCCTCCTCTTTTTTTCTGAAAGCCCTCCATTCTGGCCGCTGTATAACAGATGGACCGCTGAGAGCTCATGGAACTCACTTGAACGTTGCCTCCCTGTGATAGGATATGTTTTTCTCTTGATGGCTCTTTTTCTCTCTTTGATTTGCTCAAAACATTTGCATAAAACCTTCTGGGGCTGGAGCTTTTGTTAAGGCACTATTCCTTTATTAAAAACTCTGACATTAGCATCTAATTATGAAGACTCATCTTAATGAATATAGAGAAAACAAACAAAACAAAACAAAAAAGTGGAGACCTGCTTTTATTGGAGACAAAGCAAAATGGAAGGATGCAATTATTCTAAAACTCCAGAGAAAGCCAGCTGCCTGGCTTAATTTAAAAGGACCGCTGGGGTAATGTGAAGACATCCCGTATGAACAGACTTTTACGCAGAGGAGCTTTTCTTCAACGGTCTAATAGTTACACAAAACCATAGATCCAGGTCATAGATATAACACCGTACAATTTTAAAAGGCTATACAGCGTGGCTTAATCTCATCCCTTCATACAGAGATGAGGAAGCTGAGGCCCAGAACTGAGAAAAATTTTGCCCAAGGCCACAGAGTGAGAGAGTTAGCAGTTCGCTCTAGAAATCAGATCTCCCCACTTCCAGGCCAGCACCTGTTCTTCCTTCAACGTTGTCTCTTGTTCCAAATGAGAGCAAATGTAACAGCCTGCTAAGACATTCCTGCTTCCCCTACCGTTAAAGAGACAGCAAAGAGAAGCTAAACAGCCCAACTTCCTTGGGGCAGCATTTATATCCTATTTACACACCAATTTGCTTCTGTGTATTAAAGTTAGAAAGGGAAAGTGGGGGGGGGCACTGGGTGGCTCAGTGGGTTAAGCCTCTGCCTTCCACTTGGCTCATGATCCCGGGGTCCTGGGATAGAGCCCACATCGGGCTCCCTGCTCAGCGGGGAGTCTGCTTGTCCCTCTGCCTCTGCCCTCCCTTCTCTCTCTCTCTCAAATAAAATCTTTTAAAAATATATATATTTAAAAAGAAAGGGAAACCTGATTTCAGCTGATTTAGCCAACAACAGAATTTGGCTTAATGACGTACTTCCAGAGGGAATGCTAAATAGATTATGGGACAAATCTTCCACTTGTGTAAAGAAAATTCATATAAACAAGGAACAGTTGGTTTATCACCATGCCATTCAGCCACATCAGTTCAATGCAAGGAATATTCAATGAGTTTCCCTGGGTTGAGTTGGGTCTAATAGAATGTTGTTTTCTCTCCTGACCCGGGAAACCTTTCGCCCCTCTGCAGTTTAACCTAGTGTGTGCCAATTCCTGGATGCTGGACCTGTTTCAGTCGACTGTGAATGCAGGATTTTTTATCGGTGCTGTGGGTATCGGCTACCTAGCAGACAGGTAGGTGCCACGTGAATTTGGTGGAATTTAAGAAGTCCTGCAGGTCCGGGAAGCACTTGGATTCACTTGCCCCTGCTTGAATAGCATCCTTTCCCCAAACACAAAGGCCACAATTTCCTGGCCTCATGTCAGTCGTCTTGACAATTTGAGGTTTCTTCTGCTGCTTTGATCGGCACTACCGATGTGACTATTTTCCAATTCCCTGGGGCCATAGAGGAACATTTCTCCCTTAGGCAGCAGTTTCTCCTTGTGGGCTAGGGTCAGAAGGGAGAGTCATAGATGACTTGATCCCTTTTGTGATTCCCAATTCATTGGCCTCATCATCATTCCCCCATCCATGAGCCTGCAGGGCCCTGAGCTCTCCCTCCTTTGCCTGCCTCTCCTACACCCAAAGCCAGTATAGACTCTCCGTGTGGCTGTCCCTGTCTGGTCCTTGGCATTGTAGGAGTACTGAATTGGGGCCCTGGGGCCAGATGTAATTATAGGTGTGGAACGCAGGATATGATCTGGTAAAAGGGAAACTGGGTCCATCTACACTGACAGATGTAAATATCCACTTCCATAATGTCAGTGTCCCTGGAGAGAGATGAGAAAAGACCTCTCTGTATAGAACATATAGCAAATGGTCCCCTTGGATGGTCTGTGTCTTCAGGGAGCTAGTTTTCCGTGAGTTGTATGAATCCAGCTGTGCCTGTATGTCTTATTTATCCATCACTTTGAAATCCCAGATTCGCAGTGCTGACAGTTCTTTATAACAGGCATCTTTACCAGGTTGATGGCCAATTAGATATTTTTAGGAGTCCTCAAAAGGGAAATGAACAGAAAAATTTGCTTTATAGTTGATACTTTAGCACTCATAATACTATTTATTGGGTATTGTCCATGTGCCAGGCACCATGCTTAACTGTTTGGACAGTATCATTCTCTTTAATAACTAGTCACCCATGAGCTCATGATATAGAACTATAGAATAAATATATGTAGTCTAATCTGTTTAATAAATTTATATTTATATTTATTACAAAATAAATTTATATTTATTACAAAATATAAATATATATTTAATTCTGAAATAAATGCCAGATGCACTTTATGCTTGTTGCCCTCTCCAATGTGATGCAAATAAACCCAAACCCGTGAGCATTATATTAAATGTAAATCGAATATTTTCTTTGATTATGCTGTATTGTCAGGCTGGAGGAAAACTTGCAAGTGAGTTAAAGATTAATAACAATAGCTTAATCTGTCCTCTCCCAGGGGCATCTGCAGTTTCATAGCCTGGGCCCCCACTGTGGCAGCAGGGGGCGGGGGGAAGGGCAGTTGAGGCCACTGAGCCACAGGGCAGCTCCGTCCTTCACGCCACTTCTGTAACTGTCTGCTTAGTCCTCCTTTAAAGGTTCTTCCTTTGTGTGGGAGGCTTGTGAGGTAAAGAGGAAGGTCATCGGCCTTTATTTTTCTTGCCCCACAAGTGAGGTCTGTGGTTTGGAGAAGACTCTGTAAGTCAGGAGAGTTGCCGGCAAGGGACAGTCTGGGGTCTGCCTTGCTCCAGTGTGTCTGTCTGGCCCGTCCGTCGGCTCCTCACCCCCCGCTCCGCTCCCTTGTTCCCTCTAAGGCAGAGCTACTAACACTCAACTGGAAGTGAGCAAATAGGTGGCTGAGCCTCACAGCTGGTTAAATAAATAAGTTAATTATTCTCATCCCACTCAAGGAGTAGGAGACTGGTTATAATTCCCCACTGACAGTGCATTCCTGATTTATAATCCTCAATTATCCACCTTCTTGGATGACCTCATTATTTTGTTCCTATTGTTGAAATCTCCTATGCAAAGTTGATTACTCATTATTCTTCCCCGCAAAAATGAATATCCAAACCTCCATTTCTTTTTCTTAAGTTGCCTGAAGTTTGGGTGGTTGTTGCCTCTTCCTTTCTGTTCTACTCAGGTATGCATGTGAGAGTGGGTAATAAGACAACAGCCAGTGGAGAAAAAGAAAAGGCAAGTTACCTTTGTATACTTGATGCCTATTTCTGGACAATATTCAGATCTTATACAAGGGTACAAGAATCTCATGGAAACTCATTTTATGCTACAGATTAAACCAACATTAAATAAAATAGATTGTCTTCCATGATACTTTTGAAAAATATGAACCATCGGTTGATTAAGGTAGCTTTTAGAAGAAGACCAGAAGGATATTATGAAAATGTTGTAAATAAGGATACGGCGGTTTACACCATGTCAGCTTTCTGAAGGTCAGTTTGCAAATGGACTGGAGGAAGGAAGGATGGGCATGTGTCAGAGAGTTTGAAAATAAACCTTTTTATAATATGTCTAATTTATGTCATCATTCAAACCTCCTAAAGAATGTTTTTTAGTATCACCTGACACAAAAAAGTCATCTCTCACCAATTCCAGATTTGTTACTCCACTGATCAGTAATTATAAGCTCTGTATTTAGTGGCATGCTTATAAAAGTTCAATGACTGGCTTTCTGGGGGATAAAGCCTTGATGTATACCATTTGCTGATTTCCATGGTGTACATACTCCCACCGTGGTCGTTTCAAGCTACCAAAAAATGAGGTCACTGAACACAGAGTTGGCTAGAAATACGCACCATTTTACAGTATTTCCACTGTACAGATGCAAAGGACACAAGTAAATAATCTCACGAGCGTCAACAATCATCAAACATGGTAAAATAATTAGGAAACAGTGTTTTTGCATGTTTATTACACTTGTTTTTAATATAATTTACTTAAGTGTATGATGTAATTTTTAACAATGACTGTGTTCAACAATTAGTTCGAAAATTTTCTGAAAGCCTAACAATCAGCTCCCAAGAGCCAGCACCCACAGTCTATATTTCATGAGGGAACTAGATCAGAGCAGAATCAAAGCCCCAGTGGGTCATCGTCAAACTTACCCAACTATGTGAAACTCTCCTAAACAAGCTCCCTACTACCGACTATGTGCCAAGGCACTGTATTGGGCATCCAGATGTGTTATACGTCATTTAGGATCAAAACAGCCTTTTTAAAATGATTTTGTTATCCCCAATTTGCAGATGAGGAAACTCAGTGACATGAAAGTAGTGCTTCCCAATGTTAATGTGCATATAAACCACCCGGATTTTGTTAGAACTCTGATTCTGATCCAGTGGGGCCTAGAGTGAGCCCTGCATTTCTAACCACTCCCAGGTGTTGCTGATGAGGCCTGGGCCAAATTGAGTAGTAAGTAGCTAATGGATTTATGAAGCTAGCAGTACTGGAGTCCCCCCCGCCCTGCTGTTTTAGCTCTTTATTTTTCATTTAATCACTTACGTGATCCTGTTGCAGGGAGAAGTCTCAAACCACTATCCTAGATCTCCCAAACTTCTTCCAGCCATGCCATATTTTTGTAATAACATTATGTCCTTATTTGGAACATATCCCCCACTGAAGTTTTTTTGCATCATAGCTTTGATTTTCTGAAGGTTTCCATGCTCTGAGTTTCCAATGGTAAATATACTCCCTTATCAGCCACAGGATTTTATCCATCTACAGGAGCAGGACTACTATGGTATGCCCAAGTCAACTTTGGAAGCTAGAGAGCTATCCCCTGAGCAAATGTTTATAAACTCCTCGGGGGTAAAGAAAGGGATTTAGTGGGAGAATATGGGAAGAAAGGCGAAAATACTTTGTTGAGATGTGACTTTAGAAGACTTTGAATAAAAGGCCAAGGAGGTAGGGGTGTCTGGGTGACTCAGTCAGTTAAGCATCCAATTCTTGGTTTCGACTCAGGTCATGTTCTCAGGGTCGTGAGATGGAGTCCGACACTGGGCTCTGTGCTCAGCACAGAGTCTGCTTGTCCCTCTTCCTCTGCTCCTCTCCCCACTTGCTCTCTCTCTCTCTCTCTTTCTCTCTATCTCTAAAAAAATGGCCAAGGAGGCAGATATTTACAGTGGGGAACAATTAACTGAGAATTAAGAACTGCATAGCCAGAGGTGCCTGGGTGGCTCAGTTGGTTAAGCGACTGCCTTTGGCTCAGGTCATGATCCTGGAGTCCCGGGATCGAGTCCTGCCTCGGGCTCCCTGCTCAGCAGGGAGTCTGCTTCTCCCTCTGACCCTCTTCCCTCTCATGCTCTCTCTCTCTCAAATAAATAAATAAATAAATAAATAAATAATCTTAAAAAAAAAAAAAGAACTGAATAGCCAAAAGAGGGTTTTAAGAATTTTATCCGTTTACATTAATTACTCGTGAGACTGCTTGATCTCTAAATTTCAGATTTAAAACATTCACATCCCAAATAATTGTTAATGATGTTGCAGATTATTTTTACATGGTCAGTTAATATTGAAATCGACACTAGAACACAGATGCCTACAAGCAGAACGGCTGATAAAAAATATTCATCCACCATCAAATGTGCAAAGTGAATGACATAAAGCACTCGTGACTCTTCAGTTTGAAGTACATACGAAAAGATTAAATAAAACACTGCTTTCTATGAAGAATCTTTAAAATATCCATTAACGGCCAATTAGGGTGTCTCTTAGAACAAAACAAGGTGGGCATGATGACATGATGACAATATGAACGAGTTGTCCCAAGTCAACTTTCAGAGAGCCTGCCTTACAAACAGAAGGCAGGAAATGGGGGAGACCAACTGTCTAGCTCTTTACGTGTAATATCCTCACTTAATCCTCTTGTCAACTGGGTCAGATAGGTCTTTACCAGACGAGGAAATTGAGAAAGGTTGAGTAACCGGCCTACATCACACTAAGTGATAAAGCCAAAATTCAACCAGGTCTCTAAGTTTTCCCCTCCTCTGTGTCCTGGGACACTCTCCAGGTCCCTCAGCTGATGAAACCCAAGTCCCTCAGACCAAAGGTGTGGAACCTATCTTGCTGGGGTACTCCAGGACAAAGATGCCCCACCCCCACCCCACAGCTGACACCAGAGACCTTTTCCATGGAGACTTGCAAATAACACAAAGTCCAAAAGCAGTGTTGAAAATGGATGAGGGAATACATTAAACACTGAATTTTCTTTTTCCTAAAGCAAAAACTCTTGGATGGGCAGTTGGTTGAGACTGTTAGTGCAAAGGCCCCCACTCCTACGATGATGGAAGACCCAGACGGGCCCCTAGGGCATTCAGCACTGGGTGGCCTGGAAGAATCAGCCCCTGCCTGAATACCCTCCACAGTGTGGGACTGAGAAGGTTCTCTAGCCCTGGGGTGAACGGGCTCATTGTGCATAGAATTTTCACAGAACGCCCTGAGGGAAAGTGCTGAAGCAAACTAACCTGAAGTCAGGGATTCTCTTGATGGGCATCAATCCGAGCCTCCTGAGTTTGCATAATTCAGAGCTAACCTCCCCTTAAGATTTCCGTAGCTCCCATGCCATTTTCTACAGGCTTCATGAATCTAATCTAATTCTATGTTCTCTCTTTGTTTCTCTCCTTGCAGGTTTGGTCGTAAGCTCTGCCTCTTGGTGACGATCCTCATAAATGCTGCATCTGGAGTTCTCATGGCCGTTTCCCCAAACTATACATGGGTGTTAATTTTCCGCTTGATCCAGGGGCTGGTCAGCAAGGCAGGCTGGTTAATAGGCTACATCCTGAGTAAGAATTGCTCGTGGCTATAGCTGTGAGAACAAAGCCATGTTGCTGCCCAAATCCTCAGGAGACAGGAGGGGGCTGTGCCAAAAAATGGACCCAGCTTCAAGAAAATGTTGAGAGATTTTTTTTTTTCTGTATCAAAAGGATTTCTAAAATCTTTTCAGTCCACTCGTTCTGTATTCTTCCTCTAAAGAAAACAATGAAGACAGAAATGAGGGTAAACATCAAGCCGTCCAGATTCTAATATAACTTCTTAGGAAAAAGTTTTCTGTACCCTGGGGTGTTACACACAGAGAAAATCTAGCCTACCAGGCCTACACATGGAAAATTATGTGGTGACAGATACGTCAGACTTATAAGGGACTTGACTGCTTTGCATAAATGGATTCTAGGAAATCTCTTGTTATCCTCAATGTATATACATGGAAAGGGAGAACGTGAGCACTGTGGAGAGTCTAAGTTCCCCAGCCACTTGTCTGACGAGGAATATCTTTCCGTCGCACTCACTAGCAGCCAGAGTTACGCGGAAGATCCATGAAGTATAGGAGAATATTTGAATCCTAACAGCATAGCATCTTTAAAGCCATATTAAGAAAAATTAGCGTCCTAATTAGATCTTGGGAATGAACTCCATCTTTCTTTTCCCTTGGCAACACTCAAATAGCATCCAATGAAAGGAAATGGATGCTTTGAAATTGAAACCATCACCATCATAAAACCCTGGTTACCCATGAGAGCTAGAATATGTGTGCTTAAAATTGTACCTGGTAAAGTTAATTTGCAACTCAGAAGAAAGATGCTGGATGCTATTATGTGCTGTCCTGGTAGACATTTAATCTATATGTGGGCAGCAAAGTAATTTATTAATGTACTGTTATTCAATCTGTAATTTGGTTTTTAGAACACATGATATGTAGAAATAGGTATAATTTAATTGTATAAATTTAAATTTCAGCCTTCTGCCCATTAATTTCTTCTCCAGTCCCTCTCACTGTCCTTGAGGTACATCTTGCTGCTTGACCTCTTTCTGCCCCATGACCCCCAGACCCCATCCATGACCCCAACCACTTCGAAATATTTCTATTTACTGAGCACTTACAGACTTTCGCTTAACTTTGTTTTAAATACTTTTTGATCATTTGCAGTAATATATAGAAATATCTTTTGAGGGCATTTCTATATGGTTTATAAATAGTTGAAGTCTTTAACATGATTACTAAACATTTAGAGCCAAAGGTCTGTGGCTCATGGAATAGCTGGAGTTTAAATTCTAGTATGTGTGTGATATAGAAATGACTATCCCCTAAATCCATGTACTACAGACTCCACACATCTGTCAAGATGCAGTCATGGAATGGGAGAAAGCTGATTATTCTACCACATGCAGTGGTGTGCTGATAACCTGGCTTTTCGAAAACAAAAAGCCCTGATTTTTGGTGTTGTCTGATTTCTAAATTGTAAATACTCCCACCATGACTGACTTTAAGATACCAATGGGTTTAAAAACCAGCTTGCAAAATTCCTGGAAATTTAAAAATCAGTTCTTGCAAGCAGTACTAGTTGACCAATCATGTGGAAACCCACTAAACCCACTACCAGGTTTCCAAGCCATTTACACACATTATCAGGATTGCCAAGAAAATATTTAACTCATATAAGAGAACGAGTTGTATTGAGATGTTCATTTACATAAAAACCACCTACAGTCTCAAGTCAATCTTTGATCCATTTATTCAGGACTTAAATTACCATTGCCTTACTATTCTAGATCAAAATTTTGCAAATAAAAAACAACTGGATTTTTTTTAAAGGCAAAAACAATTAAAAAAAAATAAAAACAACTTTGGATTGCTTCAAAACAATTTTTGCATGTATCTGAAATCCAGTTGCATTTGCCCTTGAAATTATTCTCTAAATCACACATCTTGCTCACACTGGCAGGCCTCTCACCTCACCCAATGTGGAATTACAAGATCTTAGATTAATTAATGTGGCAGCAATAATTATAACACAATAGGCCCCAAGTAACGTTTAAAATTTTTCAGAAAGCTATTTAAAAAACTTCTAGAATTTGGCCTCTTTTTTGAGGTTGGCATGCTCGTTTCCCCAAAATTGGACAGCCAAGTCATTGTCCTACCAACTTGCATTGACCATTTGGGTTCTCTCTGCAGTTACAGAATTTGTCGGGCTGAGCTATCGGAGAACAGTGGGTGTTGTTTACCAAGTGGCCTTCACCGCTGGGCTCCTGGCATTGGCTGGGGTGGCCTATGTGCTTCCTCATTGGAGGTGGCTACAGCTCACTGCTACTCTGCCCAACATCTGCTTCTTGCTCTATTACTGGTAAGTCCATTTGGAACAAAAAAAGAAAGAATTTGAACTATTTCATTTCTCTGAAAAGGCTGCCTCCCCTAAGGCACACTGTCCTTCCAAATTCCAACGTGTCCTTCACTCTTTCCTTTCATGAAAAGTCCAGGTCCATGTTTCAGGATTAAAAAAACAAAACAAAACCAAAAAAATACCATGAGCTTCAATCTGTCTTCCTCTCTAGAAATCAAATGTCCTTTTACTTTGGGCTTAAGAGTTTTTAGATTTATGTCTTTTCACATTATCTATGTGGTGTTTATTTTATTTCTTTTTAAGATTTATTGATTCATTTTTGAGAGAGAGAGAGAGGCCACGTGAGGTGGGGGAGGGGCAGAGGGCGAAGGAGAGAGAGAATCTCAAGCAGACTCCTTGCTTAGCTCAGAGCCCAACGAGGGGCTGGATCGCATGACCCTGAGGTCACCACCTGAGCCAAAATCAAGAGTCGGACCCTCAACCCACTGAGCCACTCAGGCGCCCCAAATTATGTGTTGCTTACATTAACTTCTAGTGACTGTGGTGCCCTTGGCAGAGATTGACAATAGTAGTATTCTTACGCTCTCCCTGCTCAGAGGAGACTTTAGTGTAAGAGAAGATGGAGTGTAGCTGTGTCACCACTTCCCCATGTCCCTGCCCAAGGCAGACATCTCTAATCAATCCCATCAGTCCTATTCCCAGATCAGGCCAACAGGACACCCCAGACAGACCATGCAAATCAGAGTCTCCAGGGCATGCGAAATGTTTGTTACACCTGCCGAGGGAACCACGGAAGCAGTGGAAACAGCAGAAACTATCAGAAATCCCTAATGTGAGGTTACCCGAAGTAAAGCAAGAGGGATGCTGAGTTATCACAAGCAAACCCCTCTCCCATGCAACAAGCCACTTTCTGGATGTATCCACTTGTTCTTCCCATAGTCGCCTTGTCTAAGAATTAAGCATCTCAACCCTTCCCAGGAAGCCTGTCTCTCCTCCAAAAGCTGGTCAAACTCTTGAGACTAACCCTAACCCCCCTCCCATATCCATTCTTCCTCTTTTTATGTCTCTGAAGCCATACCTGCAATAAACTCTTCCTGGTTTCTTCAACACTTGTTCTGCCATCCTCCAATCCAAGTTTCATTTCTAAAATCCAGTTCCACCGTGTTCCTCTCCTGCCTCAAAATCTTTCAACAGTTTTGTTTCCCTGATGCTTTAGCACAACAGAAAAGACACACCTATTATCCAAGTTCTGACCACCTCTGGAGCCCTCCTTCTTGCCATTTTTACTCAATAGAATCAAATTTAATTTACTTACAAATCTATAACCTCCACGATGCAACCACCAACATTAAAAGATCCCTGGCGATGTAGAGTAGAAAACAGGTGTTTGGGGGGCAAGAGTGGGGATAAAGACATTAGGCAAGGAACTATTGCCATGATCCTTGCAAGAGAAGACAGGGCCTGAAATAAGACAAGTGAAGGAAACTGTAAACACATTGCATCAGGTAGCAATGACAGAGGTTGGTGGAGACTGAATGTGAAGGTTTAGAGAGAAGAGGTGCCTCGTGGGTGGAGCGGAGGTTTGTGTGTATGTGCTGGGGGCACCGTTCAGAGATAAGGAACACAGGAGGAGGTTTGAAAGGTGGGATGATGAGGCGAGCTTGGGACGTGCAGAAGTTGGAGATTCAGAAAGGACATGAACATGCGCATAGCCAGGCGGGGTTGAACGTAAGGATCAGGAATTCAAGTAAAATTCCCGTCTTTGTTGTAGCTACGGGATGGAGGCAATCACTCAGAGAAAATGAGCAGAGTCAGGAGCGGAAGGAAATGGGGTAGATCACAAGAAAACACCAAATCCTGAAAAGGCAAGCTGAGGATGAGGAGCCAGGACAGAAGAAGAGAGAGGGGCTGCCATGACTAGAAGGGAGGAGCTATGGGGGCAGAGGGGATGTGGCAGTCACCGGAGGAGGGACTTCTGTGCCGGCTGGCCTTGATCAGCCTGCCCAGGTGGGGCCACGGTCCCCTGCCCCGTGGCATTACACACACGTCTCTGTAACCCTCACATATTACTGCTTGTTGAGATCAGCCGTTCACTTGACACTGAGGGACTTGTCCGTCTGTCCCAGTAGGCTGTCAGCTGTTGGAGGGCAGGTAACACTGTTAATGGCTAACTCCTACTTCATCATCAAGCAAGCCGCTTTACTATGGAACCCAAAGCTCATGTTCCAGAGACTTCTCATTGAGCCAGAATTTACGTTCCCGGCAAGTGTACCCAGGGCACCCAATTCTGCACTTAGAGCTTCAAAAAGTTAATTTCTATTCTCCTGGGTAATTCTTGCACTATCTGGATATGCCCCTGAGAGTCCACCCAGACTTTCCGCCTGTAGGCTAGCCATTTATGGTTCCTGTCTTCTCTGACCTGGTTCCCAAGTCCTTCACCTTCTTGGCCCTTCAGTTCATGCAACACCTGGCTGAACTGACCCTGCTTCCTGAGGTGTGGGTGACGGGGCTGAACCTATGCACCAAATGTGATCTAGAAAAATCGCCCTATGGTGTCATAGCAGAAGGGATGCGCTCTGTGAGCTGTGGATTGATTATGGCTGAGCTCACCACATTTCCATTCTTAATGTCGAATCTTCATCAGTTGTCATTGAGTCCTCTCTCCATTGCACTCCCACAAACTTCCGTCCCAAGTTCCTTTAAGCCCCACCTCTCAGAGCAACCTTCTCTCCCGGAGTGAGGGCCCACATGACTCTAGGCCAGAACTCCCACCAGGCCAGCCCTGCTACCTCCAGCCTGCCAGTCCCTCTTCCTCCCATCGACCCTGAGCCAGCCGCTCCGAGTGGTCTCCAAACACAGATCCAAGTGGCCGGAGTCCTGCTCAAGGAGCTCCAGCGGCTCCCTGTGTCTGCCCAGATCCACCAGCTTGCCTCAAATTCTTACCTCCTTCTTTGAGAAATCAGCTCTCAGAATAATACACATAAAGTTCTTGCTTTCCCCCATGACAGAACCGCATCCTGCCACCAGCACCCCTGCAGCCCGGCTGTCAGCTCTCAGCACGGGCCGAGCCCCGGCCAACCTGCTTCTCGTCCCTCTAGCACAGGGCTGGCTGGATATTCAGCTGACCCCTGCTTTGCAGAGTCCCACTGGGAACTCTCTGAAGAGGGGGCCTGCAAGTTTCCTGCATAAGGCTGAATAAAAGCGGATGAAGGAGGAAAAACCCACATACCACAACCCCTCCCCTCGGAGCAGGGAGCCCGAGGCGGGGCTTGGCCCCAGGAGCCCGGGATCATGAGCTGAGCTGAAGGCAGATGCCCAACTGACCGAGCCGCCCAGGTGCCCCATGCAATATAGTATTATTAACTATAGTCACCGTGCTATATATCATATCCTCAGGATTTATTTATTTTGTAACTGGAAGTTGGTGCCTTTTGACCCCCTCACCCATTCTGTCCACCTCCTCCCCCACCAATCTGTTCCCTGTGTCTATGAACTTTGTTTGTTTTAGGTTCCACATATAAGTGAAATCATATGGTATTTGTCTTTCTCTGACTTATTTCACTGAGCATAATACCTTCTAGGCCCACCCATGTTGTCACAGATGATAAAACGTCATTCTTTTATATGGCTGAGTAATATTCCATTACACACACACACACACACACACACACACCCTTAGGTTGTTTCCACGACTTGGCTCTTGTAGGTAATGCTGCAAGAAACATAGGGGTGTGTATATCTTTTTGAATTAGCATTTCTCTTTCCTTCTAATAAATACCCAGAAGTGGAACGGCTGGATCATACGGTAGTTCTGTTTTTAATCTTTTGAGGACCCTCCGCATCGTTTCCCACAGTGGCTGCACCAGTTTGCATTCCCTTCCCCTACACCCTGGTCAGCATGTTATTTCTTATTTTGTTGATTCTAGCCTTCCCAACAGATGTGAAGTGACATCTCATTGTGGCTTCAATTTGTGTTTCCCTGGTGATGAGTGATGTTGAGCATCTTTTCATGTACCTATTGGCCATCTGAATGTCTTTTTTGGGAAAATGTATATTAAGATTCTCTGCCCATTTTTAAGTCAGTTTTTTTTTCAGTTGAGTTGTATGAGTTCTTTGTATATTTTGGGCATTCGTCCCTCACCTGATATATGATTTGTAAATATTTTCTCCCATCCAGTAGGCTGCTTTCTTATTTTGTTGATTTCTTTTGCTGGGCAGCCCCTGCACAACTTTAGCTCCTTTGTAGATCCAACTGAACTTCACTGTGTAAGATCCCTCGCAGAAATTTGATTATGACCCCTGGGGAAGGAAGCTCAGGAAGATGCCCCCATCCCATACTGAACAGCACTGATAACATTGTGCTATACCCTAGGTGCATACCTGAGTCTCCGAGGTGGCTGATCTCCCAGAACAAAAGTGCTAAAGCCATGGGAGTCATTAAGTACATCGCAAAGAAAAATGGAAAATCTCTGCCGGCCTCCCTTCAGGTAAGCAAGCAGCTGAATTATCAGATCAGGGAACAGGAGGATCTGGGAAAGCCATGCATTCTCAATAGGGAGTCACAGACAGGGCTCATATGCAATAGGATATTTCTGTCGTACTAGGATTCATGGTCCCTGGTAAAGAAAATTCTAAATCATTCAAAAACATAAAACTAAAGGAAACCAAAAATCATTTAAAGGCAAACGAGGAGCTTCTATCGTGTGCAACCCAAGGCTGTGGGGGGCACTGGTACCCAGGTACCAGATATTTTCCTTCCCTGGGTGTCCATCTGCGTGCTCAGGGAGGGGGCTTCTCCCTGGAGGGAAGAGTCTTCAGACACAAATCATTTCTTAGAATTTTAAACATTTTGGATAGAAAATTGTCCCAAAACATTGTGAGCAGTCTCCTGTCTTTTAAAATGAAACACAACACGGGGGTGTCCGTTTTCTCTGCATTTCATGGTTTGCCTTTGGTAGACCTCATCACCTTTAGCTGAAGCCTTTTGATCCGACAGGGGATGGAAAAGCAAAAATCAAGCTGATTAGAAAACTCTGTCAAAATAAGAGTAATCGTCTCTGTGCCAGGATCTAAGACAGGTTACCTGTAAGCATTTATGATTTACATGACTTTAGAGTGAGCATTTGGGGACTCGGAAGCCTTTTTTTTTTTTACTTCCTCTCCGGTTTCTGGGTGGTTGGGGTAGATCCCCTTTTCCACAGATAACCAGCATAGCCCTGATTCTTAAGTTTCAGATCCTTTCAGAAATTGGTAAGGGATTAAAGCACACTCGAGTCACAGTCTGGCCAAAGGGCAGAGTTCATTCACATGAGAGCGGTGAGTCTGCAGGAGGTTCTTCCCCTGCTCCTTGGGCTTGCAGACACCCTCCTGTGTGGCTATAGGAAGAAGTGGTTTTTGCAAAGGTTCTGCTTCCTGAGCCCTGGAGATTGAATCTCAACTCGCACCACCTACTGTTTTCTTCCAGCGCAGGGCTTCCCAAACGTTAATTAATTCCTGTGCCCAGGATGCCCCTGGGGACCTTGCCGAAATGCAGATTCCAGTTCAACGTGTCTGGACAGGGTCCCTGGGTCTTTCACTCGAACAAGCTCCAGGCAATACCGAGCTGCTCCAAGTGCCAAGGTCCCGGACCAGAGCCTCCTGAGCGATGGGCCGCCCCTGGTCCGGCAGGGAGCACGCCCGGTGCCCTCAGCCCTCAGGGGCCCTGGGCTGGGCCTTCTTCTGCCCCCCTGTGCTTGACCTCCAGTGCCGCTGGACATATGCCCATGAGTGACCTAACTCCCACTAGCCCAGCTTCGCCTTCTGTGAAAGGGGATGAAAAAAATGGAACCGAACTTCCCGGCTCTCCAAGGTTAAATGAGCTAATAAGTGTGAAAGGCTCATTAGAAGCCCTCAGCAGGTGTCAGGTACTGTCAGGATTCCCTGTCTTATGTCGGGATTCCCTGTCTTACCTGGGGACACCATCTTTCACCACACAAAGCTGTTCCTCCTGTTTCCATTCCTAGAGCCTCAGACCTGAAGAGGAAGTTGATGAGAAGCTGAATCCTTCATTTCTTGACTTGGTCAGAACCCCTCAGATAAGGAAACACACTTTGATCTTGATGTACAACTGGTAAGGAATGTTTTTCACTTTAAAATCCCTCCACTATTTTTTTTTTTATCCCCGTCATCCACATTAGGGGAGGGACCAAGACAGCACTGTCACAGCCTAGCTTCAGTATAAGTATGGACAGTGGGCAGCAAGGGGACTCATTTATAGCCGTGTTTTCTGATACCATTTCTTCAGGCTGGTGTCTGAAGTCAGCCTACAATCTCAAAGCATAGATAAGTATGTCCTCAACCTTGGCATTGCCTTAGAACGTCCTGCGAGATCATAAAATAACAACGCCAGAACCCCCACCCTGGCCCCAGAAAATACTGATGGAATTGGCCCAGGGAAAGTCTAGGCACCAATATTTTAACATTCTCCAGGTAAGTCTGAAATATAGCCCAACCTGAGAACTACCAGTTCTATACCTATGATGAGTATAGATCTCTCCTTATTGTACAGGGCTAGCAAGGGAAGGATCTTTTCCCTTTCTTGTCTATTGGAGAAAGAAATAAACTTATGAAGGAGAATAAACCACAAGGAATAATCCACTGGCTCCACAGTCCGGTGGCTGACGCACGATTGTTTCTATGGTCTGCAGGCTGCTCCTGGAGCTGTGAGCCGTTCACCCTGCACCAAGCCTTCCTTAGTGCAGCTCACTTTCCTTTCAGGGTGTCCCGGGGCTCACGCCAGCCACACGAAGATTTGGAATCACGGACAGAAGCAAGGCTCCTCAGGAACTCATTTAGCAACCTTGACAATACTACCTATAAAATACAGCCAGGAAATTTGGCTTTGTACCCTTCTTTTCTGAATAGTTGTGACTGTTGCCAAGCATCCTCTTATTTGCCATTGCAGATAACTTCTGGTCCACAAAACACAACCAAAAAACATCATCAAAATGTTGTCTATATTGTGTCAGAAGAGAAATCAGCAAGAAGGGAGGCTATACCCGTTTGGGGATTTGGTACCCGTTTGGGTCTCTGGTTTCCTAAAATTTGAATTAAGTAGTCAATCCCTTTGATCCCAATTCCATTAGAAGACCACAAAGAGAGAAATAATTAGCAACCACTAATAACCTGATACAGTTTCACCAAATAAGTTACCTAGAAAGACATTTCTTCCTACTTTTCAATTTGGCCAGGGAGTGCAATCCTGCTTTCTTCTCCTTTCCTGGTTCTGGGGTCACAGTCAGCCACCGCCGTGGTTCAGATCATGGAAAAGCAGTAGAATGAAGGGAAAAGCAATAAGAAGATGACAAAGAAAGATGACCCACGATCAACTCTTCTTTTTCCAGAAGCCTCTCCTTTTTGATGACTTGCTTCTGGTGCTTGGCTTGACCTGAGCTTCTCCTCTTTGCTTAGGTTCACAAGCTCTGTTCTCTACCAAGGCCTCATCATGCACATGGGCCTTGCAGGGAGCAATATCTACTTGGATTTCTTCTACTCTGCCCTGGTGGAATTCCCAGCTGCCCTCATCATCATCCTCACCATTGACCGTATAGGTCGTCGGTTTCCATGGGCTGCATCAAATCTCCTGGCAGGAGCAGCCTGCCTCGCCTCCGTTTTCATCCCTGAGGGTAAGTGTCGAGCCACACTGGGGTCTTGTCTTCCAAGGCTGCGTGAAGAGGGGATGTCACAACCCTCTGATAGTAAAACGATGTAATTTATCATTCAAGTCAATTTGGAAAGAATGAACACAGTATCTGGGACCTTCCTGAGCAAACCCATATGGCCACCCTGTCTTTAAGAACAATTGGAGCCAAGGGTTGTCTGCTTTAACATAATCACACCTGACTGTTCTCTAATGTACTATAACAAGAGACTAAGAGGACACATGCCACAGGCCATGGAGCTGGCCCAGAACAGAGAGCATGGGCTTTGGGGTAGAGCAGGCCCAGGCTTGAAGTCTTATTCCAGCATTTTCCAGATACTATTTAGGCAACTCCCTTGAGCTCCCTGCATCATCCTGCAGAACAAATAAGAAACCTTAGGTAAATGCAACCAATGCACAATTATTCAGTTCCTTTCTTTCCTTTTCAAATGCTTTCTCAATGAGGAGGAGAAAAACCTGTACAACAGAATCCTATTGGCACCATGAAGCTTTCTTTGAATGCTTTAGTCATTAGCAGTTACTTAGAATATGCCCATATTTTGCTGTTTCTTTTGGATGGCCTGTATAAACTAGAGTTGGCCCAGCTTTGTAAACTGGTACAATCCTGTTGTCATTAATGATTGAGTTCTAAAGAGTGTGTTAGAATCACGCCTAAGGTTAAAACTAACAAACATGGGAAATTTTGCTCTGAAGTCTTGAGTTTAGAGAAGAATGGTGCATTCTCATCCCATTCCGGAATGTGGACTTTCCCCTCTGGAGCACTGTGCAGACCAGGGAGTATTGCAACGTAAGTGGTGCGTTTTTGCCCCGCAGATCTCCAGTGGCTAAGAGTCACAGTCGCGTGCTTGGGTAGAATGGGGATTACAATGGCCTATGAAATGGTTTGCCTGGTCAATGCGGAGCTGTACCCCACATTCATCAGGTGAGCACGTTTTCCTCAGCATGGAGAGGGTGGATGGGACATTTGCTTACAGGCTAGAACGACCACAAGCACCAGCAGAGGGCACTTCCTTTTCAAAACATGGGGCAAGAAAAACCAAAAACCAAAACAAACCACAGGACAAGAGAGGATAAGAACATTTAAAGGCAGTAGCCAGACCACATCTCACAGTTACAGGCTGGGGTGAAATACAGTCACTGTATAGTGAGAACAGAAGACACTGATTACAAGAGAGGGAACAACCAAATGGCCATGGGACAGAGTCATCAGAAACAGTATGAACAGGCGGTGCCTGGGTGGCTCAGTCGGTTACGTGTCTGCCTTCTGCTCAGGTCGTGATCCCCTGGTCCTGGGATCTAGTCCTGCATCGGGCTCCTTGCTTGGCAGGGACCCTGCTTCTCCCTCTCCCTCTGGCCCTCCCTCCCCCCAGCTCACTTTGTCTCTTTCTCTCTCTAACTCACCCTCTCTCAAATACATTAATTAATTAATTAATTAATTAAGAAATAAATAAATAAAGGACACAGTACGAACAAGACCATGGAACAGTGCAGGGAAGCCAGATGACCAAAGTAAAAAGTGAAAATTGCCCCCCCATTAAAAATCCTCCAAAAACTAATATAAAACAAGTACAACAAGAATATGAGTGGAATTATGACTCATACACCATTTGTGTGTGTTGAAAACAACGTGAACACCGTTTTTTTCAGTTTGCAGACATTTCAGTGACTCGGGGAAGGATTAATTTGGGTGGGGTAGGGCATAAGTACTGTACCGTGAGAAGCTGGAAGTTAAAGCGGTTCCCTGCATTTCAGGAATCTTGGTGTCCTTGTCTGCTCCTCCATGTGTGACATCGGTGGTATCATCACGCCGTTCCTGGTCTACCGGCTCACCAACATCTGGCATGAGCTTCCGCTGGTGGTTTTTGGTGAGAAACCCTCAGACATACCTTTGAACAAAAATCTATTTTTCTAGGGGCCTCCTTTGTTACATCTCAAAATAAGTATCATGCCTACTGGCAACTACCGAATGCAGCTAATAATTAGTACTACTCTCGGTGTTAGTAATACCAGCATAAGTAATACTATTAGTTGCTGCTAAGACCCAAGCGTGGGAGCCCCTAGGACTCCTGGCCTCAGCGGTACAAAGTTCAAGAAGGAGTGAGGTGGAAAGCCGTTTGCCTGAAGAACGCCCCTAACTCTCTCCTCACCGATCTCCACCCCTCCTTGGGTCTCTTTGTCACAGAGCTTACTCTTTCTGCCTCCTTGATGGCTGAACGTGGGAAAATACAAAACTTTTCACTTCATTGCTTCAAAGAAAGGCAGCTAAAATGTTGCAAAGAGCGATTTCAAAACTCAGGGGAAACAAAGACCATCATTAAGGAAATGCGTTCATGTCATGGCGCACTTGTGTTGGTATCAGGCACCCCTTCCCCAAATCCCTTGGGCAATTAGATTTAAGGAGGATTGGTACAACCCTTCCCTCCAACCCTGAAGTAATGTACCAGTGCAGAACCCCCCCTCGCCCCACTGCCCAACCTGCAGCATGGAAGGTGACAGGGACAAATCTAACTATCAGCAATTAATACACAGAGGCCAATGTTGAACATAACTACTATAGACTGTGAAAGGGGTCTGGGAATCGTGGACATTCCCATTCACTCGTGTCCATTCCTTTCCCCACAGCTGTGGACGATGGGACAGACCCTCTCCTGTGTGCCACACAGAGGGGTGCAGAGGGGTGACCAGATTCATGCATACAGCATTCGCCTCCTCGTGTTAGCCAGAAGGCCTCAACGCACCCAGCTCAGTCTTCTTTTAGACCCACTGGGAGCTGCTTTTAATTTGACAAAAATAAAAGTTTTCCCCATGGGCCTACAACCCTCACTTAATTTGAGGGGAGGGAGGACGAGATGCTCTGCACACTGGGGGTGCACCCAGATGGCTTTTCTCCTAATGCCATGCATTGTCACGTACAAGTACCTCTGCTCATTCCTCTTCTCAAGGGATTTGTGAGGGGGAAATTTTCCACTTCTGTAGATGGGCCAGCAAATGTTCCACACTGCCAGTAAAACTCACCTTCAAAACAGACCCAATGAATTTCTCTATGCTGTGACTTAGTAATAGTAAGATGGCCAAAGTTGATAGAACAGGAGCTCTTTATCCTGGCAGAAGCATGATTTGGCAACAGGGTGGCTGGTACCACTTCGGGGACCCCGGCCATCTTCCTCTCCCAACACTGGCTGAGGGACCTGCGCAGAGCTTTCTTTCCATCTTGGGGAAATACCACAACACCCTCTGGACTCCTTCCTTCCAAGGGGGAATGTGGAGACACCTCAACCTTGGTCATTTCCTTAGGTGGGCAGTGAGTGATCGATGGGTCAGTGAGACATTTCTAGGTGGAGAACAGGGACTTCGTGTTTCTCTAAGGACCTTTTAACAATGCAATGCCAGGTCCAGACCTAGACGAGCCTCTGTGGACCCTCCCTCAGGGATTCACCTTCCCCTGGGAAAGATCAAGGATTTTATTTTATTTTATTTTTATTTTTATTTTATTGTATTAAATTTTATTATGTTACGTTAGTCACCATACAATACATCATTAGTTTTTGATGTGGTGATCCACGATCCATTGTTTTCGTATAACACCCAGTGCTCCATGCAGTACGTGCCCCCCTTAACACCCATCACCAGGCTAACCCATCCCCCCACCCCCCTCCCCTCTAGAACCCTGTTTGTTTCTCAGAGTCCATAGTGTCTCATGGTTCGTCTCTCCCTCCGATTCCCCTCCCTTCATTTCCCCCCCCTTCTCCTAATGTCCTCCATGTTATTCCTTATGTTCCACAAATAAGTGAAACCATATGATAATTGACTTTCTCTGCTTGACTTATTTCACTTAGCATAGTCTCCTCCAGTCCCATCCATGTTGATGTAAAAGTTGGGTATTCATCCTTTCTGATGGCGGAGTAATATTCCATCGTATATATGGACCACATCTTCTTTATCCATTCATCTGTCGAAGGGCATCTCGGCTCTTTCCACAGTTTGGCTATTGCGGACATTGCTGCTATGAACATTGGGGTGCATATGGCCCTTCTTTTCACTACATCTGTGTCTTTGGGGTAAATACCCAGTAGAGCAATTGCTGGGTCATAGGGTAGCTCTATTTTCAACTTTTTGAGGCACCTCCACACTGTTTTCCAAAGTGGCTGTACCAACTTGCATTCCCACCAACAGTGTAAGAGGGTTCCCCTGTCTCCACAACCTCTCCAACATTGGTTGTTTCTTTCCCTGTCCATTTTTGCCATTCTAACTGGTGTAAGGTGGTATCTCAGTGTGGTTTTGAATTGAATTTCCCTGATGGCTAATGATGATGAACATTTTTTCATGTGTCTGTTAGCCATTTGTATGTCTTCTTCAGGGAAGTGTCTTTTCATATCTTCTGCCCACTTTTTGACTTGATTATTTGTTTTTTGGGTGTTGAGTTTGAGAAGTTCTTTATAGATCTTGGATACCAGCCCTTTATCTGTAGTGTCATTTGCAAATATCTGCTCCCATTCTGTGGGTTGCCTCTTTGTTTTGTTGACTGTTTCCTTTGCTGTGCAGAAGCTTTTTATCTTGAAGATCAAGGATTTTAATTGCATTTCACCGTTTCAAGTAAACTCAAAGACAACTCCCACTGTTATCGATGCTTGTAGTTCGTCTTCTCTTCTCACCAATCTGAGTAGCTAGCAGGAAACAAAACAAATACTTTTCCATTTTTACTCATTTCCCTTTCTTTTGCCCACAATAGTGGTGTACTGATTGTGGTCTTGAAATAGCCAACAAGCATGTGAGGTGGGAATATCACGCCACTTTATGGCCAAGAGTCAGGAACCGAACTTCCCAGGGCTCTGAGACCAGTGAGTGGGGGGGGCTCAGAACCGGATCCCAGGCACCCAGAGCTACAACCGGCGTCCTGAACCACTAAGCTCTGTGGCCTCGATCCCTGTCATTTTGTAAAGATGTAAAAACAGACGGCCAGTGTGCATTTTTTTGGAACTCCAAAACCAGTGAAGACCCCACATCTACTTCCTGCATTCGATTATCGCAAAACATAAAATGTAACCTTAAAATTCCAAAAAGGAAATGGGAATTTAAAGACACATAAACACTCTAATGTTTACTATGACTCCCCAGCATGTGCAAAAAATTACAGCTGGAGACAAAGGAAAAAGGAACAAAAGGAATTTCTCAAACACCTGAATTAGAACTAAAAGTGTAGGCCTGGCTATACTTTTTAAATGCTGTGATGCAATGATATATGATACCCTACTTCCGGGTGCTAGTCATGTTCCAAGTTTCTGACTCATTCTCATTACTAAGTGCTTTATATTGGCAGGGTTATGTTCTTCCTTTCCTAAGAGTTGATTTTTTTTTTCAGAGTTATTTTCTAACTCCAATGTATCTTAATATTATGGCAATGTTCTCTAGCCTAGAATAACCTTGACTCAAAATGTTGAGTATTTCATCTCCCTATAAGGAATTGTAATCCAATGGAGTTTGGAATCAGCAAAATATTTATAGGACAGTCAGAGATAGCAAAGAAATCTGTAAGTATAGAAAAATCACAAAAAATAATTTTTTTTTTTTTAAAGTAAGGGGAGTTCTGATTATAAAGCCTTCGTGTTTTAGTTCCTAATGTAATCAGCATCTGTTTGGCTTCCAGCGGTGGTTGGCTTGGTTGCTGGGGGACTGGTGTTGCTGCTCCCGGAGACCAAAGGGAAGGCTTTACCTGAGACTATTGACGAAGCTGAAAACATGCAGAGGTAGGAAGCTGAAATTCCTCCATACAGGTCTGCGCCAATTCTGTAGCCAGTTGGAAAAAACATGAGGTTGAATTTATACCTCATACCATTCACTGAGATCAAGTCACACAAAATCAAAGACTAGAAAATACAAAGATACAGTAAAATAATGAACATACCATAGAAGAATACCCTTATACTTTCATAGTGGGGAAGGTCTCTCTGTAAGTACGGCAAAAAAATCCAGGACCAATTTTTAAAAAGATCAGTAAGTTTGCCTTTATACAAATAAAGAATTCTATTGAAAAACAAACATAAGCTTAAAAAAGTAATAACAACAAATGTGGAGAAAATATTTACTCCTCTACAAGGGGCTAATTTTCTTAATATATAAGGAGCTCTAACAAATCCATAAGAGGAGCCACACAAAAGAAAAAAATGGGTTAAGGACTTGAACACATAATTCAGTGAAAGGAAAATAAGAAAAGCTCTTAAAGATATGAAAATATGCTCACTTCCTACATAGTGAGAGAAGATCCAATGAACACTGTACTACTCACAACTTAGATTGTTGAAGATCAAACCACTTGGTAACATTGTGTTGGGGAAGAATGTAGGTAAACAGCATCCTATGTTGCCAATGGGAGTACACATCTGAAATCTCTATGATGGCAATATGACAAGAGGATCAAAAATGGCTATTTATTTTTATTTTTTTTTAAGATTTTACTTTATTTATTTGAGAGAGAGAGAAAGAGCACGAGCGGGGGAAGGGGCAGAAGGAGAGGAAGAAGCAGGCTCCCCGCAGTGCAGGGCTTGATCCCAGGACCCTGGGATCATGACCTGAGCCGAAGGCAGACGCTTAAGGACTGAGCCACCCAGGTGCCCCTGTGTATTTCTTTTTACCTAGCAATTCCACACTTCCAGGAATTTACACATACAAAATGACATATGTACAGGATTACCATTTAGGACAATTTTTTTATGTAACAAAAGATTGGAAACAACCTAAATACCCATGGATTGGGAGACCAGTTATATAAATTATGGTATGTCAGTCAATAAAATACCATACAGCCATTAAAAAGAATGAGGCAGCTTTATACACATTGATAAGGAAATTCCTCTAAGATACATTACTAATTTAAAAAAGGGGGACACCTCAGTGGCTCAGTCTGTTAAGCATCTGACTCTTGATCTCGGTTCAGGTCTTGATCTTGGGGTCATGAGTTCAAGCCCCACGTTGGGCTCCATGCTGGGTATGGAGCCTACTTTATAAATAAATAAATAAATTTTAAAAAAGGAAAATATAGAAAGTATATATTCTACCATTTCTATAAAAGGAATGAAAAAAATATATGTGTGTTAAATGTAAATATATATACATAAATAAATGTAAATATATATCCATAAATAAATGTAAATATATATCCATAAATATATATATGTAAATATATATATATTTATCTTTACCTGTATCTCTGGAAGAATATGCAAGAACCAGAACATTGGCTGTTTGTGGAATGAGAGGCTTTGGAAAACAGGGGGGAGGGATTTCCAGTGCATACCTTTTTCTGCTTTCCGAATTTTGGACCATATAAACCTATTCAAAAATTAAACCTAAGAAAGTCTAATGAAGAGAAACATAGGACACACTGTCCACAAGTTTATTTATGCAGTATGCTTAGATGTTTTTATTCATTTTATTTATACTCCAGTTCCGGCCTACTGACACCATGAGCTGAACTGAATTTTATCCATTCTACACATTGTTCCCATTTAACATACCCAGCACCCGAGCAGATGTGGCTACGGAAGAATTGCCATGGTCTGAGGCTTGTCCTAGAGCTTGGAGCTCAGCATTACAAGAGGCCTTTGAGCTCAGCCAGAGGTCACACACTGGCAACCCACAGGATATCAGGGCCTCAAGGGCTTTGCTTGACCCACGTGGTATTTTTAAAGTGGGAAATTCCACATGAACTGGATTTCCAGGATCTCTTAAAAAAAATTCAGAAGATTTGGTAACCTGGCGCAGGCATTTCCTCTTGCTGCTGGCTTGCAGGAGCTGAGAGGGGGCTGAGGGTTTGGAAGGGCATGTCTGCTGGGGGAGGTCACAGTGCCACATTCCCCACTATCTCGGGCCTAGCACATTTGGTTTTTCTGCCTGGTGCATGCAGACATTTGAGCTTGAGATCCTTGATCTAGACCAACTGCCCCCTGGTACCCCTATCTCAGGGAAGCTTCCCATGCACACAAGCCTCCCCTTGAAGACAGACTGTACCCCATTTACTGCCGTCTCCCCAGGACTCAGCTCAGTACCTGGCACGTACAGACCAGGTGCTCCCCATATAGCTGTGGACTAAATGCTGAGTTCCTTCCACAGCATTGCTAATCATGGGCTCTCCAGGCTTGTGCAGCCAGCTCCAGTGCTGGGAAGGTGGTAAGGTGTGGTGGGCAGGGGCATGAGCTGTAGAGTCTGATAGGCCAGGTCTTGACATTTCCCATCATGCAGCCTTAACTCTTCTAAGCCTTGGTTTCTTCATCTGTAAATGGGGACAATGGTTTCTACTCACTGGATTTTTGTAATGAGATACATGCATGGGAAGAGCCTGGCACTTTGAAAATGTCCAATAGCCACTGTATTATCCATAGAAGTTTTCATAGCTGCTTTGTAAAACAGGTAACTAGACAACTGAGTGGAAATCAAATTTTAAAATATATTCTGAATGGTTTTGAGATAGGGAAGCGCAGCTCCGTGATAGACACATAAACGTGTACTTGTAAGAGGCTTCCCATCAGGCTGGTTCATCGGGCAAAGCAAAGATTAATCCTGTTGTTGGTTTATATGCCTTCTCTTCATGTGATCCACAAACACTTCTCTGAAGATTTGCGCTTTTCTATTTTCTGTATTCCATAACCCAGCTCACCTTTCAAAGATGGAAGACAGATCTGTGTGAGGCTCGTGGCTGCAGAGGAGAGTGGGGAGGTGAACCCAAGGCTGGGCTGCTAAAGGGCCCCCCTGCAGGCAAAGATGAGCAGGGCGGCCCGCAGGACACAGAGGTGTCCCTCAGGAGAGCTGACCCAGGCCCAGCGTCCCCCGACACTGAGGGAGAGGCGCCAAAACAGGTCTCTTCCCCGCCCAAGTCCTCCGGCTCCCCAGCACCCACAGCCCGTCTTAGTTACACAGAGATCCCCGGGCATTTCCTGATGTACCCCTTATTTCACCCTTCCGCCTGTTTCCTTGTCTGTAAGATTGGGTAACAGTAGCTGACATTCACTCAGAGCCTTCAGCTAGTGCTTCCGAAGCCCCGCGCCCGAGCTGCCCCATTTAATCCTGGCGACAGCCCTGCGGGACAGGTACTGTCATTATTAGCCCCATTGACAGCTGAAAAAAAATGAAGGCAGCAAAGATCAAAGATTCACCCAGGAGGCCAGTGAGTGACAAAGCCAGTCCTGGCAGCCAGGTTCCAGGGGGCTGAGTTCACAAGGTGGGGCGGGGGTGAGTGCAGGGAGGGGCCTGGGCCACGCTGGGGTTCTTAGCGGTCAGTCAGCGCAGCTGCTGCTGCTCCTGCGATGGCTGCTGTTCTTACTGTTGCTGCTGCGGCTGCAGTTGCTGCAGTTACTGTTGTTGCTGCTGTCATTGTTCCTGTTGTTGCCGCTGTTGTTACTGTTGCTGCTGCTATTGTTGCTGCTGTTACTATTACTGCTGTTGTTGTTGCTATTGTTGCTACCGCTGCTGCTGTTATTGTGGTTACTATTGTTGCTGCTGCTGTTGTTAACTATTATTGCTGCTGCTGCTGTTGCTGGGGTTACTATTGTTGCTGTTGCTATCCTTGCTGCTGTTGCTGCTGCTATTGTTGCTGCTGTTGCTGCTATCGTTGCTGTTGTTGCTGCTGTTACTATTACTGCTGCTCTTGTTGCTATTGTTGCTACTG
>NW_027397068.1:72798800-72992806 GCF_003265705.2 Callorhinus ursinus | reverse complement strand
GTTTTTCCTGTTGTTTCTGTGGTTACTGTTGTTGCTGCTGTTGTTGCCATTGTTACTATTGCTGCTGCTGTTGTTGCTGTTGTTACTATTATTGCTGTTGGTGTTATTCCGGTTGTTGCTGGTGTTCCTATTGCTATTGTTATTTCTGTTGTTGCTGCTGCTGCTTTTGCTGTTACTGTTGTTGGCATAGAGACCCTGGGAGCACCACCGACTTCCTTGGGCCCCTACATCTGGAGGCTGAGAGAACCCCAGCACTGCCAGGGGATTCGGGTGGGCTTCTGCTATACTCCCTGTCTCAGGCTGGCCCAGAAGCTGAGGCAGGACTAAACACCCCGAGGCGAGGGAAATTTTGTGAGGAGCTCGGGGACACGGGGGCAGCCCCACTCCAGATTTCAATATCATTATCAGGCAAAGCATGTCCAAAGGGCATGTCTGGGAACAGCAGGTTGAAGAAAGCAGAATTTCTATCATGAGGATCAGCAACTTCCCAGTATTCATAAAGATAAGATGATTGAGAAGATTTGCAATTTGATTTCTCACTTGCCCAGCTGTTGAAAAATAAATAAGCATTGGTAAGGATAATTTCTAAAATTGTATTTACAAGAACTAATGACAACGGTGTCTAGATTTTGCAATCATCATTTTTAATCAATATAAGATTAAATGTCGTCATTACCTGCATCCTCTTATTACATAGAAAAGTGATCACCTTAAATAAGGAACATAGGCAAGTCCCATTCCCAGAGGAGCATTTTTGGAACTGTTCCATCACATAAGTTATTCACCAAGCTCTGTCAATTTTCTTTTTAGGAATCACCACTCAGAACACACTGCAAGACTGTGCCTGGTCAAAGCTTACATCCATTCGTTGTTCCATTTATTTCTTACCCACTTGATTTTGTTTTTCAGCCTCCTCACAATTTCTTTATCCCCTCTCCATGTTTTTTATTACTGCAGACCAAGAAAAAATAAAGAAAAGATGATTTACCTCCAAGTCAAGAAACTAGACATTCCCTTAAACTAAGAAGAGACCACTATTGCCACGGCCTTGCTGTGAAGATACAAGTCCAGACCAGAGATTCCTCCATTCACCACAAAGCCCATGCAACTCAACCTTACTCCCCTTTGAACCCTACAAACTTAGACCTATAGCCGAATAGAGTTTGTTGTCCTACTATATTAAAATCTTCCCATGGGACCAGATCCCACCAAAGCCCACCAGCTCACTCCATTCCCAGAATTCGTAGGACAATGCCATTGGTGTGCTGGGAATTGTTTTCATCTTTGTATTTCTTTATTTTATTCCTTTCTCCACAATGATATCAAACCAAAACACATAGGGGAATTGTGGGCCAGGGAAACAAAATAGAAAAGATCTGAAAAACAATTAAGTGGGAGCAGAGACCCTGTTTTCTTAAAGATATACTACAGTTAAATAATATCAAGTTGTCTGGAATGTATGTCAGGAACTTTAAATTGGCTTTTCAGTGTCATGTGTGAAAAATTTTTTAAATACCTTCATTATCATCTGGGTTAGACTTTAAAGGAACCTAAAATAAAAGAATCAGAACTACAACCTGATTAATCACTAAATCTCCCCTATTTAGACTGAATGAGTACAAATGTGTACTTTTTACAAAAAAATCTTGAGACGAGTTTGATAAAAAGCAGTATTGAAGTTGGCTTAATAAACCAACATGGGAAAGTTTCACTCCAACAAAAATTGCTCTAAATTTGTGGTTTAAAAAATTATATTAATATTTTACCATGGTAATATAGTAAATAAAAGCTTTTAGAAGCTGAATACCTCAAGGCCTCTAATGAAAAACAAAAGTTCCTTACCCCATTCCACTTCTATCAATGCCTCTGGAATAATTTTCAACTATTTTAGCTGGATTTTTTTTTCCCTTGTGATTTATCTTTACATAGCTGAATAACTTGCTTTAAATGGACACCTCTTGACTTTTTCATTACCTATTGACTTTTTTATATAAAATATAAAGATTTAGCTCTCTTCAAATCTCTCCTCATCCCAAACCACAACTTCTCTCTTCTCTTCACACTCCGTGTTATCACATTTTTATTCAATCAAAAGTTGACATTCACATTGTTATGGCTGCGTAACTATTTTTAACAGCTGAGCCACATAGTGTACTATGATCATGCTTTTACTCTTTCACAGCATTTTGTTTCTCTTGAGCCTTGGTTTTTATTGCTTGTTTTCTATATATGCACCATCAGTTTTCCCCTAACTCTCTGATAAAACAAGAAGTCTCTCAGTGCATTCAGACACAGCTCCTTCTTCCAGGGAGCCCTCCCACCTGGAGCCTGCAGCCTTCCTGGTCCAGGGTAGCCTGGCTGATATTAAGGCCTACGGCACAGTGGTTGCGCTGGGCTCTCCTTTCTCCACCGTCCTGAGCATTCTGGTGCCTCTTTCTTGTGAGGGATTCCCTGTCTCAGAGGTCAGAAGTCTTCTTTATTCTTGGCTTTCTCCCTCATCTTGAAGAAGCACATCTCCCAGTATTGTCCTGAGAAAGAGCACATACTTGTCCTTCTAAATTCTCTTCTGTAACATCAGGAGTTACAACTACACATTCCCGGCCCTTTGCCACCCAGCTTCTTGTAAGGCTCGACCAATGGGTAGCATTGGCCAGATAAGAAGATAGGAGCAAGAGAGACATTTCTTTCCCCTATATCATGAAGGTGTCTTGGGCAGCGGCCGTAAAAGTTGCTGGCAACCTGAACCAAAGGAATGTGGGTTCCTGGTCACTGCTCGATGGCATGGGTGCACTTTTAATAGCAATAGCAGCAGCAACATCAATGCCTCATTGACTTCATGGCAAGAACAGGATCTCAGGCCCCAGCCAGGAGCAATTGCTATTTCCTGGTCTTATGTAAACACCCTCTTCTCTCTCTAGCATACCTTTCTCCCTTTCGCTCAACAGTTTTGTAAACGAGTGCCTGTATTAAATTGCCTTTCTCTGAAATACCTATAGTGGTGTCTGTTTTGCTGATTCAACATGAATTAATATTAACATGAATTCATACTTGGGACCACACCTAGGGAATAGATGCCCAAATAGGAAAATGTGCAGTTTGTTAAACGATGTGATTGGGATTGAACACATTGATGACGTTATTGCCAAGGATAAGTGAGTTCCTGACAGTATCTCTCAATGACATTCGGTCACAAAACAGTTACTTAAAATTGAGTAATAAAAGCTGTGACTACCTGAAATGAAGTATCTATTTAAAGCAAGACTTTGGGAGGCCAAAGGACTGTTGAATTTGATCACCACAGTGGAAACTATGGCCACAGGATCTCTGGGGTAGAGCTTATTGCTTCTGACTCCACTGGAGAAATTACAAAAAGAACATAAAAACTTTAGGCTTTCAAGTGTCAGGTTGAGGCATTGCCAGAGAATTGAGAGCTCCTTATGACGGCCCTAAAAGACCTTGAGTTTTGTGGAAGCAAGGCTGATACCACTGAAAAACAGGCTCAAAATTTGAAACTATGGGTTAAGAATTACATCATAGATTAAACTCACAGCCTAGCCATGTCTCTGAAATTTAAATTACAGAATGGATGGGAAGGAGTGGACTCCTGAGAAATGAAATGGAGACTGTAAGTGGACTCAAATGAATCTGAACATCTTGAACCCCAAATCCCTTGAACCTCCTTGGCCAAAAGAAGCAGCCCTTCTCTTCCTTTTTGTAAAACAAAAACAAAAACACTTTCCCTTGTGAAGAGTTTTAATGACCTCATCTTACACAGTTACTTAAGAGGGAATGATAAGACTCCTTAAGCCCCACCCCCCATGTCTTACCCAGGTATGCTTAGAGTAGATTCCAGCATGTCTCAAGGGGAGAAATAAGAAGTTTGGGGAAGAGACACCTTACACATGAAAAGAATTTCAAGATTTTGTAACATATTTGCATAAATCTGGGGAGTAATTTAGGAATGAATTGTAATGATATGAGGCCCAGGAGAATGAAACAATGTTGAATCAGGTCCAATTTGTCGAGATCAGTGCTCTAATCTAAGATTCCAGATTTAATGTGCCAGATGAAACACCTAGCATTAGTTCCAGTAGTTTGCAGACCAGAAACATTAGAAAACATATAAGGGAGTATTTCCATAATTTGAAATAAGGATGACTTCTTAGGCAAAAATAAAATCTAAGAGACATAAAGTGAAAGATTGATCGATGTGACTACACAACACAAGACTAAACTAAATGATGCTAGCTGTGTAACACACACACACACACACACACACACACACATCGCAAAAGCAAATTCAATAAATGAGTGACAGATTTGGGAAAATATTTGCAATATATATAAAATTTCCAGAAGGTTAATATCCAAAAGCAATAAAGAGCTACTAAAAATCAATAAGAAAAAGATAGTAAAAGAGAAAAAATAATGGTCTAAGAATACAAATAGTTATTTACAGAAGTAACATAAAAATGGTTGATTAAGTTATAAAGAAAAATGTGCAGCCTCGTTGTTAACCAGGGAAATACAAATAACAATAAAATATTTGCACTCAGATTAATCAATACAATTAATAAAGTCAATATCAAGTTGGATATGGGTGTGAAGAAACTGATACATTGCTGGCAGGAGTATTGATTGATACATTCTTTAGGAAGGCAATTTGATAGTATCCATAAATATCAGAAATGTATGTCTTTGAGAAATACAAATGTGCACACAGAAGCATCAGAGAGATACTTGTTTCATCATTTCTTGACGACAGTGAAAACTGGAAATAACCAGAGTCTTTAACTATGAGGAATGCTTAAATAAATTATGGTGTATCTACTCATCAGTTAAAAAGGACTGAAAACAATTTATAGCTACTCCATAGAAAGACCCCCCACAACCAAGGACTTTTGGAATAATAATGTAGGAATAATGGATGTACACCTAACTAATGACCTAGGAGGAGGAAGTCTGGGACTGGGCAGTGCATAAGGAAAGATTTTAGATTTTTCTGTAATTCTTGCATTTTTATGTTTTCTTACGCATGTTCATGGCATATGTTCACGCCATTTTTTAAAAATAAATTATTAACTCTGGAAAACACTTTGACACTTTCTTAAAAAGCTAAATATGCAATTACCATATGACTCAGCAATTGTACTCTTAGGCATTTATCCCAGTGGTAAGAAAATATATGTCTACACAAAATCTTATACACAATTGTTCATGGCAGCTTTATGTATAATTGCCAAAATCTGGAAATAACCAAAACGTTCCTCAGTGAGTAAATGGTTAAGCAACCTGTGTGGTGTATCCATACCAAGGAATATGACTCAGCAAGAAAAAGGAACAAATTAAGGATACACAACTTGAGCGGTTATCTCAAGGGTACTATGCAGAGTGATGAAAGGTCATTCATGAAAGGAAAAGTATCTATAGAGATGGAAAATAGATTAGTTGTTGATTTACAGTAGTGGTTACACAAATCTACACATGTTATAAAATGTCAGAGAACTATACTCACATATTGTACCAATGTCAATTTCCTGGTCTCAGTAATATACTATAATTATGTAAGACGTAACCATGGGAGAAACTAAGTGAAGGGGACCCAGGACCTCTCTGTACTAACTTCCCAACTTTTTGTGAATCTATAGTTACTTCAAAATAAAGTTTTAAAAATAGAGCATGAAAATTACAGTGTTTTAAAAATTAAATGCCACGGGGGTTTAGAAGAGACCATTTCTTTATAGCAATGTTTCTTAAAGTTATTGATCAAAATGCTTTTGAAATCAGAAGAAAATTATGATTCCTCTGTCCAGCAAAACACATTACCAAAATCTGCATATACTTTCCGAGGTTTTACTCATCCCTCATTCAGTTCAGAACTCTTGTCATAGACACAAGGTTCAGCCAACTATGGTCTATAGGCAAATCCAGCCTGCGGCCCATTTTTTAAGTAAAGTTTTATTGACATACAACCAAGCCCATTCATTTCTATACTGTCTGTGGCTGCTTCATAGCCATTGTAACAGAGTGAATAGTTACCATATTCTCTGGCCCACAAATCTTAAAATATTTACTACTTGGCCCTTCATGGAGAAAGTTTGGTGACCTCTGGGTGGAACTCCACCTCTGGAAGCCAGAAGGAATATTGGAATAAAAAAATAATAAGAGCACAGAGAAGGCAGTACTATTAACACTCCAGACTCTGTGTTTCTTTTTCTGTGTGCCTGGAATTAAACCCCATTTTCTGTAGGCGGTCAGACAGGTAGTCAGATAGAAAGGTAGTGATTTAGAAGGAAGAACAGCTAACATTTATGGAGCATCTTTGTGTGTGGGTTGGGCTCGGCACTCTTGGGGACATGGCCTCTTGTGTGGATTCCGCCCTCTTGTGTGGCTGGGCTGCCGCCTTCTAGGACCAGGGACCTCAGGGTGTGCTCAGGGCATGGTGATGCCTTCAGGCCCCAACACTCAAGAAAAGAAAGGGGTTGGCTATGCAGACTCTGAGAGGCAACTTGCAAATGGAGGGCTGGCAGACGCCTCTATCCATATTGTTCAAGACACGCTCAGTGTCTACGCTTAGTGTCTACGCTCAGGAGAATCTCCATTACCTAATGCCTATTTAGTAAAAAGAAATTTTATTTAATTTAGCCTTTAATTTAGCCTAGAACAAAAAGAATATATTTACATCTCTTTAATGAAGAGTGAAAAACTGTTCTTTAAAAGTGTGTCTCCTGATGGGAGTTCCCAATGCTCTTCTTGCATAAACCACATTTTATATTTGTTTATAATTTGCAGTTCTGATTTCTTTAAAGTAGAGCCAACACTCAGAACACTTTGAAACAATCTGAATCCAGAGTCCAGGATTTTTACCATATTTTTTCTTTTACATTTGACTCACCACATTTAGCCATTTTTAGTGACTCATTTTTATTGAATATCCGGAAAGCATTGACTTACTTTAATCAAATTATAATAAAAATATAATTCATTTTTTACACTCCTATTTTATCAGGTTGCATGATGTCATCAAATTAGGTAACTATAATACCAAGTTCAATGAGAAAAAACAGAGGTAGGAACAAATGTAACTGACCCTTTGTGAGCCTATAACTCAGCTGATAGATGCAGATGGGTGAACATTGTAGAATGTTGCCACCTAGCCAGAGCTGAGGGTTCATCAGCTGGTTTTACAGAGGGAAATATGTCAGTCAAGGTTCTGCAGAGAAACAGAACCAATAGGATGCATGCATGTAGGATAAACCAGTAAGATTATGTATGTATGTGTGTGTCCATACAGAAAAGGAAATATGGCCTCACACCATTATGGAGGCTGAGAAGTCCCACGATCTGCTGTCTGCAAACAAGAGGCCCAGAAGAGCCCGTGTCATTTATTCAGTCCAAGTCTGCTGGTCTGAGAACCAGGGGAGCTGATGGCATCCCTCCTGGCACAATAGCGGAGGAAGACATGTCTCAGCTCCTGCAGGCAGGAAGAAGATGACAGGAAGGAAAGAATTTGCTCCCTTCCTCCACTTTTTGTTCTCTTCAGGCCCCTGACAGACTGGATGATGCCCATCCATGTTGGGGAGGGGACAGTCTACTGAGTTCACTGATTCACATGCTAATGTCACCCAGAAACACCCTCGCAGACACACTCAGAAATAATGTGTAATCTGGGCATCCCAGGGCCCTGTCAATCTGATGCACAAAATTAACCATCATCATGGAGGCAAAATCCTGTGAGCCAGTTAAGTAGAGGCTGGTTTCAAGCTTCTCCTAAGCCCAAAGGCTGATATTTTAAACAAAACATAGAATTATCTTTATTTTTCTCACACAAGCCTCAGTGAATAAGACGATGTGTATAAGAACTACCCTGAGCAAATGCCAAGAATAAAACTCTTCCCTTTTCCTCGTTTGGTAAATCTTCGCATAAGCTCTATAACAAGGACTATAAAACTGGGAGCCTGAGTGACCCCCATTAAGTTCTGGAATCAAAAGTGACTTGGCAAAGACCCCTTTGTGGCAATAACTCTACTTTATGTCAACAGACAAATAGGTCTTGGGCTCAAGTTCACATTTAGACATCTCGAGCAACAATTCCTTCAAGGCCGGAAGGTGTAGAGCAAGGCACCGGTGTGTGATATGACTGTATGAATCAATGTGCCTTCACTCCACGTCCTCCCTGCCGAGGCTGGAATATAACAAATCCTATACCGTGAATGCTTTTCCTCGAGTGTAGAGCACACAAGGATTGCCTTCTATCAGGACTAGTCCTGGCAAAACTGAGGCTCCACCTTCCCGGTTCCCCTGTCCTTGGGCTGCCTCTCTTCTCCCTGCCACCCCGCTACTGGCTAATCCAGGGTCCCTTGAAACCAGGCAATCTCCTCTCCTGGTCCCTCATCTGGAGAAACCCACTCTATGACCCAGAATCTTAGGACTCAGCTACTGAATGATGTGTGGGGGCAGAGGACATCAGTCCTGGAAACCAGTCTGGCTGTGCTCTGGGAACCCCTCCATCCCTGTGCCCGGCCTTCAATCACGTAAGTGCTTGTGTACCCAGAGGCTCCTAAACAGCACTGGCTCCCACCACCAGGGACCAGTTAGGACTCCCATGTCCATGGCTCCAGCCCAGACCTCTCTGCCAGCTCCAGACATCGCCACTTACCCATCCGGGGGGCTTCTCGTAGACAGCAATTCTTACTGAGATTTTTCTGCCAGTACTGAAATGATATTATCTTTAGATCTTGAAAAGAAGAATTCTGGAAAAGCCCATATTCATATCCTGTGTGCCTGTTCCCGAAGCCATCTCTCGTCCCCAGGAGAACTTGGGGAATGTCACCATTAGTGACTATTTCTGTGTCAGGCAGAACTACTGGGGTCAAGGACATCAGGAAGAGTAAAGCCCAGTTCCTGAGCCCCTGGAGCTCACAATCTAACTGTTGCCACAGTTGATCACATCAGGCTACCGTGCAGGTGCTGTGTCACTAGACTGGGGTGTGAGTGCAATGTCTCCTGCACCACTAGCCACAGAGCCTAGTGGGCAGGACCTTCTCTACTCAGTAACTATTGGCTACTGACTAATAATGTCAGCATCATGCTAGGCGCTGGGACGTGGTGAACAAGATGGATGTGGGTTTTGTTGTCACAGGGGGTAAAGGACGCAATGACAGCACCGTGTGGAAAGTGAGCCCGGGAATAGGAAGGAAGCTGCTGGCCTCACAGTCACTGGGTCCTGCTTGCTGAGTGGGGACCATTTTCCCTGGGGAGCTGCTACTTAGCTGCAATTCTAGGAATCGGCAGGATTCTCCAGACAGAGGAGGGAGAGTGTTCTCCGTGGAGATTGTAGCGGGTTTGGGAGGTACTGTGTGGTTGAGGTACTGCATATGCAGGAGGGGGAAAGTCAGGGAGAGTATCAGGTGCATGGCCTTGACCCTTGACCCTTGACATTGTGGGAAGAGGGCTGGGAAGGGCGGGACCGGGCAGCAGAAGATGAAGAGCAGCCCAGGCTGAGATTCAGTGGGCCATGAGAAGGGGCTGAGAGGGGGATTCAGGGAGAGAAACAATATAGAGACTGATTCGCTGTGGGGCCTTAGGGTAAGGGAGGAATCTAAAGTGAGTATAGCAAGGAGAATTGTCCTGTAACAACCTAAAAGAAAACAAACTAGAAACTCATCAAATCCTCAGCTGTCGTATTTCACATGGGGGCAAATATCAAGGGGCGGTTATAGGGGTCCTGAGACCATCAGCGACTTCAAGCACGAAACCAGTAGCTTTTGTACACAAAATAACCCAAAGTCACTAAACCAGTTTTGAGTACATTAAAAGTCCTTTCAGAAAGATAAAAAAAGACATTTCAGAAATAGTTTCACCCAAAATGGTTAAGAGAAATAGAGTGACGATTGAGAGCAGGAGTAATTTTTAATTTTCTTCTTCATAGTTTTGGCATTTCCCCAATTTTCTGTAATGCATGTATTTTTAAAAATGTATTTGTTAAGGGGAACCTGGGTGGCTCAGTCGGTTAAACATCCAACTCTTGATTTCAGCTCCGGTGTGAGATTGAGCCCCATATCTGGCTCCATTCTCAGTGGGGAGTCTACTGGAGATTCTCTCTCCCTCTGTCCCTCCCCCCATCTCACCCCCTGGGTTCACACTCTGTCTCTCAAATAAGTAAATAAATACATCGTATATATTTCTTAGGCAATATGTGATGCATACAAAGGCACAGATGTGGTATATGAGTCATCCGTAAAGCCTTCTTTCCTTAATTACTCCCTGGTCCACCTCCACCATACCAAAGGCAACAACTATTCCAGGCTTGTTTTGTGTGTGTTTGTGTGTGTGTGATATTTTTCTTGTTTTTAAAGTGAAGTATAATTGACATACAATATCTGATTAGTTTCAGGTACATCACAATGTTTCAACATTTTTGTACATTATGAAAAGGTCCCCACAATAAGTCTCATTATTACCATCTGTAACTACACAAAGTTATTACAGTATCATTGGCTGCATTTCTTATGCTGTACATTACATCTCCTTGACTTACTTATTTTACAACTGGATGTTTGTACCTCTTAATCCCCTTCACCAGTTTCACCTGCCCCAACCACTCCCCACTCTAGTAACCAGCATTTTGTTTCCTGTATCTGAATCTGTTTCCTTTTTGTTGTTTGTTCATTTGTTTTGTTTTTTAGATTTCCACATTAAGCATAATCATACAGTATTTGTCTTTCTCTGAGTGATTTCCCTTAGCCTAATGCCTTCTATGTTGCCACAAATGGCAAGATTTCATTCTTTTTTATGGATGAGTAATAATATTCCCGTGTGTGTGTGTGTGTGTGTGTGTGTGTGTGTGTGTGTGTGTGTGTACCACAGCTTCTATAGCCACAGGTTGCCTCTGTGTCGTGACAGTTGTAAACAGTGCTACAAGGAACAGAGTGGGCATACAGATCTCTTTGAATCGGTATTTTTGTTTTCTCCAGATAAATATCTAGAAGTGAAGTTGCTGGAAAGCATGGTAGTTCTAGTTTTAACTTTTTTTTAAAGATTTTATTTATTTATTTGACAGAGAGAGACACAGCGAGAGAGGGAACACAAGCAGGGGGAGTGAGAGAGGGAGAAGCAGGCTCCCCACTGAGCGGGGAGCCCGATGCGGGGCTCGATCCTAGGACCCTGGGATCATGACCTGAGCTGAAGGCAGACGCTTAACAACTGAGCCACCCAGGCGCCCTTCTAGTTTTAACTTTTAAAGGAAACCTCCACTCTATTCTCCACAGTGGCCCCACCAATTTATACTCCCACCAACAGTGCATGAGGGCTCCCTTTTGTCTACCTCATTTCCTTGTTTTTATGTTTAACACACACACTCAAGTATACTAGTGTGCAGCTCTACTTTGTTTTCATTTCTGTTTTATATTTAATTATTTTCTGCTTTTCTGTTTATCTCCATTTTTCCTACGTGGGTTTATTCTGCAGTTCCTTTTCTAACTCTCTACTCCAAACAGTCAGAAGTGGAAGTCTTCCTGTGCATCACTTATTTATGCTCAGAAAAATAGAACACGTTGCAAAAGAGAAAGATTTCATTTTTAATTCAATAGCTCTAATACTTACAAAATTTATCTTTCCATTATAAGTCATCACATGGAGTTTTCAATCCCTAAAGAACTATTTCTCAAGTTGTATACTTTGTGGCTCATATGTAATCGTATTTATACATAGTTGTGAGTCTTTCTTGACCATATTTGATCCAGTAATTACGGCAAGTAGCTGCCATTCCATTTTGTTAAAGGAAAATGTACTTTCCTAACCAGGATAAAATATGATTTAGTTACTAATCAAGCTAGGTGGTAGCCAAGGAAAGATCTTAGAAGTCTCTGTTCTATAAAAACAAATAAACCATAGTAACTTAATGTTAATCTGGAAACAGAAACGCATGAGGGTACTTGAGGTTTCTTTGGTCATTGAAGATTCAAGCTCTTTTGACATGCCAGGAAACAATGTTAATTCATTTGACCCAGTAATCCTTAAAAATTTGACAGCAATCAGATTAAGTGGACTGTTTGTTTTTATTCATTCAGACCGGATGATGACAATAAAAATCTGGTAATAATTACTTGAAAATGTGGCTTTGAATAATGTCTGATTTTTTTTGACATGCTTTTAAAAAAACAAAAGTTCTAGTATCTAGAATAGAAAGGAACTACCTCTTGCATATGTTGCAACCTAACCACGTCAGCGAGATTAAACCAGAGGGTAAGAATGTTTCTCCCTAACTTCAGAAACTATTAAAAAAAAACAAGCATTAGCCAACAAAGTTTTAAATGGCCGGCTTTGATGGACTAAACTAATAAATATTTTGACAGCTGACTGTGGGTTGAAAGCCACAAGAAGATAAACTCCCTTAAATACTTGATGATTGCAGGGCTGCTCTGTGGGGGGAGAGCAAGCTGTCATCTGAATGGGATCTGATGGAGTAGGTACAAGAGTAAAGTGAAAGAAATACACAGGGAGAAACATAAATTCTGCCTAATTTATAGACCTTTGGTGAACCCCAGACTTCACGGCACTCTCTAGGGATCCATCTAAATTAACACAACCTACCTTTGGCTATCAAGAAATCCAAGATTTGAGCCTTTTCTCTCCTTGGAGAGGGATATTGTAACAAAACATCTGGAAGGACATCAGTGGTCATTTGCTTTTTATTTAGGTCCTGGGAAGCCTGGAGAAAACACAGCAGGGCCAATGCTTAAAAACACCAGAACCTACGAGAGATGCACGTTGGGGATTCCAGCAGGTACCAAGAGTGGCTAAATGGGATTTCTCATGAATAGTTTTAACAGCTTCTGGTGTGGGGACTGCTACTTTCAATGTGGCCTCTAGGAATTTTTGAAAAGCATCTGCCAATCACAATGCACAAGAAAAAAAAAATTAAAATCCACAAGGTAAAAGCAATAATAGACGTTTTAGGGGCATTCAGTCGTGTTTATTTGACCCACACTTATGAAGTGTCTGCTACGTGCAAGTTCTGTCCTGGCATGCAGATGCTACATGCAGCAAGAAATGTTATTCTTAGAACATGGAATTCATGTTGTAGCAGAAGAGACAACATTTAGCAGGGAGTTACAGTCCCAGGTTACAAAGTTGTCACCCAACGCACTCATCTAGCTCGGTGACTTGAACAGAGAATGTGCTTAACGAAGGGCGGCCCAGAGGGAGGCGCCAGCGTCACAGAGAGATCTAACCTAGTCTGGGAGCCCAGAGGGACTTCCGCTGAGATCAAGGGTGAATGCAAAATACCCAGACAGGTGTCAAATGTGTGCAAGACAACCTAACTCCATCCCGCACTTGGGTCACTTGGGACTATTTTGCCCTAGGTGGAGAAAAGTCACCTGCATGTGGTGTATTTACTGGACACATTTTTTTTAAATGGTGGTAAAATACACAAAATGCTTGCCATCTTCAGCATTTGTAAGTTCAGAGTCACGGAGTACATTCCCACTGCTGCGCAGCCACCCCCATCCGTCTCCAGAGCTCTTTCCAGTTTGCCAAACTGAGACTCCATACCCACTAAATGCTAACTCCCTGTTCTCCTTCCCCCCACCCCCTGGCGCCCACCTTTCTCCTTTTTGTCTCTGTAAATTTGACGACCTAGGCCCCTCATGTGAGTGCAATCGTAGAGTATTTGTCTTTTTGTGACCGGTTTATTTTACTTAGCATAATGTCCTCAAGGTCCATCTGTGTTGTCACAAACGTCGTAATTTCCTTCCTTTTTAAGTCAGAATAATATTCCACTATATGCGTATATCACATTTTGTGTATCCATCAATAGACCCTTGAGTTGTTTCCATTTTTGGCTAAACAATATCCAACCAAATATTGTTTGTGAATAATGCTGCTATGAAGGTAAGTGTGCAAATATCTCTTCAAGACCCTGCTTTCAATTCTCTGGAATATATACCCAGAAGTGGAATTGCTGGATCTTATGGTAATTCTATGTTTAATTTTTCGAGGACTCACTGTTTTCTGCAGTAGCTGTGCCGTGGTGCACTCCCACCAATAGTGCACAAGGGTCCAGCTTCTAGATGGCCATATTTTTGTGTGTATGACTGAGGTGATAAACTTTTTATTTAATAGCTCACACATCTTGTACAGAATCATTTTGTATCATCAAGAAACACAATCCAGAAAAGGTAGACTTTTATTTTAAATTTTTTTAATAAATCATGTTTTTCTTCAGTTGTCTATTCATACCCATAGAAGCCACAAACATGCTCATTACTTTATTTTATAGTATTTGTGTAAATGTGTTTTGCAATGGTCCTTGGGCAAAAACCATTTAGACTCTAAGCACCAACCATCATATGTGACCATGATGTTGGCTAACTCTCGTCTGGGAGACTGGTCCCACCCTGGGAAGGGTACCCGATGTCCCATGTCCCCGGGCTGGGCTCCTCACACTCAGGACTTAGTGGGAGAGAGAGTCCCAGTGCTCTACCCAGCCCCACAGGGTCTCAGTTCAGGGCCCTTATCAACATGGGTTGGCATAAAATGCACAAAAATGTCTTCTTGAAGCCAACAGTGCCAGTCACTTTTTCCTTTTAGCCATGGTGAGTTGGGAGGCCAGGAAAACATCCATGCCTGGGTCTTCGAGAGAAATCAGCCCCTGATGCTCTCAGGGGACTCCCTCAAGGCCAAGCCTGGCCACCCTAATTTTCCTAAGTAGGAAATGACGGCCCTGTGTCAGACACTGACACGTCATTACCTCCGCTCAAACACATTTTAAAATAAAGGTTTTCTCTGTTCTGGGGACAAGAGAATGCTGCTCAATGGGAAATGCAGCAGGTATAATAATTAACTTAGTGAGAGGACCCAGGGAAACTCTGAAGAGATTCCCCCCTTGCCTCCCCCCACCGCCTTCCTTTAAATTTGGCTCTGGGAGCGATTCTTTCTAAAGCATCCCGGAGAAGGAGGGATTAATAAAGGCCAAGTGTCCCTCATGAAATGAAGTCCCATTAAACCAATTACACAGGTTCTTTTTTTTTTTAAGACTTTATTTATGTATTTGTCAGAGAGAGAGAGAGAGCGTGGAGCAGAGGGAGAGGGAGAAACAGGTTCCCCACTGAGCAGGGAGCACACTGTGGGGCTCGATCCCAGGACACTGGGATCATGATCAGAGCTGAAGGCAGACGCTTAGCCTACTGAGCCACCCAGGCATCCCGATTACACAGATTCTTAAACAGAACAAATTAGGTAAATCCCTGCACTGTGGTGGATGAGAGAGTAGGTGAGGGGGTCAGACCGTGTCACCGAGACATCAGGAAGGCCTGACAGATGGACCCATTGTCTTTACCACTGGTACCTCTGCAATCAGCTTCTGAGGTGGCAGAGGGAGGAGGTTAAGTGCATGAATAGTGTGGAGATTGGAGAGATCTTTCCATTAGCCAGCACATTTTAAGACTTTTGCTATGTACTTCAAATTGTCCTTTAGAATATGTTACAAATTAATTCCACCAACACACTACCAGAGTGTAGCTTTTCTGCATCCTGATCACACACAGACCCCTCCCCCCACCCACACACACGTGCACTGCCCACATGCACAGCTTTGCAAAGCTGACCAACAAAAGATGATATCTCATAGCTGTCTTACTCACATTTCTGTCAGTAGTGGGGGTGACCACGTTTTCTTGTTTATTGGCAATTTTCTTTTTATTATAGAATGACTGTTTTTGTCTTTTGCCCATTTTCCTTTTGGGATATTCCACTTTTCCTTATTAATAGGTAAGAGCCTACTTAAAAAAACTGTTTTCCCTTTTCATGACCTCATCATCTTCTAGAAACTTGCAGAGAACATGAATTGGAGATTTTCAAAGTTTTCTCCTTTTGGGTGGGGGACCTTTTCTAAAAGGAAATATTTGCTATGTTATCTCAAGTTTGTCACTTTATCTTGAATTCTTGAATCTTCTAAATGTTAGGCTATGTTTTCTCAGCTCATTTCTTTTTCTCGGATGAATCTACATTATTCCCACCAGAAGGAGTAGATGAGATAGTCTCCTGGAATGTGTTTCTTGATGATTCATGAGGATTCTGCACAAGGCCCATGGGCTATTACATGAAAAGATCATCATCACAGTCACCTGTAACAATTACGTGCACAAAACACACAATGTGTGGGTCACTCTTCAAAGCTTTTGGATGCGGACAAGTGGATTTATTCTTTTTTTAATTTTTTTAATTTATATTCAATTAATTAACATATAATGTATTATTGGCTTCAGAGGTAGAGATCAGTGATTCATCAGTGGCCTATAACACCCAGTGTTCATTATGTCACGTGCCCTCCTTCATGTCCATCACCCAGTTACCGCATCCACGCCCCCTCCTCCCCTCCAGCAACCTTCAATTTGTTTCCTATGGTTAAGAGTCTCTTATGTTTTGTCTCCCTCTCTGATTTCATCTTGTTTTATTTTTTCCTCTTTTCCCCTATGATCCTCTGTTTTGTTTCTTAAATTCCACATATGAGTGAGATCATAAATTTGTCTTTCTCTGATTGACTTGTTTTGCTTAGCATAGTACCCTCTAGTTCTATCCATGTCATTGCAAATGGCAAGATTTCATTTTCTTTGATGGCTGAGTAGTATTCCATTGTATATATATATATATATATATATATATATATCACATCTTCTTTATTCATTCATCTGTTGAAGGACACCTGGGCTCTTTCCAAAGTTTGGCTGCTGTGGACATTGCTGCTATAAATATTGGGGTGCATGCGCCCCTTCCAATCACTACATTTGTATCTTTGGAGTAAATATTCAGTAGTACAATTGCTGGGTTATAGGGTAGCTATATTTTCAACTTTTTGAGGAACCGCCATACTGTTTTCCAGAGTGGCTGCACCAGCTTGCATTCCCACCAACAGTGTAGGAGGGTTCCCCTTTCTCCGCATCCTTGCCAACATCTGTCATTTCCTGACTTGTTAATTTTAGCCATTCTGACTGGTGTGAGGTGGTATCTCATTGAGGTTTTGATTTGTAATTCCCTGATGCCCAGTGATGTTGAGCACTTTTTCATGTGTCTATTGGCCATGTGGATGTCTTCTTTGGAGAAATGTCTGTTCATGTCTTCTGCCCATTTCTTGATTGGATTATTTGTTCTTTGGGTTTTGAGTTTGATAAGTTCTTTGTAGATTTTGGATACTAGCCCTTTAACTGATAAGACATTTGCAAATATCTTTTCCCATTCTGTCAGTTGTCTTTTGGTTTTGTTGACTATTTCCTTTGCTGTGCAAAAGCTTTTTATCTTGATGAAGTCCAAATGATACATTTTTGCCTTTGGTTCCCTTGCTTTTGGAGATGGGTCTAGAAGTTGCTGTGGTCAAGGTAACAGAGGTTGCTGCCTGTGTTCTCCAGGATTTTGATAGATTCCTGTCTCACATTTAGGTCTTTTATCCAATTTGAGTCTATTTTTGTGTATGGTGCAAGGAAATAGTCCAGTTTCATTCTTCTGCATGTGGCTGTCCGATTTTCCCAACACCATTTGTTGAAGATACTGTCTTTTTTTATTGGATATTCTTTCCTGCTTTGTTGAAGATTAGTTGAGCAAAAAGTTGAGTGTCCATTTCTGGGTTCTCTATTCTGTTCCATTGATCCATGTGTCTGTTTTTGTGCCAGTACCATACTGTCTTGATGATCACAGCTTTGTAATAGAGCTTGAAGTCCAGAATTGTGATGCCACCAGCTTTGGTTTTCTTTTTCAACATTCCTTTGGCTATTCAGTGTATTTTCTGGTTCCATACAAATTTTAGGATTATTTGTTCCATTCTGTGAAAAAAAAGTTGATGGTATTTTGATAGAGATTGCGTTGAATGTATAGATTGCTCTAGGTAGCATAGACATCCTCACAATATTTGTTCTTCCAATCCATGAGCATGGAACGTTTTTCTGTTTGTGTCTTCCTCACTTTCTTTCATGAGTATTCTATAGTTTTCTGAGTACAGATCCTTTGCCTCTTTGGTTAGGTTTATTCCTAGGTGTCTTATGGTTTGGGTGCAGTTGTAAATGGGATAGACTCCTTAATTTCTCTTTCTTCTGTCTCATTGTTGGTGTATAGAAATGCAATTGATTTCTGTGCATTGATTTTATATCCTGCCATTTTGCTGAATTCCTAGATGAGTTCTAGCAATTTTGGGGTGGAGTCTTTTGGGTTTTCCACATAGAGTATTATTTCATCTGCAAAGAGTGAGAGTCCGACTTCTTCTTTGCTGATTTAGATGTTTTTTATTTCTTTTTGTTGTCTGATTGCTGAGGCTAGGACTTCTAGTACTATGTTGAACAGCAGTGGTGATAGTGGACATCCCCGCCATGTTCCTGACCTAAGGGGAAAAAGCTCTGTTTTTCCCCAATGAGAATGATATTCACTGTAGGCTTTTCATATATGGCTTTTATGATATTGAGGTATGTTCCCGCTATCCTTACACTGTGAAGAGTTTTAATCAACAAAGGATGCTGTGCTTTGTAAAATGCTTTTTCTGCATATATTGAGAGGATGATATGGTTCTTGTCCTTTCTTTTATTTATGTAGTGTATCACATTGATTGATTTGCAGATGTTGAACCATCCTTGCAGCCCAGGAATAAATCCTACGTGGTCATGGTGAGTAATCCTTTTAATGTACTGAGAATTTTTGCATTCATATTCATCAGGGATATTGGTCTGTAATTTTGGCTAGGTCTTTGGTTTTGGGATCAAGGTAATGCTGGCCTCATAGAAAGAGTTAGGAAGTTTTCCTTCCATTTCTATTTTTTGAAACAGTTTCAGAAGAGTATTAATTCTTCTTCAAATGTTTGGTAGAATTCCCCCTGAAAGTCATCTAGCCCTGGACTCTTGTTTGTTGGGACATTTTTGATTACTGCTTCAATTTCCTTGCTGGTTATGGGTCTGTTCAGATTTTCTATTTCTTCCTGGTTCAGTTTTGGTAGTTTGTAGGTCTCTAAGAATGCATCCATTTCTTCCAGATTGCCTAATTTGTTGGCATATAGTTGCTCATAATATGTTCTTATAATTGTATTTCTTTGATATTCGTTGTGATCTCTCCTCTTTCATTCATGATTTTATTTATCTGTGTGCTTTCTCTTTTCTTTTTGAGAAGTCTGGCCAGGGGTTTATCAATGTTATTAATTCTTCCAAAGGACCAGCTCCTAGCTTCACTGCTCTGTTCTACTGTTTTATTGGTTTCTATTTCATTGATTTCTGCTCTAATCTTTATTAATTCTCTTCTCCTGCTGGGTTTAGGCTTTATTTGCTCTTCTTTCTCCAGTTCCTTTAGATGTAAGGTTAGGTTGTGTATTTGAGAACTTTCTTGTTTCTTGAGAAAGTCTTGTATTGCTATATACTTCCCTCTTAGTATCATCTTTGCTGCATCCCAAAGGTTTTGAACAGTTGTGTAACATTTTCATTTGTTTCCATGAATTTTTAAAATTCTTATTTAATTTCCTGGTTGACTCATTCATTTTTTAGTAAGATGCTCTTTAGCTTCCATGAATTTGAGTTATTTCCAAATTTCCTCTTGTGATTGAGTTCCGGTTTCAAAGCACTGTGGTCTGAAAATATGCAGAGAATGATCCCAATCTTTTGGTACTGGTTGAGACCTGATTTGTGACCCAGTATGTGATCCATTCTGGAGAATGTTCCATGTGCACCAGAGAAGAATGTGTATTCTGTTGCTTTAGGATGGAATGCTCTGAATATATCTTTTAAGTCCATCTGGTCCAGTGTGTCATTCAAAGTCCTAGTTTCCTTGTTGATCTTCTCCTTAGATGATCTGTTCATTGCAGTGAGGGGGGTGTTAAAGTCCCCTACTATTGTATTATTATCAATGTGTTTCTTTAATTTTGTTATTAATTGGCTTATATAATTGGCTGCTCCCATGTTAGGGGCATAAATATTTACAATTGTTAGGTCTTCTTGTAGACCGTTTAATTATGATATCTCTTATTACAGTCTTCGGTTTAAAATCTAATTTGTCTGATATAAGGATTGCCACCCCAGCTTTCTTTTGATGTCCATTAGCATGATAAATGGTTTTCCACCCCCTCACTTTAAATCTGGAGGTGTCTTTGGATCTAAAAGGAGTATTTCGCCGAAAGCGTATTGATGGGTCTTGCTTTTTTATCTAATCTGATACCCTGTGTCTTTGGATTGGAGCATTTAGCCCTTTTACACTCAGAGTAACTACTGAAAAATATGAATTTAGTGCTGTTGTATTACCTCTAGTCACTGTTTCTGTTATATTGTCTCTGTTCCTTTGTGGTTGTGTTACTTTTGGGCTCTCTCTTCACTTAAAGGATCCCTTTTAATATTTCTTGTCAGGCTGGTTTGGTGATCACAAATTCTTTTAGCTTCTGTTTGACCCCTTTATCACTCTTCTATTTTGAATTACATCCTAGCTGGATAAAGTATCCTTGGCGGCATATTTTTCTCATTTAGCACCCTGAATATATCATGCCAATCCTTTCTGGCCTGTCAGGTATCTGTGGCTAGGTCTGCTGCCAGTCTAATGTTTCATCCCTTGTAGGTTATGGACCTTTTGTCCCGAGCTGCTCTCAGAATTTTTTCTTTGTCTCTGAGATTTGCAAGTTTCACTCTTATATGTCGGGGTGTTGACCTATTTTTATTGATTTTGAGGGTAGGTTCTCTGTGCCTCCTGGACTTGAATCCCTGTTTCCTTCCCCAGATTAGCGAAGTTCTGTGCTATAATTTGCTCCAATATGCCTTCTGCCCTTCTCTCTCTTTCCTCTTCTTCTGGGATCCCAGTTATTCTAATATTGTTTCACTTTATGGTATCACTTATGTCTCACATTCTCCCCTTGCGATCCAGTAGTTGTTTCTCTTTCTCTTTCTCAGCTTCTTTATTCTTCATAGTTTTGTCTTCTGTATCACTCTCTCTTCTGTCTCATTTATCCTAGCAGTTAGAGCCTCCATTTTTTATTGCATCTCATCTCTAGATTTCAACTTGATTAGATTTTAGTTATTTTATTTCTCCAGAAAGGGATTCTCTAGTGTCCTCTATGCCTTTTTTCAAGCACAGCTATTATCTTTATAATCATTATTCTGAACTCTAGTTCTGACATCTTACTTATGTCCATACTGATTAGGTCCCTGGCAGTCCATACTGCCTCATGTTCTCTTTCTTGAGGTGAGTTTTTCCATCTTGCCTTTCTGTCCAGAGAATAGATGAATGAGAGAACAAAATAGTAAAATGGCAACAAGGACCCCAGAGAAATATACACTAAATGAACCAGAAGAGACCCGAAACTGAAAAAAAATAAATAAATAATTTTTTTTTTTTTTAAAGAGAGAATATAATCAGACAGGTGAACAGAATAGGGCACTACACTGGATCCTGTGTGTATTTTGGTCTGTTTGTTGGAAAACTAGATCCCAAAGTTGTAATGAAAGAAAACCTTATATATGTATAAAGATAAAATTAAATACAATGAGAGGATAGAATGTAACTGTAAAAATGAAAATAAAAGAGAAAAAGAAAAAAAAAGGATATAAACAGGTGAACAGAACAGAGTAACACACTGTATCCTGAGTGTATTTTGGTCAGTTTGTTAGAAGAAACTACATCTCAAAATTGCAAAGAAAAAAAAATTAAATTAAATACATTGAAAAGATAGAATGTAACTGTAAAGATGAAAATTTAAAAAGGTTTTAACAAAAAAAAAGGAAAGGAAGAAGAAAAAAAGAGTGAAGATGATCAGAGAGGTGAAGAGAACAGAGCCATACACTAGATTCTGGGTGTATTTTGGTCATTTTGTTAGAAGAAACTGCATCCCAAAATTGTAAAGAAGTAACAACTTATATATATATACAAAAATAAAATTAAATACAATAAAAGTACAGAATGTAACTGTAAAAATGAAAATTAAAAAAAATTTTAAAACAAGTTGATAAAGTAAGAAATTGGTTGAAAAAGGAAAGAGAAAAAAATAAAATTGTAAGACTAAAGAATCATGGGGAAAAAAACATGAATTCTATATACTATTTTCCCCTAGCACTTGAGTTCTGCAGTTCTGTGTGATCCATGAACTTGGTCTTGGCTGGATGTTCTTGCTGATCTTCTGGGGGAGGGGTCTGTTGCATTGATTCTCAGGTGTCTTTGCCCCAGGAGGAATTGGACCACCCTTGCCAGGGGCCAGGCTAAGTCATCTGCTCTGGATTGCTCTCTGAGTCTTTGTTCCCTGAAGGCTTTCCACACAGCTTTAGAGGATGAGACTGAAAATGGTGGCCTCCCAAATGGCAGCCTCCCAATCTCTGGTTCCAGAACCAAAAGCTCAGGGCCCCACTCCTCAGTGCACCCTCAGGGAAAAGCAGTCAATCACTCCTCTCTCCCCCGTCTCCAGCTGCACTCCATGCTCACCCAGCCTGTGACTGAGCATTTCTATCTCTGGCACACAACCCCGTTTGGAGTCTCCAAACCCTGCAGATCCCTATGGTGGGCTCCCGCACTGCTCCTCCCAGGGGAGGAAGGGGAATCTCCCTGGATCTGCCACTTGTTGGGCCCTGGCTCAAAGAGTAGTGGCCTGACTGTGCCGCAGATCATGGTTTGTGGCAACCCCGAGCTGAGAGCCCACTTCTTGGCTCCGTCTTTGCAGCCAGCTTCCCCGCTCCAATATCTGGAAACTCTGCCTTACTCAGGCATGCTAGGTCTTTCTGTGACCCCGAGGCTCCTGAGACCACACTGTCCCAGTGAGGGTTCCACCCCCCACTCAGCCACTGGAGCCATGTCCCTCAGTGAAGCAGACTTCTAAAAGTTCCGATTTTGTGCTCCACTGCTCTATCACTTGCCGGTAGCCGGCTCCCTCCCCCAACAGTCTATCTTCCCATAAGTCACCTCAGATTCACTTCTCCACACCTCCTACCTTACAGAAAGTGGTTGCTTTTCTATTTGTAGGGTTGCAGCTATTCTTTTCTTAGATCTTTGGTAGTGTTCAAAATTATTTGATAGCTATCTAGCTGAAATTTGGGACCAGACAAAACTAAGGTCTCCTGGACATCAGACTCTGGACAAGTGGATCTTGGACTCCGCCATCTTGGACTCAGACTCTGGACAAGTGGATCTAGCCATTTAGATTTGCTGTAGTTTTTCCTTGCCACATGTTTTGAGACCTACTGTAGACTGGATTTGCACCCCTATCTCTGGTCAGACTGTTCTTTGAATCTTTTGTTCTTGATGGGATGGCAATGTCCTGGCATCAAGAGTCTGATATTGGTTAAAGGTTCCACCCACTTGTTCTCCCTGATTAAACTCAATGCCCAGACAATATCTTAGTACTACCTGTACTGCTTCCAGCCTTCTGGGTGGGGACTGGAAAACTGCAGGACTCTCAGCGGGTGTGGACCCTGAGCTGTGTTCTCATCAGAGGCAGACAAATGTGCCCACTGTCTCAAGTCGAAACTTGGGAATTTGAGGGCCATTCTCCTCCAGCAATTGAAAGTTAAGAAGGCAGAAGTTGTAATTTGAATAAAGAAATTCACTCATAGCATCCCTGGGGTTTAATGTCAATAAATCTTACTGATCAAGAACACAGTCTTAAAGTAAGACACACACTGCTTCCTTAATGATTTTGGTGTTGTCACCAAAAGCCAGAAAGATCTCTCAGAAAAGAACATCAAATAAAAGAATTTATGTATATTACTAATTCTTCCTCAGTAGGAAAATAAGATTATACACTCATTCAGGAACCACAGTATGAATGTATTTCTATTCTCCATTTGAGAAGAAAGGAAATATTGGTACAAAATTACTTAAACTAAATTAGCCCTGGGGTAGGGTCCATTCAAGTGTGTCTGCATCCCATCATCCTGTGTGACTGTATTTCCTTCTGAAATTACTTCAATTGTCTGTTTGTTCTTAGTCTGTCTCTCCCAACTAGAATGTAAGTTCTATAAGAGCAAGAGCTCTTGCCTCTCTCTCTGTAGCTGAATCCCCAGGACCTAAAGATGTACAGCATGTAATAGATGATCAGTTAATACCCACTACAAGAATTAATGGTGGGTAATTGGGTTAATGGATCTATCAGTGGATAGAGGCATAATATCCTTTGATTTTGGCTTTTCCCCAAGACAAAATAAAAGTATAAGGGGGTGGGAGGGAGAGGAGTCTGGTTGTGCAGCCCAACAATGATGATTAAATCCGGTAATAATTCAACAATATTCAGACAAGAGTATTTTTCTTCACTGTCCCCATTAGCTACCACCATTCATTAGTCTCAGATGGGTCATTAATTCATTCACTATATTTCCTTGGTCTTGATTTTTTGTCATTATCAAGTACAACATTTTCCTTTAACTTACCATTAATTAGTATCTGTGCATCTTTCTATCCCAGGGGCACTGGCAGAAAATATGCCACTTTAACTAAATTAACCAGGATTCCTATACCAAATGTTAGAATAACCCAGCCTTTTCCCATGGATAGGGGTGGTCCAATATTGCACAACTGTTCTTTAGAACAAAGCCAGCATAGAATAAGATTTCAAGGGCCACTTGTAGGTTTTATACAAGCCTTTGGGGTGGGATAGTCTCATTTGTTCTGGAAATCTATCTTACTCATCTCAAGAGAGCAGCCTTTGGATTGGGCCCTGGAATTGGACACAGTGGGTTATGTCTCCAACTTTGAACAGCCCCAATCATGTCAGGAGCAGCTGGACAATAGGAACCACATCGAAAAAGTAAAAATATTCTGGAACTTCCTAATTCCAAATAACAGTGAGTCATGTTTTATTTCCCAAGTCCCAGACACCATTTCTCTGTGTCCTTAGTTTGGGTCATGAGTATTTCACCTTATTTTGCCCCCTCCCCAACTAGACACCAGTGATTAGTGTTTATCTTTTCATTAACCTTTTGGCTAATTGTGATCAGTAGATGATCATCACATGATTCCCTCAAATTAAAAAAAAAAGAACACATAGTTTTTTGTTTTTTGTTTTTTTAAGAACACATATGGTTTTAAGTGCATATATCTGATTTTGATCTCCCAACGCAATAATCAAGACAAGTGTTTCTACTTCTTCCTTGGTGGTGTTGCCGTGCAGTCCCTTCATGGCGGGCTGCCCCAGGTCTCCCTGGGTCTCGGCCCCTTCCTGTATGACCAGCACCTGCCCTTGCTCTCCCAGAGCCTTTCTGCAACAGTAAGAGGAAGTGGGGAGCTCCTGTGCCTGCCAAATTTCCTCATTTTCTGACGGTTCTGGCCTGGATGGACAGTGGCATTTGAAAGTGTAACTACAATTACTGTTGACCATGTGACAGATAAGGTAGGCAGGAACTGTCTCATAGTTTCCAATTTTCCAGTTTCAATTAAGAAGGTGTGTCATTTTGAAATACCATTTTTTAAAATCTTTCAAGGAGATAAACAATTCTGTGACTATTTCTGCCCAGGGCACAACTTGGCAGCGTGTTACGCGGTCAGGTCTCACGGGCGTGAGTCGCAGTGAGGGCAGCATCCATGGGCTCTGCGGCCCCCGGGCCAGTCCCCCACCCGTGGGCTAGTCACCCTCTCCTGCGTGCACCAAGCAGGACAACGTTTCCGATCCTTAACCTTCCAGTCTCCAGCTTGGATTGAGCCCCGGAAAGATCTCACCTTGCTTTCTAGGTCCCATAATTCTGCATGACCAACATATTTTAATGTAAAAATACCATATGGTTTCACTCATATGTGGAATTTAAGAAACAAAACAGATAAACATACGGGTTTATCCCGTATGTTTATATACGTTTGTATATGTTTATAATAAACAAACAGATAAAAAAGAAAAAAGAGAGAGTAAAACAAACCATAAGAGACTCTTAACTATGGAGAACCAGCTGAGAGTTGAGGGAGGGAGGTGGGTGGGGGTTGGGCTAGACGGGGGATGGGGATTAAGGAAGGCACTTGGGGTGATAAGAATTGGGTGTTGTATGTAAGGGATGAATCCCTAAATTCTACTCCTGAAACCAATATTGCACTATATGTTAACTAACTAGAATTTAAATAAAAAATTGAAAAGAAAAATAAATTTTTAAATGATCAAACCATTGACATTATATACCTTAAGCATGCTTCACTTCCTCTCTCCATCTGCTTCTCGTTATGACTGTCAGCCTTGGTGGTAATTGAACATTGAGGAGAGAACTCACATTAGTTGTGCTGAACAATTAACAGAACGTCTCGTAAACTTGATTAGAAACTCATGTATGCTTTTTCCTTGGCACAATTCCTATTATTTGTCTCTTTTGAGTATTATTATGGACTTCTGACTCTTTGTTTAGGCTCAACTTGTTTCATTTGACCATAATTACTGTTTTTAGGATGGTACAATTGTCCCTTTATGGTCTTTGTGGACCCTCCATGTTTAGAAATCTGTCTTTTTAACACTACCTTAGACACCTCTGAGAGTCTTTGGCAAAAATGTTCCCTTTCTATTCTTGAATTTTGAATTTTTCTTCTTCCTAAGCCTACCATAGCAACTCCTCTTGGAATCATGATTTTTTAGGTAATTTACTTTACTTATTTAAGCAAATTATGCTTAAATCTGGCCTCCTGGAGTGCACATGTGATGGCCCCACGGGCTCTTGTAGCAGGCGGAGCAGTACCCGAGGGCACCTCGGCCATGGAGTGAAATGACAAATTGTTTCAAGACACTTGACTGGAAGTATAAATGAGAACGTTTACGAAAATCAAACCACAAAAACCTTGCCTTCTACACTTCGAAGACCACGTGTTTAAAGAAGAGCGATTCTACATCGTATTAATGCTATTAACGACTGGGATACCAGAGCAGATAAAGACCAAACACTCTGCAACTTTGAGCTGCACGACAAATTGCAGAGGGTGTCTGTGAGCACCAGCATGTGGGGTCAAAGGAAATGACATCAGCACTTGGGAAAGAAGTCACAGAGGTGCTGACTGATAACCCGGCCAGGCACAGGGTGAACATTTAGTCACCACTCGAGGGTTCCCAAGGCATAGATGCAAACTGAAAGGGTTTCTGGGAATTAGGGCACTTAGTGCGGTCCTCTGAATAGTCCCGACCCTCCCTCCAGGACTAGTCAGAAGCACAACTAGAGTCTGATATGAAGGATGGAGGACAGGGCCATGCCTTACCAACTTCTCTTCCCAGCTGCTCTCCGGCTCTTCAGAGACCCCATTATTGCCCTCCTGGGACCAGCACAGCCTCCATCTGATGTCACCAGCTGGGGTCTGGGTGAGGGAGAGCCACCGGAACACGCCGTCAATTTCTTCTGGACCACGTGGCTATTTATGGTCCCTTTTGCTTGTAGGCAGTGAAGGGCTTTGTCACTGCAGTGACGGGATAGATGCTCCAGACCTCAGCTGTCATTGACACATGTGGGCTGTGCCAGCTATGGGACACCTGGCCATCTTCCACATCTGCACTTCTTTCTCCGCCGGTTAAGGACGTGGTGGGTGGGGCGTGGGAACTGCCTGGCCTGTAAGGACCCACCTGGCCAAATGTGCACCTTATTCCCACATCTTCGTTCTAGCTCCCTTTGCCCCCCTATTTTGAATCTAGAAAGCAGCTTTGAGCTTTATGGAAATCTGGGCAGCCGATTCGCGTTCTCTGTTTCCTTGGCCCCATCCTAACCCTACCTTCATTCCCAAAAGGTCCTGGGGAGACCTATTTGCTAAACACAAGGCCATCTGGTCCCCAGGATTTTAATTATGTCCCTAAGGGAACAGCAGCCCCGCAGACACAGACGGATATCCCTCCGCTCCACGTTCCTAAGGGGCAGACGGTAAGACACTTTCTCTCGCATTTGAGGACTTAGTACCTAGTGGAGAGGGGAGTTATTTAATTAAAACAGAGCAAAATTTTTTCACTCCCATGTTTGGGAAATGTACCTATTGAAAGATTTTAAATACAGTCATGTGTGTTTGGGGTGATTTTATATGTAATATAATATGTGCTATGAAATGTAATATATTTGTAATGTGTGTGTGGAGAGAGAGCGAGAACAAAAATAAATTCATAAGATAAGACAAATAGGATTTGGTGTAGCAAGTAGAGTCTGCACACAAAATGCTCGGAGGAGCAGAGATAGATCCTGTGCAGTTTGGACAATTCTGACAAACACCAGAAAGAGAAGGTGCTAAGGTGGGGTTTGCACCTTGAATCACTTGCGCTGCTCAATTCATTACTATGAAGTCGTTAAGCAAAAAAATCAGATCCATGTGCTCACAAATGGAAAAAATGTTTAAAACGCATGTCACCGACCGCGGGGGATGGCACACCTTGGTGAGCTCTTAGGCCACAAAACGCAAACAAGTAAGAAATGGAGCCTTGTTCTCTGACGTGGTTTTCTATCTCCAGCCCCCATCCCAGCAGGTCGTGGAAAACTCAGTCCTGCCAACTCAAGGCAAGCCTGATCACCTCAGGTTTCTCTCAGAGAATTCCGGCCAGTCAGGGCATTTGCGTTTTCCCCTCCCCTGGCTCCCCAGACTTGGGTCTCTGGGGGCCTCCCTCGTGCCACGGTCAACAGTGCAGGTCCCCTCTACTCCCAGGCCCTCAGATTTGTTTTGAAGGGTCAGGCATCCCACCAACCAGAGCAGGGACAGCTGGTTCTCCTCCAAAATCCATGGTCACCACTTCCTCAGTAATGAAACCCCAACTTTATGTGAGGTCCTCGCACCCCACCCCCGTTTCCTGTTCTCTCTAGACGTGTTGGCCGGTGAGACACAGGGCCATGCACCACTTCCAGGGAGTGTCCCTAAAGGAAGACCATCCTCCTCGTGCCCCATCCCCTGTGATGCGGGTGCACGCGGTGGGGGTGACCACGACCACTGAGGTCCAGCAGCCACCTGGGGATGGAAGTCTTGCCCGGCACAGCAATGAGCCAACTTCTTGAATGTGGGAAAGAAATAAACTTTTATCTTGTCTAAGCCCCTGATATTTGGGAGGTTCTGGTAATTCACAGGCAAACTTAAGCCAGACTTCGCCACTTTGGGGGCCAGTTCAGAGTAGTGGGGCCAGAGCCCAGAACAGGTTCTCAAAGACCAGCACCTAGCTCTTCAGCTTTCCTCTCTGTGGTCTTCCCGGCCCAAAGCACTTTTGTCTCTTCCGTTGATGGGTGGAAGATGCCTTTTCTCCCGTCCTGAGTCTCTGCCATCCCTAGCAGACAACTAGGTGCCAAGACCTGTGTCCTTTGCTTTCTGGCTTTACTGGGACAGCCCAGCTTGGGACAACAGCTGCTGTTCGTGTAGCGGCCAGACTTGGGGTGCAGGAGGAGAGTGGGGGGAAAGGCACATTCTTAGTGCTCCAGGACCCAGCCCGCCCGATATTCCCGATATCCCCTGCCACTCTGGTGTTAAGAGGAAGGATGGAGACCCAGCCGGCTATCAGCAGTGCCCCCGGGGGGAGGGCAGGTGGGGGGTGACTAGCTGATTCTCCCTCTATAGGATTCTGTCATATGGTGGGTTTTGAAGTGATTTTCTTTGTGTGTGTGTGTTTCTAAGTTTAAAAAATCAAGAGGCAGGAGTCAGGAAAGGTACAGTTTGAGAATTGTGGAGAACTCTCCTACCGCTAGCTAATCTGGTCCTTTCTAAATGCGACGCCCAATTCCTTGCTTCACTAGCACAAGCCACTCACCATCTCTGAATTTAGCTTTCTCAATTTTGAAATGCAAGTAATATCAGCTTCAAAATGTTGTTGCCGTGGGGCGCTTGGGTGGCTCAGTCGGTTAAGTCTGACTCTTAGTTTCGGCTCAGGTCATGATCTCATGGGTCTTGGGATCAAGCCCGGTGTCAGGATCCTCACTCAGTGGGGAGTCTGCTTGAGATTCTCACTCCTTTCCCTCTGCCCCCCCAAATATATCTTAAAAAAATAAAAATAAAATAAATAAAATGTCGTTGCCATGAGTGTCTCATGAGAATGTGTCTCATAAATATATTTTGAAAGGTGTCTTTGTATGAAGCCTAATCCCATATGTCTCTGGCTCCAGCAACATCTCGGAACATCAGACATTCAACCTTGACCTTCACAGAGGAGGCAGAGGTGGAAGGGACAATAGGACACGTTGCCCTTCATAACCAGGTGCAGGGTGTGAGCTGGTTGGATGGCTCGGTTTCTTCTCCAGCTGGAGATGATTGACCCCCATGTATGCTAGAAATGTGGGGCCATGTGGCATGGAGCCTGGCGTGACGTCCCCGGGTGGTGCCCTGCAGCTCTCCACATCCTTCTCACAGCGATCTCAGAGCCCACCTGGAGGTGGGTGCCAGGAGGACACAGAGGCTCGGACAGTTAAAGAGCTTGCTTCAGTCCATAAAATCAGCAGATGGTGGAGGAGATGGAGGAACCACTTCTGGGTCAGAGCAGAGTCCAGGCTCTTCCCATGACCTCACTGTGTCCTAGGCACAAGGCTGTCCCACGGCCACACCGTGTCCTAGGCACAAGGCTGTCCCACGGCCACACCGTGTCCTAGGCCAAGGCTGTCCCACGGCCACACCGTGTCCTAGGCTCAAGGCTGTCCCACGGCCACACCGTGTCCTAGGCACAAGGCTGAAAGTGAGTGCTTCCTGCCCTGTCGTCACACCCGCCCCTCTTGGGCACTGTCCCAGGACCTCCGGTCCCCACTTGCTTTTACACGATGAGCGGCCCCATCCCCGTCATTTGCTGATCAATGTGAGGTTTCACTTCTTCCTTCTCGGTGGTTGGCCTTCAAGACGCGCAGGACGACATCTCTAAAGGCCTGGTGCTAGGCACTGAAGGAAATGTTTGGGGGCAGGACTGGGGAGGTGATTTTGCAGACCCTCATGTCCTTCCGTCTGCCTATAAGCTTGGCTGCCCTGCTCCTCCACGCCCACCAGCACGACCTGGATCACCTCACAGGGTGCTACTGGGAGTTCGTGCATCGGGCCGTTGGAAGCGTAGCCTGCCTGGGGGCTTTTCTGTGAGCCTGGGATGACTGGAGCACACAGCAGGTGCTCGGCATGTGTGGGCTGAACTAATAGGACCCCACAGCCTTGCCCCCGGAGCAGGGGCCCAGGGTCTCGCTGCCAGGTCTTCACAGGAGTTCCTCAGATTTCCTGACACCTGCGTCACACCTCCCCGGCTCTCCCAGTATTTAGACGTCACCTGTCTCTGTGACCAACTGATCTCTGCCTTCACACTCCCTGACAAACCCCCCTCCACCCTCACTCCATCTGGATTGCCTGTGGCTCCTTTGGAGCCACACGGAGGGAGGCAAGGAGGGAAGGACAGCCCGTACCTCCCCGTGACACGACAGGCAACATTCACATACACTTTCTGCAGCTGGGCACCCCTTAAAACCTGGTCACAGGACTGAGCCTCCTCCCCCAGGAGAGCAGGTGAGCACCCAGGCCAGAGGAGGCTGCTCCTCGGTCCACACACACACATTCCCTTTGTTTAAAGCCTCCTCAGACGTTTCACTGAAGGATTCTAAGAAAGATCAGAGAGGGTATTTTTAATACACATTTAAAAAAAAAACTATTTGAAGCCTGCAACTTACATATTTGTTACCAGTGAAGAGTGTAGATGTTATGGTCAGAGAGATAAGATATCGGGGAAGGGCCTTGCTGTGGAGAAGCAGAAATGAAGTGCTGGTCCCCTCCATGTATCCAGATGGGTTTTAAAATAGAATTCAGAAGACAAGGGCTTTGTTTTGTTTTGTTTTGTTTTGTTTTGTTTTGTTTTGTTTTGTTGTCAAGGACAAAGCTTCAGGTTTCCAAGTAACCAATGTCCATTCTCAAAGGAAGACCAAATGCTGCTCAGGCCTGAATGCCACGGTCTCATGTCCCTGAGACTGTCCCTGAGCTTAGCCCACCAGGCCAGAAGTGTTTGTAACACAAGCACCTGGCTTTCAGCTGCCTCCCATTCACATTAGAAACTTGGTTTCCCAATGCACTCTGAAGCCTGGCTATTATGTGGTCTTCGGATTATTTCACAGGTAAAGAAATTTTAAAATAAAGGTTTTGGTGTACTCTAGGAATGAAATCGCTTCTTCAACCAGAACTTGAACCAGTTACTACATTTCTCACAGTAAACTAAACTCTTTTTGATATATTTACTACAGTATTTTGCAGTTAGCGTAGGAGTTTACCTTCTAGAATCACCAACAAGAACGAAAACCAAGAGTGAAATCGAATATAATATTCCTGGAGCATAGGTGACAGAAACCGCTTCCTAAAAAGGTTACAGTAATTCTGGCCTTCAGAGGAGGATGACACTTTCAACGTGATTCAGGTATGGTTTGCGGGAAGTGCCGCCATGTTTGAAAACCAAGTGCCCTTCGAGAAGGCTACATGTTAAAATACTTTTGCCAAGAAATTATACTGCAGACACAAAGACATTTTCTTTCAGAATGTGAATAAAACAGCACCTCCTCTAGGAAACCGGTGACAGAGGCCTCTTTTATAGCAATACTTAAATTCTATTGGATCTTCCAAATACTTTAGGTAATTAAGTAACTGGTAACTACCAACAGCTCTCACTAGGAAAGGTAAGCAGATAAAAGATAGCCAGGGCTTTAGGAGATTTCAGAGAAAGAAAATAAAACAAAGCGCATTTAGTGTTCTTCAGGCTACTGGTTCAGGGGCAGGCAAGTCTGAGGAAGAGCACAGAGAAATCCGGGTTTCTAAGCTTTTCTTCAGATGATAACCCCATCTTCCTCTCTGCCACTCAGTCCCAGCGAAGCGTCTCTCTCAGGTGCCAGTGCGTTCTGATGTTTGGATCTGAAGGTAAATCATGTTTTCTTTGGGCTTTGCTATCCTGTAGCAGCCAAAAATAAAAATGAAAGTTAAAAAAACAGTCAATGTTTTGATTAAGAAACTATTGCAGGGCGCCTGGCTGGCTCAGTTGGTTGAGCGTCTGACTCTTGGTTTCAGCTCAGGTCATGATCTCAGTGTCATGGGATCAAGCCCTGTGTTGCACTCACGCTCAGCTCGGAGTCTGCTTAAGACTCTTTCTTTCTTCTTCTGTCCCTCCCTCCTGCTCTCTCTCTCTCAAATAAATAAATCTTAAAAAAAAAAAAAAGAAAAAGAAACTATTGCCCAGAAAGAAAGAAAGAAAAGAGAAACTATTGCAAAGTTGTCTATGGGAATAGATCTCAAAACAAAAGATGAAAACGAGATTAGCAAGCAACAGAGAGCAGAGGCCAGCAAAGGGGGATCTCAAGAGATGAGCGGGTGTCTATGGACAAATTGTACTGAAACAGCTTCAAATCTGGTAATCAACATTAGCTACCTGTCGACAACTATAAAATGTGTTTACAGTTAAAATAGAGTGTCCCTTATCAGTATTGAGACACCCAGAATTTCTCAAAGTCAGGTTTATTTAGCACTTAGTTGCACTTCATTGACAGAGTTTATTAAAAGCACAGATTTCCTGGGTCCCAACCTTCATTTACTAAGTCAAAAACCCTAGAAGGTCCAGGAATCTGCATGTCAGTAAGCTTCTTTTTTGGGATTATTCTGCATACTAAGTTTTGAGACTCACCGAGGAGTTCACACAAGATGCAAGAAGAATGGAGAAAATCTCAGATTTATCGAACACCTACTATGTCCCGGGCAATTGATTAGTCACTGTCACCTACTTTATCTCATTGCATTTTCCCAGCAACCCTCCAAACTGGGTACTAGTGTGGCTATTTCTCAGGCAAGGAAGTTAACTTTCTGTAAGTTTCAACGACATCCCCAAAGTCACGCGGCCAAGTGGATGACTGGATTTGAGCCCACGTCTCTCTGACTCCATAGACCATTGTCTCTCATCACGGGGACACATGTGTCTTTCCTATGGAATCCACAGAGCGAGCCTGGAGGGGGACCCGAGTGACCACCTCCTTGAGCACTGTTCAGTCCTTTCTTTTTTTTATTGCTTTAAGAGTAGAATCTGAGGGGCTCCCGGGTGGCTCAGCCGGTGAAGTGTCCAACTCCTAATTTCAGCTCAGATCATGATCTCAAGGTCATGGGATTCAGCCCCTGTTGGGCTCCATGCTCAGCAGGGAGTCTGCTTGAGATTCTCTCCCTCTCCCTCTGCCCTTTGCTCCCCCACACCCACTCTCTCTCTAAAACAAAAATAAAAAATAAAAAAAGAGTAGAATCTGAGACTCCATTAAAGCACTTGTCCCCATTACAAGCATGAACGTTTTAAATTGTTCTTCTTTGTAAAGAGAGTCACTAAAGAACCTGAACAAACAATTGTTAAAAGGACAGAAGGTTGGTTTAAAAATCGTTCCCAAGGCAGAGCAGTCAGCTCCGGGGATGAGCTAGGGACTCAGTCCTCGGTCAGGCAGCATCTCAGACACGGGTTCTCCAACCCACAGTTTAGAACAGATAACTGCCCACTAAAAACCCCTATTTGTGCTCTCCAGTATTTCCTTACTCAAAGCCAGTGACTGTGTTTCTCTCTCCAGCAACTCTGGGAGTAAAAAAAAAAAAAAAGAAAAGAAAAGATGCACACATACCTGCCAAGCTCTCCTAAACCATTAAGACGGGGCGGGGGGGGGGGGGGGGGGAATAGAGGCACCAGAGGGCAGGCCTCACTCCCGTGGGCCCCGAGTCCCTGAGCACCGTGGCCTCACCTCCCGAGGTTTTCCACATCCTCGATGGTCTCTGGCAAGGTGACCCGTTCGGTCTCGGGGAGGAGCAGCGTCATTGCCCCGGCAGCCAGGCCCAGCACCGCTTCAAAGGAAACGGAGTTCACACAGAACCGTTAGAGCACAACGGACGGCACTCCGCGGGATGCCGACCGCGACCTGAAGGGCTGGTAGGTGATACACCTGTGAGAGACTCTGTTTTTTTTAAGAAATCAGGAGCATCTAGGGAAAAAATTAAAACCATAAAATAACTGGGGAAATGTCAGAGCAAGAATAGGGAAATTCTACCGTAACTGATGTTTAAGTATTAGGGGATTTATTTATTATTATATATCATATATATCATAGTTACCATATATAAAACCATATATATATATCTTAATTATATTATCATGTATTATTTTGTATATGATGTATATTATAGTTACTATAAACTGTAATATATACTACAGTTACTATATGTTAATATTATATTACTACATATACGACGTGAAGCACAGATCATATATACGTGGGCAGTGTGGGCCTCTCTTGCCTCTCTCTCTCCTTCCCTCCTCCCCTCTCCTTATTTCTCTCCCCCTCCCACTCCTTGGTGGATCTGCCTGGAGCCCAGACACGGCCGCGCGCGGCACGCAGACGGCCATTTTGCCTTCCGCCAAGTGCGCAAGCAGGGCCTTGGAGGTCGCGAGGTCTGAGTTTGGGGAGACAAGGAAGACTCTCCTCCTTCTTCTTTAATCCAACTTTATCACTACAAAGCTGATACCAAACTTTGATTCCCATTTGTCTCCATTCTCAATTGTTAAGCAGAAGAAGGATGATAATTTAGCATATTCAAGCCTCCAGCAATTATATGTTAAATGCACAAAAATTGGAGCCAAATTCATAAGAAAGCAGGAGGCTATGTCAAAATGTCTCCCAAATCCTGTCCTGTAGAATGAATTATTGGACTCTAGAGCCTTCAGATGTAAACGTCTGGCCTGCTTTCTAGGAATGGCATCTTATCTTTCCCATGAAACAAGACAGAGTGAGCCAAGAGACAATGAGGAAGGGCAGGCACCAACCTTCTTCACCAGAGGATATCATTCACTGGTCAAAGTAATCATGCTGGGCTGGAAGAGCCCATGAAGTCTTACCGAACAAAATGAGTGGCAAGCCTTGCCAAACCTCCATCAGCCTGAAGACCAGGAAGGGGGTGATGATTCCACCCAGATCACACAGAGAGGAACACACCATCACTCCAAGGTTCCTGATAAAATATAGAGAACAAAAAAGATGATATCTCTGTGATTCAGCTTTCCAAATGTTAACCTTATCCTAGAGCAGGAACAGAGAGAGGAGAGAGGCTGGAGATAGAGTTAATCACCAATGACCAGTGATTTTTAATCCATCATGTCTACATCACAGAGAGTCCATAAAAACCCCAAATTAAAGGTTCAGAGAGCTTCCGGGCTGGTGAACATACCCATGTGCTGGGAGGGTGGCCCACCCCAAATCCACGGGGACAAAAGCTCCTGTGCTCGGGACCTTTCTAAACCTCACCTTAAGTACCTCTGCATCTGGCTGTTCATTTATATCTTTTATTATGTCCTTTATGATAATAAACCAGTAAATGTAAGTAAGTGTTTCTCTGAGTTCTGTGAAACATGATAGCAAATTATTGAACTCGGGGAGGGGCGGAGGGGAATCCTGATGTATAGCCAGTGGGTCAGAAGTACAGGTGACAGCTTGGGGCTTGTGCCTGGAATCGGAGGTGGGGGCAGTCTTGTGGGACTGAGCCCTCAACCTGTGGGGTCTGCTCTAAACCCAGGTGGTTAACATCAGAATTGAATAGGATACCCAGGTGATGTCTGCAGAGTTGGAGAATTGGTTGGTGTGAGTAGAGTTCTTCTTTTTTTTTTTTTTTTTTTTTTTACATGAAGAAATAGGGAAGTGTAGAGAGAAGGTATTAAGGAATGGAGAACAAAGAAAGCTAGAGGGGGAAACAGAGAAGTGATCTACCTGAAAGGATCCTCTCCATCCCTGCTAATAGTCTTGGCTCTGACATCTACTCTGTCTTATATGAAGATGGCCACTTTTGATTACTGTTTGCATGGAATATCCTTTTCCATCCTTTTACTCTTAAACTATCTCCACCATTATATTTAGAGTGAGTTTCTTGTAAGCAGTACACAGCTGGGTCTCACTTTTTTGTCCTATCTGACAATCTGCCTTTTAACTGGGGTGTTTAGAACATTCGTATTTCTTGTGTCTATTGATAAATTTTACATTGTTCAGCGCTGCATATTTTTGTATTCCTATAAATAATCGTGAGCTTTGTTTTAGAAACATGGTTAAATTAGGAACAATAAATTGGGAAAAGCTTTATCCTTTAGGATATTACTTTTGAGCTTCTTCTGTTATGCTCATTTGCATAATCTCTTCCTCCCTACAATTGTAATTATAAAAGTAGTACGTTCCATTTCCTTTCCAATCCCTCCCCCCACTACCTCATCTTAGATGGTTATATCATCTCTTAGTGTTTGCCTCTATATCTTTAAATATATTTATAACTTACTTTATCAGTGTTCAGTGATGTTTCTTCTTAGCTGGAAAAACATACTGAGGAAATTATAGGTAAAATTATCTATCCTTGTTCTATGGAAAGATTGTAATAACAAGAGTAGATGTTAAATTTTATTAAATGTCCTTCACTATCTATAGAGATAATAGTACAGTTTTAATTTATTAGCTCTATCAAAACTCTTTCAATTTATTAGTGTGAATTATACTATTAGATTTTTTAATATGGGACTATCTTTGTGTTCCTGAGTAATTCCTCTTAGATACGATACATTATTATTTTAATGTCTCCACTATTCTGTTCTGATAATATGTTGTTTGGGAATTTAATCAATATTCACAAATAATATTTGCCTATGGTTTCCTTATTTTCTTTATCTTTGTTGGTCTTTGATACCAATATTATCCTAGCTTTATTAAAATGTTTTTTGGGGGACACCTGGGTGGCTCAGTTGGCTAAGTGCTTGCCTTTGGCTCAGGTCGTGATCTCAGGGTCCTGGGATCAAGCCCCATGTCTGGGCTCCCTGCTCAGTGGGGAGTCTGCTTCTCCCCCTCCCTCTGCCGCTCCCCCTGCTTGTGCTCTCTCTCTCTCTGTCAAATAAATAAATAAAATCTTTTAAAAAAATAAAATAAAATTTTTTAAATCTTTCTCCTTTTTCTATAGTCTAGAACAGTTTTGAGTATCATTGGAGCTTTCTATTAATTAAATGTTTTATAAAATTTCCCTGTGAGACCATTGTGGATTTCCTCTTTATCATTATTTAGGGACTTCCTTATCTTATTAAATACATTTTTGGCATAAATTCAACTTTGTCTGATAAGATTATGGCTCTTGTTATACTTTAGTTTGCATTTACTGATAAGCTTTCATGCATTCTTTTCTTTTCAACCCTTCCAAAGAAAAGTTTACTTCAACTATGCAGCAAAGTGTACAGTTTTGCTTTGTAACCAACTGAAGGAGTTTCCTTTTGTCAATAGAGGAGTTGAGCCTCTTTGTGTTTGTTTAAATGTCAGAAATGCTTGGTCTTAATTCTGTCATTAGCTTTTACATCATGCTTTGTATTGCTTCTAGTGTCTTATTTTCAGTATGTGTTGGTTATGTGTATTTTTTTCTGATAATTTGGAAGATTTGTATTTTTTTAAACTTTATTTTTTTTAGTAATCTGCATAGATTGTGGGGCTCGAATTCATGACCCTGAGATCAAGAGTCACATGGTCTCCTGACAGAGCTGGTCAGGGGCCCTGGAAGGTTTGTATTTTTATTCAAATGTTACCTTTATAACTTTATATAATACATTTACTACTCTATCTTTTTAGAGCGTATTCATTAACTTCCTATTATAAACAATTATAAAATTTATATATTTCCACTTCCTCCACCCCTTCATGCACTGCTTTTAGTAAACTATACCACTGTGTTGGTGTTTGCCTTTATAATCTTAAAATACACCTAAAGCACTACAAAATTGATCAGCTTTTTAAAAAAGATTTTATTTATTTATTATTTGAGAGCGAGAGAGCCCACAGGCGAGCAGGGAAACAGGTAGAGGGAAGAGGGAGAGAGAGAATCTCAAGCCGACTCCCCACTGAGCTCAGAGCCTGACATGGGGCTCTACTCACAACCCTGAGACCATGACCTGAGCCGAAATCAAAAGTCAGATGCTCAACCCACTAAACCACCCAGGCGCCCCATATCAGCTTTTAATAATATATTTTTTTCCAAGCTGAAGAAAGTATGCTAAGGAAACTGGTCTAGTATACCACATGCAACATCCCCTCTCCCTTGTCTTCTAGCATTTCTTTATTGTCAGATTTATGACATTTACTGCTGTTCTGTTGTCAAAATCACACTCACTTTAATCCCACATTCAATGATTATCAAGTTGACAATCAATTTGATATTCTCCCTGTATCTGTGACTTACCCTTTGGGCCCAGTAACTTAACTAGAATATTCTTTATCATTGTTCCTTCTGAGTCCGTTTTTCCTGTTTCACCGAGTGCCACTTCAAATCATAGAGTCAAACATTCTTTTATTTCCAGAAGTTTCTGTAAAGGTTTTGTTTTTTTTTTTCCTTGAAGTTTTTTTGTTCCATTATTTCAGTTATCTTCTTTGGGACATGTGCATGTGTACGCATGTGTGCGCTTGTGCTTGTGATCTCCAAGACTCTTAAACTTTGCTTATTTCAATTTTATTTTGCAATTCTTAGCCCTACCTTGCTTTTCCCTCACTAGATCAGTTCTCCTTTGCCCTGCTTTCAGATAGGTTTCCGTTTCAATCATCTTGTCCCATATCTTCTCAAGAACTTTTATCTCTGCTGTAAACTCTTATTTTATAAATATGACTGATTAATTAATATTTTGCATTAATTGAGGTATTTGGGGTTACAATTTTCATCTCTTTTGTGACAATATTTTTTTAGAGTGTACTCTTCGTCTGTCATTTGCTTTTCCGGTTCCTTTCTCTTTTTCTCTCATGATGTATTTGTATAACTGGGTGAATTACTTTTTTATTATTCATCTTTTAATACCGTGATTTCTTCCTGTGTCAGCCATCTCAGAAGAATTTGTGGGGAGGGGCCAGATCATGTTCTACGCTAGTAAAAATTCTCTTTTTGACCAGGGTTGTATGTGATCAGATGCTTTAACGTCTCTCACTCTCAATCTACAGGGGTTGACAGTGCAGAATTCCTCACCATGCAGGGTCTCTCTCCTCCGCCCTGCTTGCAGCACACAGCTATCCCCAAGCTCCCTGAAGGTTCTCCCCTGGCCTCACTCTCCCGGCTTCACCTTCAGCCTCCCAGTGTTCGGCGAATGGAGCCTATGTCTCCAGACCCTATATCCATCCTGTTACTGCAAACAAGGGATCGTGGGTTATACCCTCCCAGGTATGCTTCCTACTTTGGAAAACCACTGGCCTTGTACACGAGTTACTGTCACATTGTGCATCCCTGGAATCTTCCAGACCCTCTGAAACCTCACTGCATTAGGCCGCCCTTCTTCTTACACCTTGTCTTTCAGGATCACCCTCGTTTCAAAGCTGGCATTTGCAGGTTTTATTCTCATTCTTCTAATAGTTTCAGTGTGATTTCCAAGAGGAGAATGGAAAAAAAAAAAAACATTTTTTTTTATTATTTTAAGAAACTACATCTTAAAAAAGTAAAAAAATTGAATAAGCACACAGAAGCTAGAAGAAGTAGGGAACTGGTTCCCTTATGTAAAATTCACAGTGTTGTGGTGCTTGATTCATTCAGCCGTTCTACGAGCCCTTAGTGACTGCTTAGCACAGCTGGAGAACAGGTGCAGAGGCACAGAGACGTATGGTACATCGTTCCTGTTCTCAGGGAGTTCATGCCGTACTGAGGAGACAAAAAGGAGAGACAGTTCTCAACACAAGGCAGTGCCTTGTGTTAGAAGGAGGATACTCTTCACTTCTAATACCTCCTGTGAATAAGAAGCACAGTCAAAATGGCTTCGATAGTAATTTTTTGACTTTGTAGTCCTTGTAAAGTAATAAAGTAACTGAAATAATCCTCTTTTTTTTTTTAATGATTTAGATTCGATTCCGTTTAGTGAAAATGCCAGTACTTTCATGACTGTCTTATTGCTGTGTGTGTGTGGATCATGTTTAAAGTCGTTTCTCAACATCTGGCTTCTGCTCCTAGTTACTGAGAATCCTCATCAACAGGCTCTCTGCACAAATGGTCAAGGGCTTGATCTTGAGATGGGTTGCTTGGCCTTCTTCCACATAGGAGCAGGCACTCAGTACCTTTGACAGTTTACATTTTCAGTCAGTCCCTTGGGGCCGGTGACCATGACAATGGAATTGTTTGGCCCAACTATTTTAGACTCTGGGCTCAGGACTGCCAAATGTAGAAGATTTTCTCTTTAATTGCCTTCATCTCTTTGTACTCAGTCCAAGCAACCTTTTACAGTTGAGAGTATTAGACAGGGCCTTTTAATGAAGAACAGGTGGGGAAGAGAAGAGTAAATCCGAACCACACTTGCATCTTCCGGCTGACTGAGGGGCTCAGATTGCTGTGTAGCTAAGAGATTGGGGACCTGGAATATTTCTTAGAAACCACTAGCACGATGGCATGAGGAATGGGAAACAATACAGACAGAAAAAAGGGTTTAAGGAAATATACCAAATTCTAACAAAGGTCAGAATTAAAACTTTAAATAAAGTGGTTAATTACTTTTACAATAAAAACAATCTTCATTTAAAACTAAGTCCCCTAAAATGAGGACGGCAATCAGTACATACAAAGTTGCTCAACATTGTTGGTAATTAGGCAAATGTAAATTAAAGTCACAGTAATAATACCACTACGCCCCAGAAACACTTAGACAAATAAAAAACTGACAACACCAAGTGCTGATCAAGATGTTGAGCAACCTGATCTCTCACATGTGGCTGGTGGAATACGAGACGGTGCAGCCATTTTGGAAAACATTCTGACAGTTTCTTATGAATTTAAACACACACCATATGAACCACTCCAAGAGATATGAAAACATATATCCACTCAAAGACCCATACCTGAATGTTTATGAGCAGCTATGTTATAATCACTCGAAACTGGAAACAGTCAATGCCAATAAACTGGCAAATGGGTAAGCAAATCATGGTACAGCACTCACACATTGGAATACCACTCAGCAGTCAGAAGGAGCAGAGCGTGGACACCTGCAACCACGTGGATCAGCCCCCATCATGCTGAGTGAAAGGAGGCGAACACACAAGGCTACATACATGCCATGTTGCTTCATATACATAACATTCTGGAAAAGGTAAAACCAAAGGGAGAGAAATCAGAGCAGTGGTTGCCAGGTGCTGGAGATAGGGAAGGGGGGGATTGACGGCAAAGGGATATGAGGAAGCCTTTGGAGGCGATAGAAAGATCTCCATATTGATTGTGATGGCCGGTAAATGAATACACATATAATCAAAACTCAGCGAACTTCATGTTACAGTGAATTTGGGTCTAAACCTGACTTTAAACAATAAGTCTTCTAGGCCTGGAGAGCCTGGGTAACTCAGTCGTTGGGCAACTGACTCTTGATTTTGGTTCATGTCATGATCTCAGGGTTGTGGGATTGAGCACCCCTTCCCCACCCGCCAGGCTCCACGCTCAGTGAGGAGCGTACTTGAGATTTTCTCTCTCTCCCTCTGCCCCTCCCCACATTCATGTGAGCTCTCTCTCTCTCTCTCTCTCTCTCTCTCTCCCCCCCAAAATAAATAAATAAATCTTTAAAAATAATAAGTCTTCGAGGCCTGTTGCTAAGTTTACAGAAAAGGATTGTGTCATCCTGGGAAGAGCCCAGCTTCGAGGACAGAAAGATGCCCTGCCATTTTCTGGCTGTGTGTCTCCTGCAAGTTCTCTTTCCCTCTCTGAAACTCAACTTCCTCATCTGTAAAATGGAAATAACAGTGACATTAGGGGTGAAATGGCAGATGTCTAGAAATGCTTTGTGTGTCACTGTACCAGTCGGAACTCTGTTGAAGTCCGTTATGTTTGCAGGTGTCAGTTCAGTTGCTGGACTTACCCAACTAGTTGGAGCTGAAGGCTGGGCTGAAGCTCAGTCTTGCAGTCCCTGCCCAGGGCCCTCTCCATGCCGATGCCTGTTCTCTCGTGCTTGCCCGCTGCACACTCTACTCCAACCTTCCCATTTCACATTCTCTCCCGTAATTAGGTGTTGACCCTCTCTTTGATGCCCACCCCCCCACCTCAGTGTCTAAATGGACCAACCTTTGGGGGAGCCTTGAGGAACTGTCTTGAAAATGCTGGTCCTCGCGGAGCCTGCCTGGTGCCCAGCTGTGTCACAGTGGTGACCCAACCACACATCGCCGCCCCCCACTTTGTGCACCCACCTGATGAACGTGGGATACAGCTCGGCGTTCACCAGGCACACCATCTGGAACACAATGGTGATTCCCATTCGGCCAACACAAGCCGCTGTGATGTTTAGCCAGTGTAGATCTGCACAGGAAACACACGGAGGTGGGGAACTCACGTGGGGACTGTGCCCACGGAGTTCCCTTCCTCGAGGAGCCAAGGTAGGAAGCTTGGACTTCAGAGCTGGAGGAGCCAGAAAGACTGCCTTGTCGAACGCTTTCATTTTGGGATAAGGAACCTGAGGCCTGAGAGGTTTCAGAACCTGATGATGACACAGCAGGGAGGGTTCCTTTATGAAGGGGAAAGAACATGCTTTTGGGATCTGCCTCCGGTCAGCCTAGTGACTTACCTCTTTGGGCCTTGTAAAGCTGTAAAATGGGAAGCACCAGAGCCAGCCTGTAAGTTGTTATGGGACCCTGAGACGATATATGTCAAGCGTCCGCCATGACCACTCCAGAAACGTTGGCTTTTTAATTCCTATGCAGTAATGTTGCTGCTAGCACCTGACACAGTAGGTCCACAATAAATGCAGCCCCTTAGGCAGCAGTCTGGGAGCTGACGGACCAGATTGCTAATCCTCAGTCTAGCCTTCACTTCCAAACACACTTTTCTCTTAAACAAAACACCTTTCAGGATAGTCTCAGATGCAAGTACGAGGGAAACAAACCCTTGACTCATCTTAGCAGACAGCTCTGGGGCTCCCGATTACATGAGGGTCCAGGAAGCCTTCCGCCTACTGAGGACCGATCGAGGAATCGGGCCCCATCACACACTCCACCTGGATTACCCCACACACTAACAAGCAAGTGGCTCCTGGGACATGCCAGGTGACTAATAAAGCCTCTGAGGTCACAGACGTCCTGTCATCCTGACCCCTGTCCCCAGATACTGGCTGCTAATGGAAGACATGCTTCGTTTCCCTCCACCAGCAGGAGGCTCCCAGGAGAGAGGACAGGGGGGCCTTAGGAATGAGCCCACCGCCAGGTCCAACTCATTCTCCACAAGGTGGAGAGCCCAAGGCAAGCCGTTAATCATGGACACCCCCAGCCCCCTAAAGACAAAAGATGAGGAAGTTCACGCAGACAGTATCTGCAGGGAGGGCCGTGTGTACACACGCTGGGGTCTGTAATCTGGCGAACGGCTCTACCGCCCTGGTCCCCCTCGGCGCTGGGGGCACCACTCCCTTCAGCAGCCAGAGGGACCGCGGGGAGCATCCCTGCCCAAAGCCCCCAGTGCTTCCCTTCCACACTGGGGATACCGTCCAAGGCTGCCTCCTGCTAAGCCCACCTCTGTCCCCCCGGCCCCTGCCCTGCTCTTCCAACTTCGGACACAGGAATTCCGGCTGCCCCTTGAATGCTCAGCTCCACCTTCCTCGGGGATCCCCCCACCATCTACGTTCCCCAGATGGTGACACGGCTCGTTGCCCTCACTCAGGTCTCCTAAGGCCGCCCCTGACCGCCACACAAAGGCTTAATGCCCACCATGCTTCACCTTCGCTTTTTCCCTCTAGAACGTAAACTCCGTGAAGGAAGAACATTTCTCTGCTTTGCTCATTGCTGAGATCCCAGGGTCTAGACGCATGCTGGCCACACAGAAGGTACTTGAAATATTTCCTGGAGGAGGGAGTGAGTGTTTATCATCTAATGTGACAAGGACCCAGTAGAGGCAAGTGGAGAGGGTGGGGGATGGGAAGAGGGCCCTCGGGGCGGGGGGGGGGGCCGCATGGGGCCAGAGAGCAGCATGGGCGAGATCTGCACCCGTGATAACTGAACACTCTCAGACCTTGGGCTCCTCCTCTGCACCTAGTGTTGTTACTTAAAAAAAAAAAAATCCTCCCATTCGTCTTTCCAGGATTCCAGAAATAGGGAGATGGGGAAGATCGTGGGTAAAATCTATTTCAGATAGACTCCGTTCCTTTCCCTGTCTTCTTTGTTCTCACCGTGCAAGGAGAGAGAAGAAAATTGAGCTGTCTTTTTATTTTCAGCCTGATCTATACAGCCTGGTTCTTGAGAATACGGATTTCAGAAAACACTTCCCACAGTACCCTCTCCCTAAACGCTTACCAAAACAACTCATTTAACCCACAGGGCCAGAGCACAAGCAATACAAACTGAGGAAATAGCAAATGTACCTAGTGCTTATTCAACCATCTTCCCAAATGTGACAAATATGAAAGGCAATTTGTGAACTCAAATTAAAACTGACTAAAGTTACTCTGCTTTGGATTATCTTGGGTTGTAAGAACCACGGACGAAAGCACACACCCACCAAAACAGCTGGTGTCAAAAAGACGAGCAATACCCAGTGTTGGCAAGGACGTGACACAATTGGAACGCTCAGGCATCGTTGATGGGAGTGTCCGTCGGTCCAGTCATTTTGGAAACCTGCTTGTATCGACTTAGAGCTGCATAGATGCCGCCCCTGACCCAGCAAACACACTCACAGATTTGTACCCAAGGGAAATGAGAGTCTATGCCCACGAAGAGACATGTGCCGGAACATTCCCTGCAGCTTATCCCAGCAGGCAGACGCTGGAAACCACACAAGTGTCAGTCAGTGTGGCAATAGTAGCATGGGATTCGTGCGGTGGAATGCTGCCCAGTGGTGAAAGAGAATGAACCACACTCTGGTGTGGCAACATGGACAAATCTCACGGATGGAATGAGGGAATGAAGCCAGACAAAGACATAGGGTACTTTTGCTATGGTTCCTTTTGTATGAAGTTCAAGAACAGTCAAAATTACTTTTCGGTGACAGAGGTCAGAGCAGTGGTGATCTGAACAGGATGGCTCAGTACGGATTGTCAGGGAACACAGCGGAACCTTCTGAGGTGTTGGAAATGTTCCATAGATCTAGGTCATGGTGCCCAGATATATTCACACGCAAACATTCATCAGCTTGTACACTTGTCATTTGCTCATTGTTGTGTATGTTATACCGCAATTTAAAATTTAAAAAAACAACAACACAGTTGTAGACTAAGATAACACCCTGTCTTTGTCTTTGTTCTTGTTCGAGGGGCACATCCAGGACCTGAAACACTATTCTCAAATTCGATCTGAATTTCAGATCGATAATTTGATTACCTAGAAGATGAGGGGAACGCACGACTCACCATGTGAGAGAAAGACCATGACGAAGCAGGCTGCGCCTGCCACCAGATTGGACGCGGCCAAGGGGCGGATGAGGCCACAGCGGTCAGTGGTGGCGAGGATGATGAAGGCCGCCGGGAATTCAACCAGAGCAGAGTAAAAGAAATCCAGGTAGAGGTTCCCCCCCGTGGCGCCCACGTGCATGATGAGGCCCTGGTAGAGCACGGAGCTGGTGAACCTGAGCACAGAGGAGAAGCAGAGTCTCAGGCAGAGGCTCCTGTCTGTGGGATGGGAGAGAGTTAAGATCCTGTCCAGCGAGGACAAAGGTCCCTACGAGCTGGAGAGGAACAGGTGTCCCTCGATTTAGAATGTCCTGGAGCGACATGATAAAAATCAGGAAGGCTGTCCTAGAGGGGCGCTCAGGGAGAAGCTCCTCTCAGGATTGGTGTGACATAGTGACTTCCAGGATATAACGACATGTCCTCGAGATGGCAAACGAGGACCCTGAGGCCCCAGCAGCTACCAGGGGATGGGCAGAAGGCACCGCGGAGTGAGCAGGTTCAGCAATCAGACTGCTGTGTGAGCTGTGTGACCTTGAATAACTGAACGAAGCCCTCTGTGCCTCAATTCCCTCATCAATAAATGGAATAAGGTCTTCCGAGAACACTCGGACACAGTCCCATCCTGCCCAAACTTCGAGTCTCAGCCAGAGCGTCCTTTCCCACGGGGGAGCCCCTTGTTCCACACCCACAAGGGGACAGCAGCCTTGTCCTGACCACAGATGTATAAGGCTTAGAGGCCAGCCTTTATTCACTGTGTCCCACCCCAGTGCCACCTACAGATCAGGCTTGCCCTCAGCAGAACGGTGACGAAAGGCGCACGGATGAGATATTTCTCTCCACAGCCCTCGCTGCACCCCCTCCCTGTCCCACAGTAAGTGCCTGGTGTGGTTCTGGGCACGTAGAAAGCACTTGCTGAAGATGAGCGATGATTGGCAGCGTCATCATCATCTTCCCAAGGTCAAGTCCGCAAAGCACAGCAGAGCAGGTGCCCGCCAAGTCTTTCCTGCTTCAACAGCGCTGTTCCCCTCCACCCTCCACCCTGTGGCCCACCTGAGTTCCCTCCACCCGTATTCCAGGGAAGAATAGCAGTGGTACAGAATACGGCACAGAGACCAGTGGGGACCCGCCAAGTCACTCAGGGAGAATTCAGAGGGTCCCATGTGTCTTTTTGGGTGACGTATCATTTTGGAGGCTAGAAACATTTGATCATTATATTGGTATTTACACTGCGAGAAGAGATTTTGGTTGATAAGGGGTTGCTGTCTTATCCCAGCACGTAAATTGTCCATCAGCTCCAAAACAGAGATCACAACTGATGGTTCTCATCAATAGACTCCCTCGTTCTATAAAGCTGCACACAGAAAAACATTGGGATGCTCTTGTTTCTAGTCCTGAATCATTCCTGATTTCCGAAAGGCTCACCACGCCCTCTCTTTGCCCCAGTAAAATGGAACACTCATATCTTACCGATAAAGAGATTGATTTAAGAGAAAAGAATGTATAAGCTTGATTTTTTCGTCAAAAAGCAGTTAACAAATGTGCAGGCCTGCCATCTTTTGGCAGAACCCATGAATTGCATGTACACGTTAAAATAGTAGCCGGTCGTACTGAGCCCCTGGTTCTAAGCCATTTACACAAATTACCTCATGAATCTACCAACACGCGGGTGGGGGGTGGGGTACTACCATTACCCCTACTTGCTGACGAGGAAACTGAGTCATAGAGAGAATACAGAGCTGTCTGGAGTCACGCGGCCCGAAAGTGCTGGGAAGGAAGGAGCAGGTGGAGGGAAGGGGTGTCCAGGGTCAGCTCCTTGTAGGCCACAGAAAGGGATTTGGTTCTATCCTCAGTTTGTTAGGAAGCCAGCAGAGGATGTGGACAGGGGAGTGACCTTTCAAAAAAGAGCAGAATTGGCCCGGGGAGTGGGTGCAGGGGTGTGAGAGCAGAGGAGTCAAAGCATTCCCCCCCCCCCCCCCCAAAGGGGGGGGCATTGGGGGGGGGGGGGGGGGGGGGGGGGGGGAAAGGGGGGGAAAAACACCCCCCCCCCCCCCCCCGCCAGAGGAGTGCATTAGGGGTTGGCAGTGGGGGAGGCGAGTGGAAAGGGGAGGAAGTAAAGAGGGGGATGAAGTGCACCAGGCAGCTGGGGTGTTTGCAAAGGCCCCCCGGGGCCCATCGTGCGCTGGCTGCAGGACTCTGGGGCCAACACGGGGACATGGCAGGTGACTGGTGGGGCCAAGGGAGGGCATGGTGAGCCTGGCTGGCATCTCCAGCACTTGGGATGGATTCTGGAGAACCGTGGTTATTTATTCAACCTTCAGCAAATATTTGCAGGGCTACCATGTACCAGGCATCACCCTACTAGCTTGGACCCTTGGTTCTAGTAAAACCTTGCTGGAAGCGGAAACGAGTGTACCAGCAGCAGAGTGGCTCCAGCTAACGGGGGGAGCCCACAGTCCAGCCACTCAGCCCCGGGGGTTGGGGGAGCTACTGAATGTCAAGGACAAAGCCCGGGTGACGGGGAGCTGGCTGGATGTCCTCTGAGGGAACAGGGTAGGGGGCTACAAGAGAGCAGCCTAGAGAGGGGTGCAGACCCTGGGGGTGGGCCAGGGTACGTGGGTGAGTAGCCCAGTGCCCGGGTAAGCCCCCGATTCCGTTGGGGGAAGGTACAGGAAAGGCCCCTTACCACAGGTACATCAGAATAAAGGTGTACTTCCTCAGGTGTGGCGTGCGGAACAGGTCTGCAAAGGAGGGGCTCAGCTTTTCAGTGACATCCTCTTGGAGAGAGAGCATCTAGGAGGGAGTCAGAGCATCAGCTGCATCCAAGCTGGGGGGAGCAGAAGAGGCCCTCAGAGCCACCCCACCCATTCCTGTGCTCAGCGCTCATCACCCCAAATTCTTCCAGGGACTTCCTGCTCCTCAAGGCAGCCCCGGAAGCATTTTCTAAATCATAAACCCAACCCAAAGTTCAGTGATACGAGAAACCCCTTGCTAGTTTGTCACCTTTAGATCAGCGAGAGGCGATTTCCCATTCTTTTGGGCGATATGGTCCATTATCTTTATCACTTGAGTGTTTCTCTTCTGTGATAGCAGCCATCGGGGAGACTCGGGCACACACCTGCAGACACAGACGTCACTACGTGGTGGCTTCCCCAGAGCACGTCTGATGGTAAGCCCTGGTCAGAGTGGTGCTATTGCTCCAAGCAACCCACCCTCCTCACTTCGGGACTGCAATTCCTCAAGCAGCTAGTGGACGAGGACCTGGGGTCATCCTGTGCTGGCTCAGGGTTGCCCACGAAGGAGCTCTATGGGTCCCTCACACTCTCAGTGCCACCTGCTAAGATTTAGGGTCAAAAAGGGAACTGCTGCTTTCCTCTGTGGCCTTCATTCCACGGAGCCGGGGTCCCATTCTCTGCCGGCCCCTGGAAACTCCTTGCACAGAATCGATGCTCCATATGCCCCCCAACCCTTGTGTGACAGCAGGGTGTCTCCGTGTCATACAAGGGCTGTTGAACAAGATATCAAAATACCTCCAAAACCAAATAAACAGATAGTATGCGGTCCATTTCAAACCGGGTAAGGATGTTACAACGTGAAGATTGGGAATCTCTGGCATGCGGTCTTCTGAAAACACTCAGGCATAGGCCCACCCTGCCCAGCCAGCGAGACTCACCAGGGCGTCCTTCCCCACTGGGGAGCCCCAGATTTCACCCTGATGGGGGAGAGCAGGCTCGTCCTGACCACAGACATACCGCTCCCAGCGGCAAGCCCTGGTTTAGAGAGACTGGGTCTACTTCAGTGCTACCCACCGATAATTTGTCCTTAGCAGAATGGTGACGAAACGTGCAGGGATGAGATATTTCTCTCCACAGCCCTCTCTGCGCCCCTTCCCTGGCCCACAATCAAAACTCAAAACTCAGCTGCCCAGCTGCTTATCCCTTGGGACCCTGCCAAGTGCTCTCCGCTAGTAACATGAATACCTCATCTTGGGACTGGTTTGTCTCACAATGGCTTAATGTGCACATTCCCCGAGAACTTTCATTCACTCATTCATTCGTTCATTCATTCATTCAACAAACAGCAAATGCCTACTGTGTGGCTGGGTGGCTTCCTATCTGACTTGAAGCATTGCCCCTCTACCTAAACGGATGCAAACTGAGAGAGGCTCTGTTTGAAGGTAGCTCCCCATGTAGCGGGGGCCATCCTGTAATATTAGAACACCCCAAATGGCACAAAGGGGAGAAGCAGTCCTGTGCCCGAGTGTGTGGCCACCGTGGCCATTTGGGGGATGGCTTGTGTGGTCACCGAGCAGCAGGCAGTCGGAGTTCACCGAGCGTGGCCCCGGGGGTGGGGAGAGGAGCAGGCCCCGGGGAGGACCCGCGGACCAGTAGCAGAGCAGGGAGAGGAAGGCGGGCAGAGAGATGGCCAGCTGGAGCCACCGCCAGTGAGGGATGGCGTAGGCCACCCCTGAGAGTAGCAGGAGCCCCACCGTGAAGGCCATCTGGTAGAGGATCGCCACTGTTCGCCTGTAGCCCAAGCCCACGAACTCTGTGACTGAAACAGGACATAAGTCACCACTGGGGCTCCTAGTGCTCCCCGTGGCCTCCCTCCTCCCTCCTCCCTCCCCCCGGGCAAGCCCCTGCACCTTGCCTCTGCCTGCCTGACCCCAGGCTCCTTCCCCTCGTCCTGCTGATGCTACTCAGCTCAAGCCTCCCTGAGATGCACCTGGCTGTCGGTCCCAGCTTCTCTCTAGCTCTTCCTTTGCTAACCACCCCACTTGCCGTCTGTAGTGTCCTCCGGGTGCTTCAGGGTCCGGTATGCCTGAACACAGGGCCCCCTCTCCTCCCCAGGGCTTTGCCCCGACAAACTCCAGACTGAGCTGTGAGATTTCTCACGGCCCCAGGAGCGCACATTCATCTAACAAGCATCCCTGGGTGCCTACCAGGGACCCAGCACCACTCTGGGCGTTTGGGGTGTGTCATCAGCCCCACGGGCAGAGTCGTACCCTCATAACCCCACATCCTCATGAGAGAGGGCAGAGGGCACACCCAGCAAATGCGTAAATTGTGTGTCAGACCAGAATGCACTTCGTGCCACGGGGGGACAGAGAGTTCACTGGTGGAAGGGGATTGGGAGAGTGGAGGGTGAAGGGGTTGCAGGTTTTCAGAGAGCAGTGCGGGGGGGGGGGGTGAACCTCAAGGGTGAAGTTCCAGGCAGTGGGAGCCAAGGACCAGGGAGAGGGGCGGTGCCCGGGGCCAGGCCGTCCTGGGGGCCTTACGGAGGCTGGTCTGTGCTGCATGAAGTGCAGTGCCCGGGCCCAGAGGGGCAACACAATCCCACGTCCACTACTGAGTTGAGACTGGGGACCCAGGTGGAGGAGAAGCGACAGTGTTGGCTTGGGCCCAGGGGCAGGGGCGGAGGAGAGATGGTGGACACGTGTGCGCTGTGAAAGCCAGCAGCAGAACCCCTGAGGGGCCAGAAGCAGGCGTAGAGAAATGGGGGCCATGCTGACTGCCAGACCTCTGGCCTGAGTGGCTGGACAGAGGGCACGTCACTGACTGGGGGCTGGGGTGGGGGTCTGCAAGTGGAGCAGGTTTGGGGACGGGGAGGACAAAGTCCTGGGTCCTGCCACATTGAGGGATTGGGGAGAAGAGAAGCCAATAAAGGAGACCAATATTCCCAGGGGAGGCCCAGGGAGTATGTGACTTGCAAGCCTTCGGGGGAAGGAAGGAAGGAAGGAAGGAAGGAAGGAAGGAAGGAAGGAAGGGAGGGAGGGAGGGAGAGAGGGAAGGAGGGAGGGAGGGAGGCTGTCCCCACGTCGTGCCCTGCCCGGTCAGACAGACAATCACATACAACTAGAGCGAGCAGAATTTCTCTAGACCCCGCAAATGTCCCCTCTCCCCCTAAATCCCAACTCCAATTTGGCTCCACCCCCTTCCACCTGCCCACCCACCCACCTGCCCTGGCGGGAACTCAGCCCAGCAGACACTTACTCAGGACATAGCCAGACGTCCAGCTGCCCTTGCTGACCAGCCCCTGCAGCAGGCGGAAGAGCAGCAGAGATGGGTAGTCTTGCGCCGCAGCCATGAGGACGCCCAAGACGGCACTGATGAGGCTGGTGGCCAAGAGACATAATTTTCGGCCAAACCTTCAGATGCAAGGAGACAGGGAAGTGGGGGGGGGGGTGTTGAGTATTTGGGGTCCAATGGGCACCAAGGGACAGCAACAGTTTCGATCGGGAGGCATGCATCACTGCTGTCCTAAGGGACTGCCCCCGGGACCTGAGGGCCCAACCGTGTGGTCCTCAGGGAACAGTGACCCTTCTGAGGTTCATTAACTCACTGTAAGGAGGAAGCCAGAATCCTGATGCTCTCGGGCATCTGGCATCTCAGCCGGGGGGGGGGGTTCCCCTGGGGATTCTGCAGGTTCCCACGTGTGCCCCCTCTCATCGCCCGACAGACTGTATTATTATTAACATGCTAGTCTTATCAGCAGCCTCAGAAACTTTTCTGGGAAAATATTCAGTTCTAATGGTATAACAGTTGAGGATTGTTTCCCTTTCCTTTTTCCATGAATGAAATGGGCAAATCACTTGCTAACTCTTCATCCCGGTAGGGAGCTTCACTGACTCCATTTTTCCAACCTGATCCCTCACTCTGGTGGCTACTCGAGGAAGCAAGGGGCCAACCTCCTGCACGGTCACAGCGACCTGGTCTCCACCCCCAGATCGCCCCACCCTGCAACCTCTGTGTTCCCTGCCCCCTGCCTCCTAGACTCCATCCCAGGGCCCTTCATCCCCCTACCCCTTGCCTTCTCACCGCCAGCCCCGCACTCCGCCCCAGCGTGCCTCCACAGCAGCCAGTGAACGTCCTCATCCTGTACTAATGTAGGAACTTTCTGTCAGACGCTCACACCTTGTCACCTCAGAACAATCAGAACGAATGTCATCTGTGTCCACCTCCATCTTTTCTCCTGTGCCTCCGACCAAAGGCTGCTTCACCTGCTCCCCTGGGGCCCAGCCCCTCCACTGCCCCGTTGCTCCGTCAAGCCCTCCACGCTGCGGTCACCGCCATCCTGGACCCTTTGCCTGTCCCCTGTCCTTCCTGGCCCACTTGCCTTACAGAGTTGTCCACAAACACAAACTCTACTTTCTCCTCTCTCCTTTTCCCTCAGCCTTCCCCTGACACCATCCTTGTCACTGGTCGTCATGGCGCCGTGTCCACAGGTTTGGACCCATCAGGCCAGTCCCGTCGTGTTTTCTATAGCTTCACGCTCTCCCGGAAGAGCGGTTGTCTTTCTACCTCCCTGCCATTTCTTCCAAACCTCCTTTGCCAGCAGCTCCTTCCCTACCAGCCTCTATACACTCCGCTAGCTTATCTTAAACGCCAACAAATCCCAAATATTTATCTCTAGCACAAACTTCTCTTCTGAGCACAACCCACGTATCCACCTCCCTAGGTGACGTCTCTTCTGCGCCACCTGGGCCATGCTTAGCATAGCCGCCATGTTCACCCCACCAGGACAGAACTCTTGATGGCTCCCCACCCCCTCCCCCCACAACAAAGGCTGCTAACCTCCTCCGTCCTGTCTCAAAAAATGGCCCTACCCTCACCTCACCCATCTGCTCCATGCATAAACCCTGGCTTTGTCCCCACCTTCTCTCAGCCCACCACCCCAGCTATACAATCTGCATGAGTTCTGACCCCCAAAATCCATCCTAGATCCCCACTCATACTCCGTTGCGCTGCCCTACCCCAGTCCAAAGCACTAGCTACCGTGTCTTTCCCCATCAGCATCTGCAGTAGATTTCACCCGGCCGGATGCTTCCACCACTGTCCCCTACGATGCATTCTCCTCACGGCATCGCCGCTGCGTTTAGTCAGAATGAACTTTACGTACCTGTCTGCAATGTAGCCGACACCCAGAGAGCCCAGGAAGAAGCCCAGGTTCACGCAGGACTGAAAGAGGTCCACCTTCCAAGAGTCGTCACACACCAGGTTAAACTGCGGGTCACACCACGGTCAGAAGGGCCGAAAACACAAGACTGTTTGTAAGTCAAACCGTCCCTTCCGTCTTCTCTCCAGACAAAGTAAATGTTTACCACGAAGTGTGATAGCCCCATGGGTTTCACATCATTTTCTCTTGCCACAGTTTCATAAGACAAATTCCAGGTTTCTGGAGAATCTCAGCTACTACCATTATATGCCTAATATCTTTGCTCTACCCTCACTACTGTCAAGAGCTTTGACCTTGCCAGTCGTTATTGAAAGACAACACGGCCAACAGATAAGTCTTCTAAAAAGAAGTACAGCACAGTAATTTCCTAAAGACAGAAATGTAGCAAAATAAATCGAACGTGATTTCCAGAACTGGTCAAAAGCCATCCATTAAGTCCCTGTTAATTATATATTTAATTATGTGAAGTCCACCGATAATTCTGGAGACTCTGCATGGCGGATGGGGCTGCGAGTGGCCACGGGGAGGGGCTGAGCAAAGACACTATGGGCAAGGAGGGGGCTTGGAGGGAGCACCATGCGCGCTGGTGTCCCGTGTGCGGGGTCCAGGGTGGCCGGAGACTCAGAGGGAGCCCCGTGCCCAGAGCCAGAGAGGGGAGGCACTAGGCAGGAGGGAGACAGGGGCAAAGGCAGGACAGATCTGCCTGGGGAAGGGCTCTGTCGTGCTTCAGGGGAAGCCCCACCGCAGGGGGCACACACCTGGGCACCATGAGGAGGAGGAGGAGGGTCCCACTTCCTCTTCGGGGCACAGAGAAGGAAGAAGTAAGGCGTGGAGCTCCACAGCTGGGGCCCTCACGTCATCCCCGTTCCTGGCACAGCCCTGACGAGGTGGTGGCCTGTGGCACACCCTTCCTTTCTCCCTCTGTCCCACTCTAGTTACTTTGGATTGACGGCTCCCCCTACCAGATGTGACAGCAGGTGGGCCTCAGTTTCCCAGCCTGAACTGTGTGTACTGTGCCTGTCCTGTCCCATTCACAGAGCTGGTGTGAGCACGGAGAGGAGAAGTCCTGTGAGAATGGTTTAGGTAAATAACAAACCCTTTACCTTGTAGGATAGAGGTTTTACTACACACCACCGTCCGCAAATCTCTAGGTTGCCAGTTAAAACCGGGCCTCCCCCACCATGCCCCCGTCCCCAGGCTCAGGGGTTGATTGTTAAGGGCCCCAGGGCTCTGGGCTCCGTCAGCCTGGGGTTCTCTCCAACTGGCTGCTTACTTCCTTGACAGGAGCACTTTTTTAAAATAAAATCTAGGTAGCACTCTGGGACACCACCTGATTTTCAGAAGCGAATCCTGAGCCTGTCCTACACCTGCTATTGCTGCCCAGACCCCGCGGTCTGCTCCCGTGAGTGGCTCAGCTCTGGGAGGCCCGACAAGATGCCACTCAGCATCTCAGGCGGTCCCTCTACCAACCCAAATGTTCACTCCCTTCGGCTGAAAGCACACCGGCCCCGCGAGGCTTCCGTGGTTCTTTGGTTTTCCCGGGCTGCCCTGGGCCCTGCCGTTAGAAGACTGAGGGACAAATCACTCTTGGGTGTTATCTGGCTGTCCCAGAGTCCGCATGTCCACCTGCCCAACTGTCTTTTTGTAGCCTCTACTCAACTGTCCAAGACCACAATCTATGTGCGCCAGATTTCCACCAAAGCTGCAGGGCACCGTTTTTTGTCTTTGGTTCTAATCTTGGCCATGAGTGTGTCTGTAAGATGTCCCTGCCCCCCTTCCTGAAATGCCCAGGGCGCTCACAGAGCGGGAGGAAGGCGCATCTGGCCTTACCTGCCACCACCACCTCCTGCGGAGATCTCTGCCCCCCACTACGCTCAAGATCTGTGTCTAGAGTCACCTGCCATGCACTGTGCACCCCCCAACTCACACCCAACCACTGTCCCCCCTGCACATTTGTGCACACCAGGAAGACAGGCCCAGCCCTCAGGAAAGCCTGGGGTGGCGCAGAGTAGGGGGCGCTAGATGGGTGGCTGCGCCCACTGGGGTTCTGCCAGGGCCAGGGCCTGCGGCCTCAGGCACAGTCTGTGTTCTCCAAGCTCGTCTGATCACGAGAATCACCCAGAGTCCTTGCCAGAATGTCGACTGCTGTGGGTCCTGTCTCAGCAGATCACAGAGCAGAAGCCAGGAGATCTCTAGGATGAGACAAGTTTGGAAACGGTGATACTGCTGATAGAGCGCTCCCGGGACCTGGGGCTGAGGCCTTTCTCTTGCTCATGCTCCCAGACCAGGGAACACTGGGGTTAACCAGCCTGGAGGGGGCTCCCCAGCCCACTGTGGGGCTGCAGCTGACAGGGCAGGGGACTCAGAAGTCAGGGAACGTGCACATTCCTTCCCCAGACGGAGCCCCAGGCCCCATCCCTAGCACAGAGGCGGAGTGCCGCTGCGATATTCAAACAAGCTGGCTCAGCAGCCTCCTCCCTCAAGCAAGTTCCAATGTCCAAGGCAAGGCTAAGTTAGAGATTATTTCTGCAGAAAGGCAAATCCCCCCAAGAATAAGCTGCAGTTTAGGATGAGGAGCGGAGGCAAAGGCGGGTTTAAAGCAATGGGGAGAGAGTGCTGAGTCCTCCCGGGCCCCCTCCCCTAGAGCCCCTGTGTCTAGTCAGCGCAGTGTCTCCAGCAAACCCCCCTTCACACTCAGCACTCTACCCTACAGCTACCTCCTCCCCACTCCCTCTGTGAATGAGAATTCGAGGATCCCCTCAATCCTTGCCAGTACTTGTCCAGGGTCTCGTAGAAGCCCACCCCTGTTGCCACAGACAGCCACTGGGTCCTGGAGCTCTCTCAGTCCCCTTGCGTCTGCCCCTCCCCCTCCGTGTCTGCTGCCCCTCCCTGCCACCACCCTGCCAGGCGCCTCCACCGCCCAAACGGCCCAAACTCCCTCCTTCTCCTGTGGTCCAGGCTCAGGCTCAGAAGCCCTACTCGCCCACCCTCCCCCAGGAACCCTCAGGCAAGATAGGCCCCTTCCTCACAGCCCAGGCCAGCCCCAGCACCCTGCATCCAGACCATTCCCAAGTCTAGCTAGGAAGGTCTTGCTCCTCTGCCTAAACAAGACCAAACTTCCTCATTTGGCATGAAGGCAGGGTTGCCAGGTTTAGGAAAGAAAACCCAGGGTGCCGGGTGGAATCTGAATTTCAGATAAACAACACATTTTTAGTATTAGTACGTCACATGCAACATTTGTATTCCCTGCCTCGGTTATCAGCATCAAATATTGTGCAATATGTGGGGCATAATTATCTTAAAAAATTGTTTGTCATTTATCTGAAATTCAAATTTAACTCGGTGTCCTGCATTTCTCTCTGGCAACCTTACACAAAGACGCTGCGCTCTGGTGGAAAGTGAGGCGTCACCACCACTCACCCCCACGCCCCTCCACAGAGACCTGAATTTGAATCAGTGTAACAGCACATTGTCCCCAGTGTCGCACAAGCTTCCTCTCCCCTGAGCCTCAGCTCACGTTCCTCCTCCCTGTCTGTCCTGTTCCCGCTCCTTGCTGCTCAGAATACCGCCCGCCCGCCGGAGGCTCCATTCAAATGCCACCTCCTTCCAGAAGACGCAACCCTCTCCTCCCCCCCCGCCCCAACGCCCATGATCAGTTCAGCAGCTAAGGTACTCCAGTCACAGAGAACAAACACATCCCTGTCTGGGTCTGCTTCTAGAGTCCCAGCCAGAGCACTGGACAGTTGAGTCCCTGAGAGCGAGGTGTCTAATTGGTTGTCTGTCACTGGAGGAAGACTTGGAGACCAGGTGTTCAGGGGTGGCAGGTAAAGCAAGTCACACCCGCACCTGTTCCTCCCAAAGGGGAAACTTTTTTTTTTTTAATTTTATGATGTTCTGTTAATCACCATACATTACATCATTAGTTTTTGATGTAGTGTTCCATGATTCCTCGTTTGAGTATAACACCCAGTGCTCCACGCGGAACGTGCCCTCCTTAATACCCATCACCAGGCCGACCCATCCCCCTCCCCCCTCCCCTCTAGAACCCTCAATTTCTCAGAGTCCATCGTCTCTCATGGTTTGTCTCCCCCTCCGATTTCCCCCCTTCATTTTTCCCTTCCTGCTATCTTTTTTTTTTTTTAACGTATAATGTATTATTTGTTTCAGAGGTACAGATCTGTGATTCATCAGTCTTACACAATTCACGGCGCTCACCATAGCACATACCCTCCCCAATGCCTATCACCCAGCCACCCCATCCCTCCCACCCCCCCACCACTCCAGCAACCCTCAGTTTGTTTCCTGAGATTAAGAATTCCTCATATCAGTGAGGTCATATGATACATGTCTTTCTCTGACTTATTTCACTCAGCATAACACCCTCCAGTTCTATCCACGTTGTTGCAAATGGCAGGATTTCATTCCTGTTTGCGGCTGCATAATATTCCATTGTGTATATATACCACCTCTTCTTTAACCATTCATCTGTCGATGGACATCTTGGCTCTTTCCACAGTTTGGCTGTTGTGGACATTGTTGCTATAAACATCGGGGTGCACATACCCCTTCAGATTCCTACATTTGTATCTTTGGGGTAAATACAATTTACCAGTGCAACTGCTGGGTCGTAGGGTAGCTCTATTTTCAACTTTTTGAGGAACCTCCATACTGTTTTCCAGAGTGGCGGCACCAGCTTGCATTCCCACCAACAGTGTAGGAGGGTTCCCCCCCAAAGGGGAAACTGCTGCTCTGCCCCCTCCCCAGTCCGACCCCCTCCCTACCCCCCCGCCGCGGGGTACTGATCAGGCCAGAGGAGAGGACCCAGCACCTTCCTCCAGTAAGAACCTCGGTTGTGTTGACACTGAAACTGGCCTGTGGCCTCAACAATTGACCTCAGAGCCAATTTCCAAGGGCCCACACTTGTCACAATGCAACATTTTCAAAAAGATGCACGAAGGAAAAAAAAAAATCTGGTGGCTTTTTACTAAAATATTCTCAAGGCGCAATACAGATAGGACCCATTGAACTCAGCAAGCGAGGCCCTTTGACACCAGTACCCCATCCTGTAGGCGGAGAGTGGGGCTGCCACCCACAGCTAAACTCGCCGACCCTGTGGGGCCGGTGACTGCCATCTCTGGCTCACCCATGAGGAAGCGGAGGCTCAGAGATGCTGAGTAACATCCTCAGGGATGCCCAGCTGATCTGGGGCACGGTTGGGATTGACACAGTCTGACTCCAAAGCCAGGGTGGCTTCCGAACCACCCCAGCCAGCACACAGCTATCACATGAGTGGAGGAAGGGGGACCCACCATTCTAACGGCACCCCAAGGGAATTCTACAGGCTCTTGGAGAAGCCATGGGGCAGAAAGAAGAGGAACCCATCTCCCCGTAGGCCCGTGTTCCAACAATGCAGCTCAGCCTGGCTGGCAAAGTTCTCCCCGCCCTCCAGCCTGCTCCTCGAACCCCCAGCATCTGTGGGGGACCAGACGGCAGAAGCAGGCAGAGTGCCCAGGATGGAGCCAGGCACATCCTAAGTGCTCAGCCGACAGAACTCTCCTCCCTCTCTCCTGATGTGAAACCGAACCTCCTAGGATTTGTTGTGTGTCTCCTCCCTGCCCCTGAAACCCACCTGTTCCCCCAAACCCGGGGCCTGCCCTTACCTCGGTCACAATGGACGAGCCGTGCGTGTCGTACACCCAGCCGTGGCGACAGGGCCCCAGCGGCAGGTGGCTCCTGTTGGTGGCCAGGCCGGCCAGAGGGTCCACGCAGCTGAGGGCGCTCCGGTTCCAGTCCACCTCATAGCCGCGGCACTGGCGGGGGAAGGCCTCGCCCATGGCCCCCGGGCCGGGCACCGTGTAGTTCAGCTCCTCCGCCAGGCTCCAGCCGCATCGCCGGCTCAGCTCGGCCACCCCGGGGCTCAGGCAGCGGTGGTCCGGGGTGAAGGCCAGGAAGACGATGCCCACGTAGATGGGGGCAAAGGCAGCTGAGAGCAGGCACAGGGTCAGGAAGGCTTGCTTCTGGAACCGGCCAAACTCGCTGACCTCCTCCAGAATATCATCCACGGTGGGCATAATGGGGCCAGCACCTCCTTCATCGCTTTGGCCGAACTGCCCTGGCTTCCGGGGCCAGGGTCAATGTTCCACGTGCACTTCTCTGCAATGCTTGTTTGAGAGCACGCTGCTGTCCGAGCATGCTCGACCTGGAAGCCGACCAACTGGAAGCAATCTTTCCCCCCATGCTGCCCGTGTCAGGTGAGGGTGGAAGGCAGGAGGTGACCGGCCACATGGCCCGGCAGGGAAGCAAGTCAACTAGGCGGAGGTTCGAATTCTCTGGAGTCAGGGTTCCCTCCAAGAGAGGAGAGAGCTAGAGGCCGCTGGGTAACCCCCACCCCGGTGGTCTCCGTAGGGCTCTTCCAGAGAGATTACCTGTTCAAACTGTTTATAATCCTGCTAAATCAAAGACAGCAAACCGTAGAGTCTGTATAATCGGGCGACTCATGCTCGCTCGCTGGCCACGAGCTCCGCGTCCCGTTTGCCGCTGAGGCCGTTTGCCGCAGGCCCGCGCCCCGTGGAAAGGGGAGCAGTGAACGAGCACCGGCCAACGCTCGAGACCCAGCCGCCAGCCCGGCCACCCAGCGACTGCCGATGTCGAAAGCCATCAGCCGCCAGTTCAGGGCTCCAGCGTGTGTTCTCGAACCCCTCGCGGAGGCCTTCGCGGGAGGTGCTATCCCCCTCCTCACTGCACAGCTGGCTGGGAAAGCGGAGGCTTAGGGAGCTACCGGCAACTTCCCAAGTTCACACCGTCATTGAACTCGAACCGTTCCGCTCCAGAGCAACCTCCCTTAATTTATTAACCTGCCCTTGGTTCAGCAACTCTCATGTTAGTGCTTTTGCTCACTCACCAGATACCTGCCGAGTCCCTCCACGTTGCAAGCAGTGCCAGGCTCCGGGACACAGAGATGGGGCAGCCTCTACCTCCACGCGGCTCACAGTACAGGGGGGAGAGACTCACAGAGGGACAGCTCAAGCAGAGGGCACGAGGGGAGCCCCCCAAGCTGGCCCGTCGGCCTGCTCTGCACCTTGGAGGTGAGGAAAGGCAGGAAGGATGTGGCAGGCAGGGATGGGAAGGTGGCCACCAATGACCCTGCCTCCTGCTGTTTGCACACTGGGGTGGGCACGGGGCCTGAGACTGGCTTGTCCGCATGAAATACCGCAAACGTGGCCATGCTCTCGTGTGGTTACATCACGTACAGTGTATCGGCCGCCCTGCTGGGCGTCCCTCTCCCCATTGCTGGCTTTGCTGGAGCAAGCGACCTGTGGGGGAATCTTCGTGGCAAGGACGTAGGGCGCCCTGGCTGACAGAGACCCTCGGGCCTACAGTGCAGGGACTGGGTGGGCTCAGAAGTGGATCTGTCCCCAGACAGCAGGGGGTCCAGCTACACTGCGGCCACCCCCCTGCCCCGCAGAAACCGGAGACAAGTGTGTGTCGCCTCCCGCAGCTAGTTTTCTGGAAATGTGGCTACACAGCAATAAACGAGGAGAAATACTGTGGGCTCCCGTGAGCAGCGGGGCCTTGAGAGGCCTGGGGGGGGGGGGGCCTATGCACAGCCCCACTCACCAGGCCTGCGGCTGGCTAACGGCGCTCCACACATGGCCCTCTGGGACCCTGCTTGCTGGGCTGACCTCGGAGGCCAGGGCCTCGGCAGCAGATGCCAGGCTCAAGCAGCTCGTCCCTCAGCCCAGCCGACTGCACGCCCGCCCCGTGGCTGCTCTTGGAGCGGGACAGACGGCAGCCAGTGGTGGCCGGGCCCCTCCAGGCCTCATCCTGTTCCCCCCTTGCACTCCTCACTGTAAGGCAGAGCTGGGAGCCGGCAGTCGGGTCCTTGGCCTCGGCCTCGGCCGCAGAACGGCAGGCAGAGACTCTCACATCCCGCATTTTACCAGGAGGAACCGAGGATGAGCCTGCGGAACCGGCAGCCGGCTACGAACTGAGCATAGCTTTGCTGCAGGCCGCGCCATGGGCTGAACGGGGAAGCAGCCTGTGGTTTCCTGGTTAACTAGTCCTTCAGCCTGGGCACATGGTGGTGGCAGAGCCAAGCTCCCCAAACAAGCCCATTTCCCCATATCCTTACCCCGACAGAGGACAGCCAGCTTTCCAGGACCCCGTGGACTTCACCCAGCATCATCCCCTGATCATCCCCGGGGCAGGCTCCCAGCTGCTGGCTTGTGAAACAACCTGACACCCGGGGCACTGGGTCAAGGCGGCCATCTGGGCACAGGGTGGGACCCCAGGAGCCTCGGCTGGAGCTGCTGAGAGAGGACATCAAAATGCCATCAGACAGGAAATACCTTCTCTGCGCCCCATCTCAGCCCTGGGAGGACACAGACGTTAAGGGCGGGTGTCCCTCCACCTGCACCCATGAGAGGCAGATAGAGTGATGCTCACAGTGCCAAAGGTGCCCTTGTGTTTCTGGACTCTTCTAATTTCCTGGGTGACAGGAGTGTCCTTTGTTCTAATGAGGTGACTCCGGATGGCTCCTGGATGGCTCCTGGTCGTGGGATAGACCAAGCCATGCTTAGAAGCTTGGAACTTTCAGCCCCACCCCCATTCTCTTGAGGAGGAAGGAGGGCTGAAAACGGAGCTAGTGGTCCATCAAACCTACGTGATGAAGCCTCTCTAAGAATCCCAAAAGTGCGGGATCTGGAGAGCTTCCTGGCTGGTGAACACATCCACACTGGGAGGAGGACGCACCCCAGCCCCATGGCGACAGAAGCTCCTGTACTGGGGACCATCCCAGACCTTGCCCTACGTACTTCTCCGTCTGGCTCGTCATCCGCTCCTTCAGTAAACGGTATAAATGCTTCCCTGAGTCCCGTGAGCCGCTCTGGCAAATCAATGGGGACGAGGTCACAGAACCCCGATCTGCATCCAAGTCAGACAGAATTATGGGTCACCTGGGGACCGACGATTTGCAGTTCGCATTTGAAGTGGGGGACAGTCTCGTGGGACCGAGCCCTCAACCTGGGGGGTCTGATGCGATCTCCAAGTAGACAGTGTCAGAATTGAGTTAAATTAGAGGACCCCCGGGTGGTGTTCTGAAGAATTGCTGGGTGTGGGGGAAAATCCCCACAGATCTGGTGACCAGAAGTGAAACGTTCTGGGTGAGTAGCAAGGGAGACACACAGGAGAGGGGAGAACTGGGTTTTCCCTGCACAGGAGGAAAAACGAGTGGCTTTTTGTAACACAAATGTGCTGGCCCCAAATGGGCTGGCTCTCCTCACACCTGACTCCTCTGCTTTGGGAAGCAGCCAGGGAGCAAAGGGCCTGCTTTCAACACACCCTGGGGCCGGGGCAAGGCCCCTCCCCGTCCCCACCTCCCCAGCGGCCTGTCCAGCCAGCCAGGCCTGCCGTGCACTGCTCTTTTCTCCACAGAGAAAGCAACCTGCCTGGCTCTGGGCAAGGGCCCGGCACGCTTTCTCATGCCCGGACCAGGCCACTCCCTGTCCCATCTCCCAGTCCCTGGCTCAGGTGCATGGAGGGGAGGCCGGGGACCTCTCGGGGATCAGAATGACAACTGGGAGAAGCAACAGAGGACAGTAACCGACCACCGTGCCCCCCAACCCCGACCCCGTGGGGCGCCCCTCCTCCCCGCTGCCCTCAGCCCCAGAGCTGTCCCGGGCTGCAGGCCTCCTCACCGGCCCTGGGTTTGCGGGTTCCCTCTACGTGCCGCCAGGAGACGACCACCAAGTCCTCCCCTCACCGCCCTCAACCGCCAGCACCTTCTCCAAAACAGCAGCTTTCTTTCAAGGGCCTTAAGGGATAGTTAAACTGCACTGAGGAGTCTGGAAACGGCCAGAAATGAGGAACCAGCATGGGAGCCATCGAGAGGCTGGGCTGCGCCGTCGAAGGCGTTGCCTTCCTCAGTGACCCAGGCTGTCCTCACACCGCAGGCTCCTCCCCGATGGCAGGGCCCCTCTGGGGACTCTGCTTCCCCCACACCAAACCGCTGACGCGGGAGGCGGCCGGCAGGATGCTGCGCCCCGGGCCTCAGCCAGAGGGCCGGACGGAGGAGACTTCTGCCTCCACCTTCCCTCTCCAGGTGCCGGGACCATCCTGACCCAGTGGCCTGGGGGTGCCTGCCGTGCCCACGACGATCTTCTTGTCCCCATCTGTCCCACACACATATAAAGTGGGAGCCACACAGCATACTCCTTACCCTCCCCACCTCCAGAGCTCCGAGGGCCGTGTGCTCGCCGGCATCACGGTTGGGGCCAGAGGTCCCCGGGAGCACGGAGCAGTCAGCACGGGAGACTGGGGTTAGAGCCAAGGCCATCTCCCGGGCTCACTTCTGTTCCCAACTGGATGCCAGCGTCCAAGTCCCGGTAGCCGGGACCTGCGTCCTCAAGATCTCAGGGTCCACGCCCGGCCCGCGAGAACCCGCTCGCTCTCGGCGACCCACCCACCCTGTCCCCACAAAGGAACCCACAAAACCACCTGTGCCTTCCCTCATTCATCCTCCGCCAGGCACAGAGGCATCACAGGTCACGGGGTGGGGGGGGGTGGCCTAGATGCGGGCCCCGGGCACAGCCATGGCTCCTCCTGGGTCTGATGGCTGCCTGGCCCCTCTAGGAGCGCGACTGGGGCCTCTGATCCCTGGATTACGTAACAAAGCCCCACGGGCTGGGAGGCTTACATCGCAGGAATGTATTGTGTCACAGTGTTGAAGGCCACGACTCCACAAGCAAGGTGTGGGCAGTGTTGGTTCCTTCCCAGGGCCGTGAGGGGAGGGTGTGTTCCAGGCCTCTCACGCTGGCTTGGGGAACGCCGCCTTCTCTCTGTGCACATCTGTCTCTGTCCAAATTTTCCCTTTTCGTAAGGACCCTGGTCCTAGTGGATTAGGGCCCACCGCCTGACCTCACTTTAACTTGGTGGCTTCTGTAAAGACCCTCTCACTGAATATAAGGTCACCTGCTGAGGTGCTAGGGGTGCTAGCACTTCATCTATGAACTTGGGCGGACACGATTCAACCCCTAACAATGTCGACTCGCCAGCACTCATGCGTGGAGAATAGGAGGGCATTCCAGTGCAGAGCCCTATCAATGTCAGTGCCATGGTCAGCATCTTGGGGATTGGACCCAAAGTGGGGAGGGGTGTTGTGGGGGGGGGGCACAAATGGCAGGGGGGGGCCGTGGGGAGGGAGCAGGGGCTTCCTCAGGGAGAGGAAGCATGTGCACATCTCTTGGGCCCTCCCCATCTATCAGACGGCACCCCCAGCCCGTTCCCTGTGACCCTCAGGAAAACAACAGAACTGTGGTCCACGGTGACAGTTTTTCTCGGGGCACTGGCCACAGGCCACCAGGCTCCCCAAGGGGACACTGGCAAACATTTAGAAAGCACTGCATACTGTACCCCTTCTTGGAGATTCACTGGCCACATCGTTTATTGTAATTTCAACCGTCTATACTTTTAAAGACTCTAGAGGTCTCGTGGCAAGACAGCTTGTCTAATCAGCATCCTCCAAACTGACTTGAGCACAGGCCCTTTCCATGTTTTGTAGAACATCTACCAAAATGGTACGGGGCACACTTTGGAAAACATCACTCTACGACGACAAGATTTCCTAGTTTAAGCGTGATTTTGTTACCCCTGAGCTCCCTCCCCCAGGCTTCCTGAGCAAGAGGCCTAAAGCCACGAGGTGGGACAGAACACAACAGGGAGCCTCCAGGGGCGCGGCAGGGCGGGTGAGGGGTGGGTGGGAGGCAGCGCACAGGGAGAGTGGCCTGTCAGGGTCTCAGACCCCAAGCAGGGTGAGGAGGGCGGCCTCCCATGTCAAGGCCGTGAAAGTACAAACAGGACAGAGGAACTTTCTGGGCTGAAACAAACTAAAAAGACAGAGCAAGTGAGGGAAAAAAAGTCCCTTGTCCCGTTTGTTCAAAATTGGTTATGTTCTGATTGTCTCAAAATTAAAACAAAAAAACAGTCTGCAGTCAAGGGTCACAGGGTTTGCCGGGACATGGCCCTCGGCTTCTTTCATGGCTTTCTGGGGCACTGCACCCCACGGTGTGTCTCCAGCTATGCACCCCACGCAGCCAGCTCCCCAACGCCATCTCCTCCAGGACGATGCTGAGAGCAGCCGTTAGGTCACCCCACCTCGGCTGTGAGCACAGCCGGGGGCTCCGCAGCTTTGCTCTGTCCAGGGGTAAGGACCACCTGCACCATGTGTTCAGTCTGGTTTTCCTCTAACACTGTATCAAAGTAATATTAGAAGTAATTTTTTTACTGAATTTGGTTTGCAAACTGGTCAGCACACAATATAGACTAAGAGATGAAGAAACAGGAGTAACAGTTCACAAGCCTCCTTTGGCTCTTCCTTTTTTTTTTTTTTTTTTTTTAAGATTTTATTTATGTGACACCGAGAGAGCTCGAGAGAGCACACAAGCAGGGGGAGCAGAAGGAGAAGCAGACTCCTTGATGAGCAGGGAGCCCGATGCGGGGCTCCATCCCAGGACCTCAGGATGACGACCTGAGCCGAAGGCAGATGCTTAACGGACTGAGCCACCACCCCGGTGCCACGTTTCCCTCCATCTTTAAGAAAACTCTTTATTCCCGCCAGGACTACTTCCTTCCAGGCTGAGAGGCTCTCCAGCGTGTGCACGGCGTGTGCACGGCCGGGGGGGGCGGCCCACACTGCCATGTGGGTGTTAGCGCGCATCCGGTCCATTCTTCCAGCAACCCCACCCTTCCGCGGCTCACTGTGGGGCCTTCGGGGCAAGCGCACACTGCTCACCGTGACTTTCAGGAGACACTTCGAGTCCTGGGCCCGCTCCAGCCTTACCTCCTCCATCTGCCCTGAACGCCGCCCCCGCCCGAGCCTGGACATGCGTCACAGGACGGCCCGGCCAAGTGGCCAGCCCCGCGCCCAAAGCAGCCCCACGGGTGCTTTCTGCCGGGATCATTTGCTCGCCCCGTGCTCCCCGACCACACAGCAAGGCTAGCTCGAGGGGGAGGCCAACCCCAAGCCAGTGAAACTCAGCTGGAGAAGCAAGCCCTGTGAATGCACCTGAGTCGTGGGTACTCTTCAGAAGCCGGTGAAGGGGATCTCTTCAAGTCTAACCTCGTCCATACTGCCTGCCCCCAGCATGCTCACTACCCCCTAGGGACCTGATCCCCAAGAAGAGACTTAATTAAGTCCTCCATGCCTGACAGTTCACTCACATGAAGGACTGGATTATCCCACAAGATTGTTTTAAATGCCCGGGCGGCAGTCAGCCTTCCTGAAGGGCTCGTCTGGTTTTAAGTGCTCTAGTAAGAGCGGATCTCCACTTTACTACGGATTTCCCCGACACAGGTTTGCCTCCACTGTGCTTATCGGCCCCCACCCCCTTACTCTACTTCTCTGCCGCTCTTGGGAGAGTCTCCAACAAAAGGGCGTAAAAAAGTTGGTTCAAGGAAACAGAGGATCTGGGTTGTAGTCTTACCAATAAGATCCCTTCTCTGGAAACACCATAGTTCCTGTTCGCGGGCAGGGCACATTTTCCTGAAACTACCTACAGCAACAACTGACAAGGACGGTGACTGTCTTCAGAACCCAGGGCAGTGATGGTCTAGGTTCTCAAGAGTCCAAGCAAATGCCCTCAAGCTCACGGGCCACTTGGCCCCCTCGGCTGCCCGGCCATGAGCTGCGCACTCAGCAGGCGGCCCAGAGTGCAGGCGAAGACCCCTGCCATCGAGCTCACCAGCGGGGCCAGGGCGTGTGCGCAAGTGGCCCCCCAGACCTCCTGACCGAGGGGCTTCCTGTGTCTTCGGGGGAAATGGGGGAGGGCGCAACGCCCGAGGACCAGCGACACCTGGGTCATAACAGACACTTTTCTAAAACTTGAGTGTCTGTTTCAGAAGAGACATTGTAAAATTCTTAAAAAGAAAAAAAGTCACTCCAACTGGGTAATTAAAAAACAAGACAGAGGGAAGGAAGGATGCTGACTCCAAGATGTCTAAGTGGACACTGTCACTTTCTGCTTCACCCTTCATCGGATGAAGCAGAATGCCATTAAATGGCATTAAAGATGGCATTAACATCTCAGAAGCTCATTACAGGTCAGAGTGATGAGCGTACAGAGGAACCACCCCCGTGCGAGATGGGGACAGCTCACCAGCATGCCCGTCGGCGCCACCAGAATCCAAACTCCTAGGTGGCCGCTTGGACAACCCAGGAATACCCTGACGTCCATTTTCTCGAAAAGAGGGATGACAGCAGACCTCAAGGGAGCCGAACGCAGGCAAGGTGTTCGCACCTGCCCTCAGGAACGAGTCCAGAGAGCACCCATGGTGCTGCTCACGAAGGGCTAGCAGGGACCCCACCCCCCCACCCCCGCCATCCACCCGCTGCCGCAACCCAAGCACAGACCTCTTCAGGAACTTCACAGAACACACGGGCAGCCAGACTTGGCAATGGGCTCGGCAACTTTTCACCATCGGGGGGGGAAAAAGCAATAACACCCGACTAATAATTTATCTTTTATTGAAATTGTTGAATACTTTATATTACAGTAAATTTGATTGAAAAAAAAATGAGAAAAGAAATCAATTTTAAAAAATACACTCATGTTGAAATCAAATTAGCCAGCCAAACCGAGTACAAACCAAGGGTAGCTTGCTTTTCAGTACATGAATACCACTGAGTCTATATACAATTCTATAATTCGAGAAAAGTCATTCATTAAACACTTCAAGAAAGGTGCCAACAGCCAGGGAAGGACAGCGGTCCTGCCCTCCCGTCCTGCAGCACTGAGAGGCAGAGCCAGCACCCCCAGAGCAGGAATCCCAAGTGCAATGCTAGGGCGAAACGCTGGCCCATCGGCTTTCATGCAATTTCTGTTAAGTCACGCACTGTGCAAATTAAGGCTTCTTATAGGTCGAATGGTTGATAAACACTTTTTTTTTTTTCTTAAAAAAATAAGCACAGTAAAGGTGGCATCATGAGAACCTGAAGAGGTGAGACCTATATCCCGAATCTGGGAAAAAGTTATTTTCTCTGACATCTCAACTCCATCCTCACACACACACAAAAATAATCAATCTTTGGGTGGGTTGTTTGAATTCACCAGCCGGCGAAAGAAATACTGATACATGTGCTCTGTGCACCTAGGATTGAGGATGTCATGCAAAAAGCTGCAGCCGTTACTGACTAAAGGCAGAGAACAGGCGACCCCTCCAAAGCCTAGGCACTCGGGGACCCCTGCACGTGTGTGTGCCTGCACGTGCATGTTCCCTTCAGAAACAGGAAGCAAAAAGGAAGGACAGAATGGAGCATTCTAACTTAGAGGATACATTATTGACCAGTTCAAAATCTTATATGGAACCTTCCTAGCACACCAACAGCTCCTCCTCCGGACAAGGGATGAACCACTATGCTGTCCCTGCCGTCAGGAAAAAGACTGTGGGGTTGTTTGTGGGGTTTTTTTTGTGTTTTTTGTGTTTTTTGTTTTTGTTTTTTTCCTTTTTTGCAAACCTGAGTAATTGTCAAAGTCAATAAATAGGAGGAGAGAATTAAATGCTAAAATATAATGGTCAAAACCCTACAGGGCCTAAAGCAGCAAGGGTTTTTCTCGAATACACAGCCCTCGGTTCCAAGATGCGTCTGGCCCGGGTGCACAGTATGAGGTGCACGGCTGCCACGCTTTTAAGTGAGGGCTGGGGACAAAACCCAGGGCCCCGGCTCCGCTCCCCGCGACGGGAGCAGAGCCTCGTTCCGAGGACCGTAAACCTGACCTCCTCACCCTCTCCCCCGTCACAAAAACTCTTCCCTTTTGAAACAGTTTTTGTTAAAGGCAAAAATGACAGAAGCATCGTCGAGCTGCAGTCTTATTTGGTTGGAGGCGCCTGCTGGCACCGGCCTGCGTCTCCCGGGGGCACCGGGGGCTAGATGTGTAAGAGGTCCTCGTCGCTGTCGTCGTGGAAGGCTGCCAGGCCGCCGGAGCTCGCAGCCTTCGGCGGCACAGGCCTGGGCTTCCCTCTGCGGGCCCGGTCCCCTGGCGGCGGCACCCCGGCGCCGTCTGCGCTCTCCCGAAGCCCCCTCCTCTGCGGGGCGCGCCCGTGTGGCAGGCTGGCGGCCGCGGGCCCCGCGCCCGAGCGCGCCCTCAGCTCCGGGATGGTCAGGACCTCGTCTTCACTGTCCTGCTCATCCGCGCGCAGGGAGGGGAGGGCTTCGGCCTTCACACACTTTGTGGCCACGTGGCCATTCTCCTGCCCCTCCTTCCCGGGCCTCGGGGTCGGCACCTGAATCTCTTCCATCAACCACTCCGTTTCGTTCTCATCGGCCTCCTCCTCCTTGTTCACCTGCCAGGGACAAAGCAGGACCCCCTGGAGCCCATCGGAGGCCCCACTCGGTTCTGCTCTCCTGTGGCCCTCCCTTCCACGACGTACCCTGAAGTCGGGGACCCCCCCCACACACCCACTGCGGTCACCATGTTCCCAGGCTCCCCACCAGGAGAGGAAGGGAGGGCTGGCAACTGTCAGCTCCTGAGGAGACCCACCAAGGCACACAGTGTCACCGAGGGCAGGAAAGAGGCCTCTAGTCAAGCCAGGTGCCCTGGGGAGATGGGGGCGGGGGGGACGGGCAGTAAGAGAAGCCACAGGAAGGACGCGATGGTCTGAGATAAGCCTTTTAGAAAGCAGTTTGGCAGGAGTACCACAAGTCATGAGAATGCGTAGCCCTTTAGCCAAATAAGGCCTGTTTTAGGGAAATTTATCTGAAAGCAACCATCCAAATGCCATATGCACAAAAACTTTCATTTTTAATTTTTTTTAAATAACCAAAAAAAGTAAAAGCAACTTAAGTATGAAATGTTCTAAGAAAATCAGCTGAAACCACAATGAGAAAAACTTGAAGGAAAAGAGAACAAAAAGTGTGTTTGGGTTAAAAGCAATGGATGATGTTTTCCCTTTCGTATGTCAAATTGCCTATGATGGCATTTGTCTTATCACTGACTGATGTCACCACCGTACAGACAGCTGGATATTGGGGGCAGGGGAGACCGGAAATTACCTTCGAGTATTTGTAGGACACGTTTGCACTTCTCCTGCAGCAGTTGGTCAGCCTGCTCAGCACGATCTCCCTGGAAGGCGAACACAGTCACTGCAGGGTGGAACCAGCAGAACAGGGGGCCCAGCTGGCCGGCCCCAGCCCAGCCCCACACCTCGAGCGCCCACTGACACAGCCCTGCACGGCACGGGCACGGGAAGCCCATGGAAGCGGGGCGATAAACCAGTTCAGTGAAAAGAACACTCTGGAACCAGACAGAGCAGCTTTGAAACCTGCTCCACCCCTCAGTGGTCTAGCAAAGACAAGAGCAAGTTACCTACCAGTTGTGCTTCCGCTGTCCCACGTGACCATAAGGCCACACGTCCCCGCCACCCCAGGCTGCACTGGATTATGTGTGCCCAAAGACTAACCCAAGACCAGCTCGTACCCAGCCCTTCTGCCCTGATTCTTCGTTCCCGTGCCAGCCTCTCTGGGTGGGATGGCTGCACTCAGGACTCTGGACGCCGGCTCTGGCCACACCACAGGGCCCCTGGGCTCAGGGCTTCACTCATGCATGACATGGCAATCTCCTGGAGGGACAGCCACATGTGGGGACGAGCCCAGAGGATGGCATCCTACAGCAGGCATGCCATAAATGCTCACTTTTGCAAGGGGAGGATAGTGTAGAGGGCTCAGCTGATCGTCTGCTCATAAAACATGTTCATTTTCTGTCCATCTCTGGACACAACCAAAGACCAACGTCCTAGGAACTGACTCACACGCCTGGGACGGGCCCCACGGCGCCGGTCCGACACGACACCTCGTCACAGGAACACAGCTATTTACAGAACGCAACCCCGGAGACCGTGTCCATACCGTTCACACACACACACACATGCACACGCGCACACACGCGCACGCACACGCACGCACACACACGCACAAGCACAGATCCTTGCGGCCCAGCGGCCTTCCTCCGCTTACCTCCGTTCCTTCTTGTAGAGCAGCAGGGTCAGCAGACAGCCAGTGAGCGCCACCAGCAGCAGGCTGAGGACCGCCCCGACGGCTTGGCTTCGCTCCGACAGCCCCGTGTGCTCTGGCGTGTCCTCGCCCGTGCTGTCACCGTCGAGGCCCACCCTGAAAGGAAGCCACCTCACTCAGGCACGTGCCACCACAGCGGCAACGCTCGCCGGCCGCAGCCCGGGCTGTGCAGAATGGCGGTGGACCAAGTCCTCGGGTGGTGAGGTCAGGCAGGAGGACGGTGCACAGGTGGAAGGCGGCGACGCGGGGCCGCAGCCTCAGCCCTGGCTCATCCCACCGCACGGCCGTCAGCTCGGAAGTGGCCGAGAGGGATGAGCTGGCCCCACTGGTCTGCCAGGACCACAGCTCTCCTCTCTGGGGCCAAACAGTGACCGCCGCCCGGGGAAGGCTTCTCCCTCACTGCATCTTGTCTCGGGTGGCGTCAGTGCGTCGGTGGGGGAGGGGGGAGGGAACCCCCCCCCCCCCCAGGTCACCGCAGGGCGTGACACGGATAGTCTGTCCAGGCTGCTTCTCCCAGGATGCAGGGTTGGTGACCAACATGGCCACTCTTCAACCAGCTAAGATTTCACCACTCCCACCCACACGTGGCAAACAGCGGTGTATTTCCAGGACCTTAACCATTCGAGGAAAATAGTAAACTTAACTAATATAAAACCAGAAGCACCAGGACGGACTTCCCTTTCTGCTCAGAGAAACAGACCTTTGTGGAACAACTCGACACTTCCGAACCTTCGGGCCCTCGCGCCTCCGCTGACAGAACCCACTGCCGGCAATTCTTCCCCACCCCGAGAAAGCAGACAGCAAAGTGACAGCGACCATCCGGGCTGCTCGGGAGGGGAGAGGGCACCGCGACAGGCCACACACATGCAGTGAACTGGATGCTAAAGATGCTACAAATTCAGAAAACCACTCGGTTCAAGTTGGGTCAGAGGGCAGCCGATGGCCCGACCACGTAAGGAAAACCACGTCGATCAAAATTCAGCCAGAGCCAAGCGATCTGGTTCCGAACCATGAGGAGGAGGAGCTCCGCGTTCCCAGTCACTGTGTGCTCGGGCGGGGACAGCCCCACAAGGCGCACATCGGCCAGCCCCGCACGCCCTGCCCTGAAAGCCGGGACCAGCGGAGGCATCGCCTGCGTGACATCACTCACTTCTAAGTGTGCTCTTGTTTCTACTTCTGGGCTCCCTGGTGAGCCAGGAATTCTTCTCAAGTGTGCTTTAGTGTCCAAATGGGTTTTCATTTTTCAGTTAATTTCTCGTTACCGGTTCTTAACTTAATTGCACCGTGTGTGTTGTTTATATGGCACCCACATTTAGAAATTTACTAAGACTTGCCTTACATCCGTGTTCCTGGAAAATACAGGACAAAGTAGTGGACTCTTTTTAAAAGTGAATACTGATTTCAGATCTGAGAGAGGGCATCTGGAACTCCCCCCACTGGCCCTAGCACGGTTTCTACGGACCGCAGAGACACCCTTCTCTGGGACACAAAGCCAACAACTGCAAGGGAAGGACTTTTCCTCCTGATCTCGGTCTCAGCACAGAGAACGAGAAGCTCCTGTAAGAACCTGACGTGGATGAAACAGGAAGAAAGCAAATCCAAGAGGAGAGCAACATGTAACACTGTGTTCTAGATGAGGGCCTCCGAACACGGCCATGACCTAGGCAGAGGAACGAAGGCTGTGGGGCCCGAGAAGAGGTAGGTTCCCTGAGGCCACGCGGAGGCCCAGATGGCCCTTCCCTCACCAGAAAGCCCTCAGCACAGAAACGCATACTCCCCATGAAAACCTGGCCTGTAGCTGATTTTCAAAATCTGTAGGACAAGTTTTCATTCCTTCAAACACAGACAATACTACTTCGTTCAAGTTAAAATAACATTTACCACACAATAATCTGCACTAGAACGCATGGAAAACCGTGTTGGAACACAAAGATGAGACGGAGAGGCCACTTCCGGTGAGCCAGTGAGGGGAAATGGCCGGGGAAGGCCGGGAAAGAAAGCGCGGGCGCTCAGGCCTTGCGCGTGCGTGCGGGCGGATGGCCGACGCACTGGGAGTGGCGGATGGTGGTGATGGGCGCCTGGGGGACCCGAGAGGGCACGACTTGGACAGCCACTGGAGCCGGATGCCAGCTACATGGGGTTTACCTCTCTGGCTCTCAGACACGCTGGGATGTTCCCACAGGACAGCACTGGGGGCAGAGAACACATCCAAACACATGCCTGAGCTAAGTTCTGAGGGAGCAGGTCGGGGGTACAGCTGGGAAGTGTGCGTCCCGAGCAGAAAGCAGCCGACGGGGCGCTCCGGCCCCTGCCGCGACAGCGTACTCACCCCAGAGGACACACGGCAGAGGTGTACCAGGAGAACAGGTACTGGCAGTCAGCAGTCTCGTGGCTGAACTCGGGGATCCCGTCCTTCACCAAAGGGTCGCAGTGGAAGAAGATGGTGGAAGACACAGACTTCGTCTTATCTTTTCCACACTTAGAGGATGAGGCAAACACCACATCTAGGTCACCATCTGTTGGAAAGGAAGACACAACACAGGCAATGTTACCATCAACATTTCAATAAAGGGCCAAGTTCATCTTTCCACAGTCTGTAAAAAAGTTTGCACACACTTAAAATCATAGGTAAAGGGCCTTCTTCAAAGGTCCCACATGCACGCTTCTTCACGGGCTGCCCGACACACGTTACAGAGCCCCCGCCTCACGTCAGGGAGCAGGGAGGTCCTGAGCCTTGCCCCAGAAAAGGTCTGCCTCAGTCCTCAGCTAACAACAGGATTCAGAACAGGGAATGGCCACGCAGTATCAGTGCATCTGTAGACGGAAATGGACCCAGTGGGCAACCAGCCAACCAACTAAACAAGCCTCCGCACGGAGCCCGGGACACTGGGGGCCGGTGAGCTCCCCTGGCTGGCAAGACTCCGGGCATATCGTCACACACTGGTGCCGGGAATGGAACCCATCCTCATGCCAGAGGGAGAGGACGATGGAAACATCCTGCTCCCTTCTGGACGCCATCCTGTGTGCTTCTTCCCTTGGCCAATTTCCATCCTTAACCGTGACTGTAACAGCGCAAGAATAAGTCCTGAGTCCTAACAAATGATCAAACCTCAGGGGACGGAACCTCCCCGAAACCTGCAGCTGGTGTGAGAAGTGAGGGAGCTGTGTGCAGACGTTGCCCTCTCCCAACTCTGCAGGTGGCTGAAAGTTCACAGTCAGCCACTGCTACAGGGCTAGGGCGTTTAGTGTATAAAGCGGCCACGTTCACGAACAAAAGGGAGCCCAAGCCCCAGGCTCTACGGCTGGGCTCAGGAAGGCCCCACAAGTTCTCACTCACAACTGGCTGAGGCGTGACCCAAACGGACCACCCACCAGGCCGGCATGTGGGCGCTCGTCCCCGAGCTGATGGGGGAGCCGAATCGCAGCAAGACGGGGCTCCATGGCTTCCTACTCTCGCCCTCTGGAATGAGTGGAGACTCGGGAAAAGTTTTAAACTGATTTTTTCATGAAATGCAAAAAGTGGTCTTAATACTAAACTGACTTTTTTTTTAAGGTTTTATTTATTTATTCATAAAAGACAGAGAGAGAGAGAGAGAGAGAGAGAGAGGCAGAGGGAGAAGCAGGCTCCCCGCTGAGCAGGGAGCCCAATGCAGGACTTGATCCCAGGACCCCGGGATCAGGACCCGAGCCGAAGGCAGACGCTTAACCATCTGAGCCACTCAGGCGCCCTAAACCGACTTTCTAGAGTTAGTGAATACTGAAAGTGAAAAGGTCTGAAAGGAGTTTAAAGAACGACGAATAAATAAATGCATGTGCTGATGTGACCCAAGTGAATCCAACTCAGAATTACTGGAAAAGAACAGAGAACCACGGGAGTTGACTCCATAATGTGGAATCCTGACAGCAAATCAGGCTGACTTGGTGCTCAGCGTCTGCGTGTGGACGCACGGACATCTGGGCTCCTACCACTCGGGGAGCAGCTGCTTCTCCTCTCGGGGAATCTCTAGGAGCCCTTTTCACATCCGAATCGGCTGGGTTTTTCAACATATTTAACTTTTTAAAGGGTATCTATCCTTTCTTTTCAACCTTTTGACAAATGTAAAATGCCTTACTCTTCTGCAAAAATATCTGAAATTGCCAAGTAAAGAACCAACATGACGAAACCAAATTGAAGGCAATTCTTGGACACGTACACTTTATCTTCTGCTTCACCCCCACTGCACAACCTCAGGTTGAGACCAGGTTTGGGTTTTCAGGTGTTTATCTGGAACTGGGGTGACTTTCTCCTACAGTGAAATGCCCGTCTCACACACACTATTCAATCGTTTTGACGACTGTGTATCAAGACACAGACCTACAGACCAGGCTTCTGCTTTCAAATCGGGGATTTCAATGGAAGGGTTTCTTCATGAAAATTCTGAAGGCCCTCCTTTGAAGAAGCTGAACATGGAACACTGAGGGAAAGCAATTACCTTGAACGTAGTATTTGGTTTTGTCAGAAGTTCCAACTTTCCTACTGAAGTGTTGGTCGTTTGGTTTAACCTGGCATATATTGGCCCCCGAGCATGCCGGATTTCTGGAGCTTGTGATGGAGGAAAGCTGGATTTCATACAGGTACTTGTCCCCATTTGTTCTCATGTCCCCAGAGGCACTGAATAGCCTGAAGAGACAGAAAAGATGGCCGTGACTCTAGTCTGTCCAGAAACCCACTTACGAGAGACTCAAACACCCGGGAACTGCAGGGCTGCAGGCCACGGCCCTCATCCGGCTCTGCCCGCCCGGGAGCCCGTGAGGACGCCCGAGGGCGCCAACTTCCACTCCGTCGTCTTCCTGCTCCGAGCCCGCCCCAGCCTGCCCCAGGTGTGGCCAGCAGCTCTGGCCGATCCCTGAAGTCAGGTAGCCCACCCCGGGGATTGTCAGGAAGGGGAGGGGAAGGGGAGACTTTATTTTTACACTCAAAAGAATTCACCATCTTTGGTGTTAAAACTTCATGGCTGAGTAATGCTTTCCCTCGGTTTAAGCAAAATATGGCAACTACCTAGAAACAGTAACGAAAACACACTGCCTATTTATCATCTTGCAGCGCCACCCCCGGCCCCACTAGGGAAAGAGCTGTATTGCTGGTTTCATTTTGAATACACTTCAGTGCTCAAAAGGAAAATATTCCACTTACTTAAAATAAATATCTCCGAGGCTGAAGCTCTTGCCATTTATAGGGTTGGTGATGGTGCCGTTCACCATCTGCACCTCCTGCGGCTTCACGGCACAAGCAGCCCGGGAGTCCCAGCTGAAGTAGTAAGTGCAGCTGTCGATGTCGAACCTGGAGGGAGCGAGTGAGGACCGTGGTCACGGCCAGCCAGGCTCGGCACGGCGTGGGGCCGCGGCCACACACAGCCTCTTGCACCTGGAAGACTGGCTTTCAGGGCTCCATACGGGCCGAACCCTGGGTCCCCACGGAAGCCCCCCACCACCGCCAAGCCCTCGCCACCCCCACAGTGGGCACTGGCAGCTCTGGCTGGGATGGCTATTACTAACTTTTCTCAACAGCATAATGGGGAAGATGATGGCCCAGCACATCAGCAACGTGAAAAAGCAGGCAACTGTTTAACACAGTCTTTTTTGTTTTTTAAGATTTTATTTATTTGACAGAAAGAGACACAGAGAGAGAGGGAACACAAGCAGGGGGAGAGGGAGAGGGAGAAGCAGGCTTCCCGCCGAGCAGGGAGCCCGATGCGGGGCTCGATCCCAGGACCCTCGAATCCTGACCTGAGCCCCGAAGGCAGACGCTTAATGACTAAGCCACCCAGGCGCCCCACTGTTTTGTTTTGTTTTTTTAATTAAGAAACTCTGCGACATCTAGGGGCGCCTGGGTGGCTAGTCAGTTGAGCGTCTGCCTTCAGCTCAGGTCAGGATCCTGGGGTCCTGGGATGGAGCCCTGTGTCAGACTCTCTGCTCAGTGGGGAGTCTGCTTCTCCCAGCCCCCACCCCTCTCTCTCTCTCAAATAAATAAATAAAATCTTCAAAAAAAAAAAAAAAAAAAAAAAGGAAAGAAAAAGAAAAACAGTGCAACATCTAAAAGCTGGAAAAATTTGCTCCCAAATTTTTGAACTTTATTTTATAAGCTTTTCTGACTCCTACATTGATTTAAATCCTCAGACAATTCCCAGGTCTCCCCAGAAATTCCAGCCCAGCTTCTGGAAGAATCACTGGTTGGGAAACAGCAGCTCGTATGCTCCCTCTGTTGGCCAAACTCCTCCTAGCACTAGATACAGAGTTGCCTGGAAAATTCTAGGGTGATCCAAGAGCACCCCAGGTGCCAGCCCCACCGGCTTGGTGGGTCTCAGGCCACTTGAACAGCTGGCCCTGGGCGGCACCAACCGCTGCCCCTTTGGTTCTACAATGATGTCGAAGGCAGAGGCCAGTGAAACATCACTTGACATTGTCGCTTTAGTCAAGTGACCGTGTGTCCGGCCCCTTTTCCAGGAAATCCCTCCCTGTGCGGAGCAGCCCCGCACACTCTAGGACAATTAACAGGCCCGGCCCCCTCCCCAGGTCCCAAGTCTCAGGGGCCACACAAACACCCTCTCCCTGCACACCCATCCGCACACCTGAAAGTGAAAACCGGGGGGAGAGATGCTGGTGAGCCCCCAGTCCCTGCTCTCCCCAGCTTCCCGTGCAGGCCCCAACCCTCTCACCTCATGAACGAAGGTCTGCCCACAGTCTTTGCACAGCTCAACTCTACGACGGCAGATGCCGTCTTATTCTCCCCACACTGATAACCTTTTGAATAAGTTATGATGACTTTGTCATCTGAAACACACAAAGGATGGACTGGTGGTTATAAAAAGCTTCAGCGTCACAAGTCAACGTCTATGTTAAAAGCCAAGACAGAACAAATGTTTGGCTCTCTCAAGACTCCTAAGTCTTCAGTCTCGGGTCCTCAGCACGCCAAGCTCGGTGACCGCCTCCGGGTCTGTACCACACCTTGCACGGCTGGGGAAGACCTGGGTTCAAATCCCAGCCCCTCCTGCTCACCAGCTGCCTGACTCTGGGCTGCTGAGCATCTGAGCCTGTCCCCTCACCTGCGTGGGAGGAATACTGCCCAGAGCGTCTGCCATGAGCCCAGCACGATGGGCACACAGAGAACTTCGCCCCACGGCAGCTGTCACAGGTGCTCCAGTTTGTAGGATCCCAGGGTCATTTTAGGTGCTTTCCCAACACACCCCCCGCCCGGAACACCCCAGGAGTTAACAGGGCAAGGAGCTAGACCTCCAAACTACAAAGAGAAAAACCAGAAGCGGAACAACTCTGGTTTTCTCGGGTCTCCCGGCTCCGTGTCCAACTTTCCCACTTCCGAAAATACCAGAGAAGAGAAGCTAAGACCCTGACCTGCAGGGTCTTAGACGTGAGCACTTGCTCTCAGTGGCCACTCGGGAGCCAGCGTGGCAGCCAGCTCAACGCTGCTGCCGCTTCCAGCTACTGTGTGTGGCCGCCCGGAGCTGTCCTGGGGGCGCCCGAGCCCACGCTGGCTCAGGGTCACAGGGCGGGGGCCTTGGGAGCAGCGCCCACCCTTCAGCCCCCGACTCTCACACCCCCGAGACCCGGGGAGGCGGGTGGGGGGGGGTGGACACAGGCCTTGGTACTAGCTTCCCACCTGTTCTTCCCAGGACACAGGTCAAGGCGTAGGGGACTGCTCAGCCAAAGGCCCAGGCCCTCAGCCCTGCCCAAATTCAAAGCTGTACTGGATGAATTAAATATCAGGCTCCTGTGCAAAATTTTGGAAGACAGAATTCTACTGCTTTAAAGAGAAATTCTTAAACTGCCGGAGCATGGGAAAACAAACCAATGCAGGTCTTACTGTAGACACCCTCCACTCCTGGGCAATACACTCGACCTTCCCCAGCTCATTGCCCAACTTGGGACATGGACTCTAACCCCAAGCCCACCCCCACAGAGCTGTGAGGATTGCACAGGCAGAAAGCACAGCTGTAGATAAACGTGACTTCCTGGAACAGAGAGTCCATCTCTCCACCCCACATGGCTGCAGCCCTTCCTGAGCATGTGGGTCACGGCGTCTGTCCTTGGACAGCCGTCCTGTTGGGGCCAAGGAGTAAGGCCCCGGGTGTGTTGGGGACCCTGCTAGCCGAACCTTCCGTGAGGCCTTCACCCTGCAAACCTCTTTCAGCTGGCTGTGGGCAGCCGGGGAAAGGGCTGATCCAGTATCCGTACACAACCACGAGACTACAGAGAGCCACCCTCAACCCTCGTCGTGAGCCGTGTGGGAACGGCAGTGAACAGCGGGCTGGGAGGCCGCTCCAGGCGACGCTACCACCTGGCGTGCCTCTCATCCACAGTGACAGTGGTCCCTCGGAACTCCCTGTCTCCCTTCCAAGAGCTCAAGCAGACTCAAGTCACCCGTGGTTTCATCAGGACAACTCGGGGACCCCACTCTACTCCAACAAGGTAAAGGTGTTTTTCTTTACTGGTTCCTCCGAACATATCCCAGTTACTCCTATCTAAGAAAGACCTGCCATTTAAATAATGAAAGACAGGGGCGCCTTGGTGACTCAGCAGGTTAAGTATCCGACTCTAGATTTCGGTTCAGGTCATGATCTCAGAGTCGTGAGATGGAGCCCCGCGTCGGGCTCCGCACTGGGCATGGAGCCTGCTAAAGATTCTCTTTCTCCTTCTCCCTCTCCCCGTCCCTGCCAAACTCATGCTCGCGCGTACTCTCGCTCTCTCTCAAATAAATAATGAAAGATAGAATCTTTCACTCAGCAACCAATTGCAAGATTTTCTACTAACACTATTAAAAAGAGTTTCTATATTTTCTAAATTGTTAAGACATTACAAAAACAGACCCCTGAATTATCTTTACCAAGTTCTTACGTAACTGTTCAGCTTTCCTGAATAACTGCTGGTGCGTATAATATGCAGACTCTGGCACTCAACCCAGAGCTGGAGCAAGGATTCAGAGGAATCTTAACCACTGCGACCCTCTCAGTGTAGAAGTACGTTCCCAGGAGAGGTGACCCCTCTACACACACCTGCTAGGACCTGCCATCTCTGGGAATACAAAGTGGTACTTATTCTAATGTTCCAGGAATTACCAAAGTGCTTGAGAAACAGAAGGAATGGTATCTGGCAGTTTCAACTCAAGCCAGTGCTGACCCTTCTGGCCATATTAGGACGCCCTCACCTTCCCAACTCCAATGCAACACCTGCAAGCATGCACGACAAGGAGCCAGGGCCTTACCTAGGACATCCAGCTTCTGTGTGTGAACAAGCCCCAAGACCTGGACGACACCAGATGCACTCTTTTTGCAAATGCTGGCTCTGTCAGAGCAGTCGAGAGGCCCTTTGTATATTTTCTGACAGAGATTTATATAGTACCTGTGAAATAACACAAAGAGATAGAGGGGCAGGGTGCAAGGTCAGTCCGCCCTACACACGGGCTGCAGCTCTCTGTCCCTCGCTTTCAGAAATAGGAATCGTGTTGACAACCAAGTGTTCCACAGCACCTCTGAATGCAGCACCGAAACAGATTTTTCTAATAAAGGCCCCAGGAGTAGCTGGTTACTGAAAAAGGGAGCATGGCACCCAGGCAAGTGGGGGTGAACCCTGAGACGGTGTGGTTTAGAAGGGCTGGTGAGCTGGGACCTGCAGCGGCTCCAATCCTAGCGAGCTGCTGACCTTAGGACCGAAGGCCTCCAAGTCCACACCCCCACCCCACGCTGAGGCCTTCCCGCTCTGAGGGCCCCTGGCAGAGACACGGAGCGGCCGCCGCAGGCCACGAACCTCAGACCCACACAGGGGTGGGTGCCAAAGAGCTGAGAAAATCAACGCACACCCCTGACACACACCCAGCAGCAGACAGAAGCCCCTCACAAGCACAATACTCATCGAGACTCATTCTATCACATGCGGATCGCCAGCTCCTGGTTCCAAAGGCTCCCCCTCTCTGTCCACCTCTGCCTTCAAACCCAGCCCCGGGCACCAGGTCCGGCACCCGTGAGGGGCTCTTGAGCCACTGCAAGCACCGGGTTTACGTGGCAGCCCCAGTTCTGCAGGGACACAGAAGCGGACTGCCAAGAGCCCACCACCATCAGGCCCGAGAGAAAGACACGGCTGGCACGTGGTGACAGGTACTCACGAGACTCCTTCATGGACAAAGAACCAAGACCCGGTGAGTGAAGACAACAGTCGTAAGTCGTAAGTTTTGTGCTTCTGGATGAATTTGCACTCCATCTTCTTTGGAGGGCAGACAACTTTTGTTTTCCACTCAAATGTCACCTCACAGCCACGAACTTCACTGAAGACCTGTGGCCTCCCGATATCGGCCTCCTCGTCGCACTTGAAGATAATTGCAGACATCCGGTGGCTGTTTGCTGGGGAGCAGCACACAGAAAACTCAGACGGCAGCCTGGCCCCCTGCCGGCCCCTCACGTCCCCCACCCCCCGCGCACCCCGCTGCGCTCAGCACCAGCGCCTCCACCCGCCGCTGCCCCCGCGCCCCCGCCAGAGCTGGGCCGTCTCCTTCACGTGTCCCACGACCCGAAACAGACCAAGGCCCCTCAGGGCCCTGTGTCTGCCTCTTCCTGTGCTTCATGACCCCACGGCACTAGCTCAATCCCCCGTGGGCGGGTAGTCAACACTTGGTTACATGTGAATGAGGACAAGAAACAAAAACAGCAAGAGGTACGCGTAATTACCTAAAAATGTGAGTACCATCCACCAGACCAGGAGAAAGATCCTGTCATAATAAGCCTCAAAACAAAACTATAACAGGCCCCTGTAAATTTAACACTTAGAATTTCTTTATCTCCTCTCGCTCCCTGATCATTTACAAGAATTAAATCGTTTTTTGTATAGCTCCTCATCCCGCCCCTTGAGCACTCACACCTGTCTGTGCCGCCCGTGAGCGGCCCAGCTCAGCCTGAAGCCCCGGGCCTGCCCCGTGCCCGCCGCACGGCTGAGAGCCGGCGGGTGAGCCCACCGCTCTTCCTGCCGACGCAGGCCGCGACCAGCTGGACTCTGCACAGGCGCGAGTGGCCATCAGCGGCGCCGGCACGAGGACACACACCGCCCGAGGTAGGGAATGGGCCCCGCTGACCACCTGGCACTGGCCTGTCAGCCCTGCCCTACTTCAGTCTATGTACCCAGGGACGTAACACATCCCATGGAGCCATTTGAGTTGTCCTCTCTTTATGGGAAACAAGCCTGACAGGGAAAAACGACACGCGACAGAATGAACTTGGACAGCACAGAGGTCTGAGCACAAAGCCAGCCCGGGGAAGACGCCGGCTCCGCGGCAGCCCGAGCCAGGACGCGTGCCCCGCTACGTACAGTGTCTGCAGAAGCCCCACTCGCGGTCCCTGTCGTAGTTGGCCGTGGTGGAGCACCAAAGCCTTGCCCTGCCCTCCACAACACACTCCTCGTAGCTCTTCCCATTGAATGTGAAGGGGAACACACAGGGGTCACCTTCCTCAGTTTCTGGAAAAAAGAAAAACATCCGCGTGACCTGATTACCAGGACGACCTCAGCTGGGCTTTCCCTGCCGGGCACGATCACCTGAAAACGCTCAAAAGGATCCCTTATGGAAGCCACCACCCTAAGCCGACATCAGGACCGCAAGCCTCTGGGTCCCAACATGACAAGCGGCTCACAGACCAGCACGAGCCCGAGGCCTGAGCACTCACACTCAGGGCTGTGTGGGTGGAACGCCGTGTGGTCCAAGCCAGGTGTCCACATTCACAGCATCTGGAGCTCCAGGCCTCAGTTTCCTCCTGTGGCCGGGTCTAACACCACACTCCCCACAACATAAAACACACCCTGCTACAAAGATTTACCTGGAGGACAATTATCTCCGTTGGCATAACTTAAAATGACAGCTTCATCCTGGTGCCTGTAATCCAGTCTCATTGATGCCAGCCGCCCAAAAGATGCCCCCTTGCTCCTGGAAAGCAGGCAGACACCTCCGTCCTTACAGCCTCCTTCATCCAGGCCTGCCGCCGCGGTGCACACCCCTACGCTGTAGGTGCGTGAGTCTCGAGTCACCTGGACACACGAGAACACGCGTGGGTGTCGGTGGGTCTCCAGGTGGGGGGAGAGCCGTCGCTCGAGCCGGAAAGCAGGGGCCGCCTGGGGGCTGTGCACACGTGCCTCAGTGCTCCCTTCCTTCTCTCCACTCCTGACCTTCCTCCAGAGGGCAATGCCTGACCCCCCATCTGGGCATGTCCCTCCGTCCACCCCCAGGCCCCTGGCAGGGAGCTGGCTGTGAGACCTGGGGCTGCTCCTCCGCCTTCCTGAAGCCCGGGTTCCCCACCTGTGACACAGGAGTGCTGAGGACGGAGCTGAGGAGTGGGGAGCAGACACAGCATCGCCGAGCACGTGCCTTGCCTTCCTTGCTGGCCCCACCCTCTGCAGGCTCACACCTGCGGCACACCTGTCACACGTGTGCAAGGTCTCTATCACAGGAGCCAGGGCACGGGCATCGGGGCTCACTATTCCCCAGCCACCATCCCCTGGGAGGTGCTGGGATCTGGTGGGCATGGTCCAAGGTGCCTAACTCAGTAACATCTAGATCACAGGCCCCCAGGTGGAGGGTCCCCCAAGCCCCAGTGACTCAAGATGCCCGTGGCCTCATCGATATCACAAATAGCCCATGACACAAAGGCCGGATAAGCTCCACACACACACACACACACACAGAGAGATGTATCTCAAGTCAGAGGAACATCCTAGCTCCCTCCATCCATTACCTCTGTGGTCAGCAAAAGAGCTACATCTGCATCTTGAAGTCAGGTTGGAAGGAGACACAGGGGAACGACTCACAGCCTCTTCTGGGTGTACCAGACCTGGCCCTGCCCTTATGGGATACACGGTCACATGCACGTCCCCAAGCAGCCTCCTGACTTCCGTTGTATCATTTAATCCTTACAAAGCCCTATGGAGCTAAACTCTGAGCCGTGGGGCACAACTCAGGCATTAGTTGGGCCTTGTTCGCTACACAGTCTAGAATCCCCAACAAGCTGATCCTGTGTGTCCAGGGCAGAGACTAAGCCCATTACCCCTCTGTGCACTGTGCCTCAGTGGTCACAAGTGCCCCATCACCTACAACACAAGAAGATATCACAAAGAACCCGGGCCGCTGTGCCCCCAAGATCAGCGGGCTCTAGCTGAGTGGCATTACCTTGAAGGTGCTTTTGGAAAGGCTGGACAGGTTAAAGCTGTAATGCAGCTGCTCATCCGTCAGGGAGCAGCCATCCACCTTCACTTCATCTGGACAGACCAGTGGGGTCTCCCACCCAAACACAAAGTCGCAGTCACTGGTCCTCAGCAGCATGGGAGCTCCCTGTTTGAGAGAAAACCCACATGGGTCAAGTACAGCATCCTCACACAGCTCTCCTCCCCCAGCTGGCACCAGAGAGAGACCCCCACTTCCGGGGCTGTGGCCGTGGCTGGGAGGCTGCCAGGTGCTCTGGGTGACCTGCAGCGGCCCCCCTCCAGGAGGGAGGGGCAGGGGCACCACCCCGCAAGGAACCAGGGTGGACCTGCCCACACACCTGGAGCCTCTCGCGACCTCCAGGACGTGGCCCTGCATTTAGAGACAGAGTTCCCATGTCCGCACTACCAGTTCTTTAAACGTCATGACCGAGCAGGGTGTGAAAGTGAGGCCCTGCCAAGGCAGAGGAGGGAGCTGAGTGCTCTGGGACGCTCGCCGGGAGCGTCTCCACCCCGCTGCTACAAACTGAGGCCAACCCCGGAGGCCCACACACCACCGGAGGCCCACACACCACTCGGCCAGATGGCGCGCAGGCCACCGAGCCTGCACCAGCGTGCTTATGCCCCCCTTGCTCGGCAACAGCCACAAAAACACAGACGGGCAGCTGGTCAGGAATTTCATTTTTAGTTGCTGTCGAGAATCAGTTTTTCTATAAACTTCAGTGGAAAAATATTCCCACTAAAGATAAAAACCACGGGGGAAGAAAATCTTTTTAAAATCTTTGCAACCTTGAGCGCACGTTTCGTGTGAGGTGCCTGGCATCTAAAAGCCAGTGAACACTGCTCACTTTGAACACGCCACTGCTGCCCCGAGGCTCCGTGCCCGCCCCGCGGACGGCCCACCACGTGGGGCTGGCAGTTCTCCAGCCAGGCCGTCACACGCTCTCCGTGTGGGAGGCTGAGATAATGGGCGCTCCCCGAGCGAGGTGGGTCTCCAGAAGAACCCCTCCGAAAGGTGAACTCCTACTGAACGTGGCAGCCTTTCTACAGGTTAAGCCACGCTGCCTTGGGCTGTGTGTGCCGATGGCCGCCGGGTCGACACGCTGCACAAACATGCAGACAAACATCCAAAGATAAAAGGAGTTCGCCGATCACAGCTCTGCCCCCCCCAATAACTCAGGATTACCCTGACAGCCAATGGACCGTCTGTGAACAGGGACACGTCCAAGGGCCCCGAGGTGGGGTGAGCCACTAGATGGGGAGGCCCCAGGCAGCGACGGTCTGTGTCTTCCCCTGTTGCTCCTCTCCTCGGGCTGCGGCCACATCACTTCCCACCACTGGCAGGCAGCCAGAGCTCCCTTTCCCTGACAGACCTGCTACAGGCCAACAAACCAGAAAGTCAACCTAGGGAATCCACCAGAACCGAAATCCTTTACCTGAGCTCCTAGGGCCAGATGAGCCTTACAGTTCATCATCTTTAGGATTTTAAGAGGCACATATTTCTATCACCTCTCTCTCTCTCTCACTCTCACACACACACACACACACACACACACACACACACAGTCCTATAATCAAGCACATTCATGTTCCTGCAACCAAATGTATGAATATTCTTATCAAGTGGGACAAACACCATGAGTGGCCTCCATCACTCATGTCAGAGGACTGAGTTTTCAGAGTGTTACAGATTTCAGAAGCATAGACTCCGCGCTGTGAAGCTGGGCTGCTTGGAGCAAAGAGCTCGCCAGCTGAGAAGGGGGAGTCCCAGCGGCCACTGCAGGGCTGCATGAGTCAGGTACAGCACCCAGCACCTCTGAGTCCCTGTGAAATGGGGGGACTGCACAACCCACCCATTCATCTCCTATTCACAGAGAGAACGTATGCAGAAACTCTGTGGAACAGAATGACACTCGTGATGGAAACCATGTTACTTTTAAATACACTTAGAAGTTGATAACCTCCTTAGAAGGAACATACGCAGCTCTGTTAGAGCCATTTTGATTCCGGAGAGGCCTTCTTTTGTTTGCTAACTTCTAGATTTTGGGTTATATCCTGAACAATGATAGCTGCCAAAAGTCTGAGTTCCCAGTAAGAATAAAATCACTAATGCTCTAGTTTTAAAAAAGGAAAAAGCTGACACTTCTATACGTTGGTACACGTTGAAAACTACTCCTATGCTCAAGTGTTTCACGTTTTTAAATTACAGCAAGCCTTGCTGTGCAAAGTCTGCCCCGTTAATTCAGTGTGGGCTTACTCATTGTTAAGTTAATGGTTTTAGGGGCGCCTGGGTGACTCAATCAGTTAAGCATCTACCTTCGGCTCAGGTCATGATCCCGAGGTCCTGGGATCGGCCCCGCATCAGGCTCCCTGCTCAGTGGGTGGCCTGCTTCCCCCTTCCCCCCAGCCCCGGCCCTCCCCGGCTTGTGTGCACGCTCGCTCTCTCTCATGCTCTCAAATAAATAAAATCTTTAAAAAAAACTGAATGGTTTTCAATTATTCAGTGCACCACTGATGTACCATATGATTGCATCCATTTTCAATACGGGCATCCTTACCTCGGACTCGTGCTTTCTGAGCCTGCAGCTCTGGCTCACTAAACCAGGCTCCAGCCCCCAGATTGTGAACAGGTGCACACTTACCATGCTCACACCTCTCCTACAGTGAAATGCGATCAGTGAGGTGTAGTTGAAATGCTTGTCCGCTAAGCAAGGAGTACTACTTTCAAAATTCAAGTAAACTTCATTTGCTATGGGGTTGAGTATCGGAGGTCCTGTGACTCGGCCAATATCCTAAACAAAGAAAAAAGCAAACAGCATTTCAGGGAATTGCTCCTTGGGTTGGCGAACACAGGCTAATACAGAACTGCAACAATAATACCTCACCTGTTTTGAAAATGAGTAGCATCTAAAGAAACTAGGTTAACAGCAACTCACTTGACAAATCTTGACCATAAAAGCTGCTACTCAGAAAGTTCAGTTTATCAGCAGTCATCAGTTCCGATTCTACAATTTCTAACAACAGGATTCTATTTCCAATCATGGTGAATTTTCAAAGATTCCAGGCAAGAGGTCTCTGTCCAGGCTTATCAAGAATGCTGCATGGTCTCCTATCACCTGATGGTGCACAGCGGCAGGAGCCCACGGATCTGCCCCCACGCCAGCCCGCCTCCTCACGCCCAGCACTGCCCCGTGATTACTCGGTTTCCTTGGCAGTGCCCCTCGGTACATCCTTGGGAGGGCACAGGCTTATTTCCCATGACGTTTTATGGCTCAGCACAGCATCTGATGCACACTGGCTGCTCAGTAAGTATTTCTGAGCAAATAAACCCAAGAACGAAAGAAAGACGAATGGTCAGAAGTGGTGTATGTGTGCATGAGTGAGCCACGGGGCTTTCGTTCACCACCGTGGGGCATGTTCAGGCTATGATGGCTCAACACCTGCTCCAAGCAGGGAACTGGCTACCGTTTTTAAAATCTGAAAAAGGACAGCCAGGCAGGAAAATACAGCAGATCTGACCTCTCAGAAAGGGACTCACATCCAGGGTCCCAACCTGCACGGTCAGAGAGGATGGCACTGAAGAGCTTCCTACTAAGATGTGGTTCACCCAGGGCCTTGGCTCCTCATGGAGCTAGGACTTTGTGAGACTCATATCATAGCCAATTTCCCCACCCGCTCCCAACATTTCTCTCTACCGATGCTGCAGATAATACCCATTTTTAAAAGGACATCTCCAAGGACACCTGGGTGGCTCCGTCAATTAAGCATCTGCCTTCAGTTCAGGTCATGATCCCAGGGTCCTGGGATCGGGCCTCAAGTCTGCACGGCGGGGAGTCTGCTTCTCCCTCTCTGCCCCTCCCCCCCACTCATGCGTACTACAAGTGTGCTCGCTCTCTAATAAAACCTTAGAAAAAAGGACATCTCCGTATCTTATGACAAGACTGTGTAAAGCCTACAGATAGAAATATAAAAATAGACCCTTTTGAGATGCATCTCAAATAATAAGGCACAGCAAAGATCTGATAAAACATGAAGATAACTCATGAAAACAATTTTCAAAGAGCCAAAGCCATACTAAAAAGAGCTAGGAGTCCTAAACTTTTAAGGCACAGTATCCAGCAATTAGCAGATCTGCTCTTGCCCCTGAAGGACTCATTTACCAAAGAAAGTGATGGTATCTCCCAAGCACGTTCTTTACCCAAGACATGCATTTCAAAGAAAGAAATCAAGTTCTTACCAGTTCTTTCTTGCCACTTTACATATAAGTTTCCTGATCAGAGTCAACCTTAAGAATCCTAACATGACACCCTATTCACACGTGTTCACATTTTCTTCCACAACTCAGAGACCTCCTGGTTGCCATCATTAGCTGATGGCTCAGTGCACAAATCCTCAACGTTAATCTTCCCCAGCTGGACCCAGGACACACGCAGCCCCAGATCCTTTCACCTTCCTATCTGCTGGAGTAACCCTCCACTGAAAGCAAGAAACACAACATGACACTTGTTAAAAATCTTGCAAAACTTGTTTCTGCCTTGTGTTTCCCATACTTACTATGGGGGGACCGTCGACAGGAACCTTGCACACAGCCGCTCCGGCGGGACAAGGTACCCCGTGCATCGGGTTCAGCGGCTGGCAGATGTTGATGTAGAAGTCAGGGCTGGTGTCAGAAGTGTCATCCTCACTCTCGTCATATGCCTCATAGCCCCCCGTGCGGTGGATGAGGGGAGACAGGTCAATAATGGAGCTTCCGTTCCTCACAGAGCACTCCGCCTGTTAGACAAGGAGGACCTCGCTGGAGTCCACAGTAACATTCTCCTCATCACCACTAAGTCACCCCAGGAGTTTAGAAGCAGCACAAAAAAAAGCACGAAAGATGGAACAACGTCCCCCAAATGCTTGGGCACTTAGACCTACTCGTTGTTGGGACCATCGTGGGTGGCTAAGCTATACTGGGTACCCTCTGGGGGGGGAGGGGGAGTAGCAGCCGACAGTGACCTGCAGGAAAGCCAGCGCAGGAACCAGGGCCCACCCGGGCATCAAGTAGGCATTTCTCAGAGGCCACACGGGCCCCAGACTCACCACCTGCTCGCAGGCCAGAGGCGTGTGCCAGGAAAAGAAGAGCGTGCATGTCTGCTTGTCGAGAGAGATGAGCATGGGCCTGTTGGTGGGCCCTGCCTCAGGCCTGCACACAAAGCTGATCACACTCTTGTAGGTCAGGCCGGATTTGGATGGACAAGGGGATCCGTCCTCATACACCAGCTGTAGGACCTGATCCACATAGGTCAGCCTCTTGTTTGCCTTGCCCACACTGATCCTGGTCTGCCCAAAGCAGGCCCCTGTACCGAACGTGAAGGGAGAGGAAAAGCACAATTACAGACTCAGATGACCAGCTTTCCGAGGACTGCTTTCTGCAGATCCAGAGCTAACGCTTGTCATTGTGAGCATCCAGTGAGGTCTCGGCAAGTGTCCTGCATCTACTATTTCATCACGTGGCCACGGGTTTCCCCTGCATGAGCGGAATGTTACAGGAGAGAAGGTGATCGACCTTCAGTTCTACTCCTCCGGACTGCGGGGGCTGGGGACAGCCCTGGGGACGGGAGAGCCCGGCGTGGCGGCCGTCATGCACTTACCCACACTGGGGGCGCAGTTTTCATTGTCGTCACAGACACTGATGTACACAAGCCCCTTCTCGCTGTATGCGGCCGTGTGCCCAGCTCTGCCGCTTAAAGAGCTCAGATCAAACAGATGTCCTGCAAGGGGGGGGAGTGGTGGACACATGGTGACGCCAGCATGCTCACACATGGACCACGCTGGCCACTGGGACTTCTGACTGCCTGCCGTGGGTCCCCCACTTGCCTTGTTCACTGACCTGGCCCTAAAAATGCTCCTGGCCAGCTAGACTGTATCATGAGGCTAGACACTCCAAGTTTATATGATGGCTCATCTTTCCTCAGAAGACAGTGGCTCATAGCATCCTCCTCCTCCCGGGGCTGGGCCACAGCAGGCCACGAGGGCCCTGGTGGGATTCAGGAGGGCCTGATGACATCCCTCCCATGGCCAACGGATGCCAGCCGCAGCCTGCTTGGTCCCCAGCACGGACGGCAGTCGAGGCCTCCCCGCTGCCCCCACATGACCACTGGACCACGGACACTGACTCTACGCAACTCTGCAAGCCTACAGCTGGTGTGACGGGCACCCTCGGAAGCAGGAGTTATGGACAGCAAGACACACAGGGAGATGGATCAATCTCTTCCCCACCGAAGGAGAAGTCCTAGTAAACAAACCTGGGTAGAGCAAGAGAGGATGCCAACATGCACACACGTGAACAAAATGCTACTGCCAAGGGTGTCTTGCTCCTCAGCTTCAAGTTAGGTACCTCAGTATGGGGGGGAGGGGGTTGGTGACCGGCAGTGTCCTCACTGTGGGGGGGGGGGGGTTAGTGACTGGCAGTGTCCTCACTGTGGGGGGGCTGGCGACTGGCAGCGTCCCTCACCTGTGGCAGGGTTGGTGACTTGGCAGTTGTCGTGCACATTGCTCCTCACAGGACAGGCAGCTGGTGTGGGCCAGGAGAAGGTGTACGCACAGTCTTCCACCGCACTGATGAACATGGGCCTGGAATTCTACGAGCAAAGGACAGAGTGTTGCCAATGGGGTACAATTTCTACGAAACGTCAGCTTCCATCAAGTGGGAGCTTCTCTGCAATACCACGTGGAATTTTTGTCAGTGTCTTTATGGACTGAGGGCAGACTTGGAAAAGCAAAGGGTCAAGATCTTCCTGGGATTGCACTAAGGCCTTAACACATGCAAGGTGAGGCCGACTCAGAGCCAGAAATCCACTTGGGGAATCATGGGAGATTTTCCTACAGCTACACCTAGGCAAGACAGGCAGGGGACAGGGTGAGGAAGTGGCTCAAAGGCTCTGATGAGTCAGGAAAGAGGAAACAGCTGATAACGGTCTAAAAGCAAAGGAACTCAAATCTGTTATTAGAGACAAAACAAAAAGCCCCACCCAGAGAACTCATCATTTACTCTACAATCCTCCACTTGCACTGGCTACATGCGCTCTGTAGGGCCCCACGCTTCCTGTCCACCACGGAGCTGCTAAGACTGGTTCAGCAGTACATTCCTCTCCAGATAAACCCCTGGCAGCTTTGCCAGCCTCCTGGGCAACCCACGTCCAGAGCCCCTCACACATCACCCTCGTATTTCCTCCCACATGTCCATCAGCTCTTTCTTCTTCTACCACGAGCCTCTGCCAGCAACAGACCTGAGAGGGTGTCCAGGCCCCAGCGGCTCCTGTCTAGGCTAAGCCTCTGTACAGCTTCCTGAGGAGGAAGGCCCAGCTGCTACTCCTGCAAAGAGGGCACACCTCAGGCTCCCAGAGCTCCTCCTACCACTGCTGGCCAAACAGCTGGAGACAGTGGGCGCTCTGGCCTAGAACACAGTGTGCTGGTCCAGCCTGACTTCATTCCTAAAATTAGCTACAACCCTAATTTTTAATAGCGCAGGGGGCTTCACCTTCATCTCACACATGGAGATTTCCTGTGGGGACAAACAGTCCAGAGAGACCATTAATTCAGTCCCACACCTGCTTAGCTACACACACCAATCCCTTACAGAGAGGCATGGAGCACAGAAATGAGACCGGCCCCCATGTACCGTGCACTGACCATACACCGGCAATGTTGCCCGGCACCTCCTACTTCCTCTCTCTGTACCTCACAGCAATTTGGCAAGACGGGAACAGCTCGTGTTATTCATGGGTACACAGTTGAGCACAGTTAAGTAATCAAGCTAGGAAATAGAGAGCAGCCCTGAACCTGGTCTGTCTAACCTTCTGCTTCTCCCAAGCCGCATCCTTGAAGTCAAAGGGCAGGGTGTCAAATACCAGTTTGCTCTACAGCCTTGGGGGGGATCTTCAGGGGACCAAACTTTAAGGAGAAGCAACTAATTCTGAGACTAGAACTGCAGGTCAGGCACCCCAGGAGCCACAGAAGAGAGGGAGGTGCCCACGAGCCACAGGGCTGAGGTGGTACTGCCGGCACCTGCAGTTAGGCCACGGCGTCCGGAGCATCACATCCTCCACTCACATCCCCGGGTAAGTAAGAGCGTCACACCGGCCCTGCGATCCGAACGGGCCCAGAGCTACCCGCCGGGGGCTGAGGAAGGAGTGTCACTTACGACTTGGCTCTCGCTACAGGTGAAGCGGATGGTGGTTGACTTTTTCCGAATTTGGTCTGGACACAAGTCACCATCGACGTACTTCAGGACAGTGGCACCATCTCTCCACTGCGGCCCCTCCCTCACCCTGCCAAGGTTCACAGGCTTGGAGCTGCCCAAGAGACACGCGGCCGCTTCCGGAGGGCACGGCTCTGTGAGAGGAGACATGGTTGTTGCCTTTGCCGATTTTCCAGTCCAGAATTTATCTGGTAAGTAATGTCAGATGTGCTATATACTTGATTCTAATAGTCACTCCAAAATGTCTGCTATTTCTTTCACATGAGATGACAATGATGCCACAGGACTTCGCAGTTAGTAGGCATGGGGTGTAGGGAGAATGCAAGGCTTCACAGACTGAATTATTTCTGAACCCCAAACGTGTTGAGGCTAAAATACCTAGATAAGCCAACAGGACATTTAAAGGGCCCGCATTCAAGTACCATCTCTAAGAGTTACCGAGACCTCTGCCAATTTCCCAGTCCCCAAAATGTCTGTGCTATCTGCCCTGTGTAAAGAACTAGTTCCACCTCATGGGTTAGGAACCATGCTGTCACTGATCTGCCCGGCACAGAAAGTGAGGGGAAGGGGGCCCACGGCCTCAAATGCAAAGGAGCACACCCGCCCACATACTCTCAGTACACACAGAGGGCATGCGCTCAATCTCTGCTTCACTCTGTGTGTCTCCTACCCTGCTAAGAAATCACCTACCACCATGAATCCCTCTACCCACCTCCAACTCCTGTTCAAATAAGGTTACTATGTTCCCGGCAGAGCCTTCAACAAGGACTCCAGCTAGACCATCCCAGGGATCAGTCATGAGACCCTTAAATAATTCCTCTTGCCGCTTCATGGCCAAAAGCACCTTCACAGAATCCTGTTCCTACGCGATCTTCTCCCAAACCGACTATAAGCCATCCGCCCACCAAGAGTCCTCTCTCACCAGAGCCCGCCTGGGGAGACAGAGACTTGCAGACGTTGATGAGATAGTGCTCGGTGGCTCCTGTCCTCGTGACAGCTTCCCAGTTGTCGCTGTACCTTGCCAGGGACGAGAGGTCGAAAGTGTTGCCAGCCTCGTCTCTGGAAGGAGGAGAATACTGCAGTTAGGCTCACCTGGACTCCGGGCGGACACCGAGCACTGGAGAGGCTCAATACTTAAAATGCGGTCAGGGCCTGACACCCTGAGCCTCAGGTCCCGCCCAGGGACAGAACTGCAGACTGGACCTCGCCCCCCACCTCCAGTCAGAATCAGAACCTGAGCTCAGGAAACCTCAAGACTCGGTTCAGCAAAATCATGCATTAATCCAAAAAAGAGCAAAGACCAGGCCTGCAAAGGAAGCGCGCCCCGCTCTCAGGCCCGTGACAGGACAGGAGCAAACAGTGGGCCCCATGGAGCGCTCACGGCACAGAGCACTCTCGGGAGCAACCACCTGCTGTCCAACCCGGAGACGGCCCCTGAAGAAAAAAGGAACTGCTGTCGACATGTCTGCTCAAACTGAAGTTTACTTACTACACAAATCCCACACACGACCGTTACTGAGGGCCAACCCCATAGCAGGTGCAGTGTTCATGGTGAGCGAGACCCACGTCTGTCCCCAGGGAGCACTAGGTCCAGGTGAAGACAGAGGCACAATAACAGACGCCACCCCATGGCGTCTCAGCGGGAAGAGAAGAACGGAAAGCATTCATTCGTTCAAAAAATATGTGCTAAGCTGAGGGCATTATACTGAACCAAAAAGATACAAATCACCCGTCTCATGAAATTTGCAGAAATTACCAGGAGAAGGAAAACACCATAAACAGGATCTAAGTTTTTTTAAGTAGACAGTATGTCAGAGAGCGATTAAAGCTGAAGAGGAAAAAAAATCTGGGGCTGGGTGGTGGGGAGAGGTTGAGATTTTAGATGTCGTGGTCAGAGAAAAACTTACCAACAAGGTGACTTCACTGCACACACTGTTGTACTCCCATGAAGTTATTACGATACGCATGTGTAAACTTCTATTTTAACCAATTATTCCATTTTTTTACTTCATTAATTCTTTTAAAAACAGGGCATAGAAATATTTGGTAGGAAAAGCTTTATGTACAAAAACATAAGACTCCTTGTACACAAATCTCAGAAAGCGCAAGACAGTCTCAAATGGCAGTAAGAGAATGGCCAAGTCAATCAGGGCTATCTACTCGGAAGGATCGTTCACACCCACCAGAAATGAGAAATGAATTTGTTTCACATGAAAACGCTCACGAAGCGTTAGCTGGAAAAAGAAATGTTACAAAACAAATCATGATTCAACGTCACTAAACACGTAGATTCCTGAATGTATGCCTTTCCATACGTTACTAACACTTACAGAATTATTACTTTACCCAAATGAAAGGAGAGACTGCAACCAAACAGAACGGGAAGGAAGGAAAACATGGAAGTGACTATACTGTCCCCCAGGACTGAATGCCGTAACCCGGCGATCCTTTTCAGGGTCGATCTTTCCACACAGTGGAAAAGAGAGCATGTCCCTCAAACATTCAGAACCACAGACCAACCTCCAGGGATGCGCTACACAATGCCTATTTTGTAACAGTTCCCAGGGCAACTCTGCTGGCATTCCCACACGGGAAAGACCTCTCCCTTACCTCCAGAGCCGCCAGCCACCCAATTCCAGGAGCCACAGGTGACAGAGATCAAAAGAACCATCGACGGCCCCTGAAAACCTGCCATCTGGGGGCCGACTCCCCCACCCCGTCTCCCACACCGCAGCCCCTCACCCTCTCCACGCCCTTCTTCGCTGTGCTGTCCCCAGACACAAGCGGCGTGCGAGGGTGGGCGGAGGCCAGGTGACGTCCTGGTCACTCTACGCCACTTACACCTGTGAATCATGCAAGGTTTTCCATTCCAACTGCAATCACCTCCCTGTATGCATCTTAACACAAAATAACCGCCGAAACCCAAGGCTGTGAAGGATGTGGAAGTTTAACCTAGTCCAACGGCTCATCGGAATATGAAGGGACGAAGGTGAAGAGAAACCACCTCAGCTAACCTCCTGTCCCCCGACCACTGATCATTAAAGCAAAGCTGTGCCAAGGTCCTCCGACTGTGCAAACGGGTCAACAGACGGCATCCACTTACTTGAACGAGCACTCGGTCAGGTCAAAAGGCGCGCAGGCATACTGCGTTCGCCACTCGAACAAGTAGGAGCAATCCGAAGTCTCCCTGAGAAATACCGGCTGGAGAAGGTAACAGAGAGAGATACATCAGAGGAGAAACTTCAGTTCGTTTATTACCCTTTAGATCGTAAGAACGAATATAGTAAAGGATGGTTACGTTCATTAAAATCCAGACAAATCGATCAAGGTTTTGACTATCTTCTGTAACTGGTGCATTTCAACTAAGCTAACCAGAGCAGATCGAGGGGTAGGAATGCAGAGAAGCAGCTCCCGGCCAGGCAGACATCCCTGCAGGCTGCGTGAGCACACTCACCCTCTGGGTACTCCGGTCACAGTAGAAGAAGATGGTTGTGGAGCGCTGGTACACCTTATGGCAAGTGTCCCCCCCGGTGTAGTTCATCTTCAATATGCCATTCTCATACGTCAGCTTCTGAGTGAGGAGACCTGTTCAGAAAGAACCGAATTAAAACAAGGATTGGTACCGCCATGCTAACCCTAACAGGCACGTCACATCACGTACCCCGGATAAATGGCTAGAAGAGCGGGTATGCCTGGCCCCCGGGCGCTGGAACCGCTCCCTGCCACACTGCACTGCAAGCGGAATAAAACCAGGCCTCCTCTCTCCCAAGGTTACGGCATTACAGACTAATGGTGGGAACAATGAGGAGCAGCCGCTCCCCAGCCTCATCACCTAAGAGGATGGCCCCTAGGGGTTGCCCATGCACTTGTCAAGTCAGCTATTTTCTTTTTAAAAGTTCTTAAACTTAGGGGCTCCTGGGAGGCTCAGTCAGGTAAGTGTCCAGACTCTTGGTTTCAGCTCAGGTCATGATCTCGGGGTTGTGGGATCGAGCCCCGAGCTCAAGGAGGAGTCTGCTTGAGCTCCTCTCTCTCTCTGCCTCTGCCCCTCCCCACCTGTGCTCTCTCGCTTTAAAAGTTCTTAAATGTAGTATCACTCGCCCAGCTGCTGAGACAGTATGATGACCAACAGCCTGCCCTGTAAGCTTACAGCCAAACCCTGTCCTAGATGCCTTCCCTCTGACTCAACTCTAGAAAGTACCACCTCAGAACACCCATTACTGGCTACTTCAGCATGCCCTTGGTTGCAGTAAAGAATCACTAACTGGAATTGCTAAGAACGAACAGAATAAGCTCTAACATCTGTCAGCATGCATCCTACTTAAGAAAATCAAGTGAAATCAGAAGCATCATTAATATTTCACCAGAACATAACTTTCTTTCTACTCCAGAAAGAGGTCATCCTTTAGCATTAACATCTTAATACATAATTCCATTCTTGCACAAGAGCAGAAGAAAAACCCATGGTACCTGCCACTTTTTGAAATCCCTCGGGTCCCCGCTTCTCCTGACATGATGAGATCACCTTGGACCTGTCGTTAGTGGAGCAGACCTCTGAGGACAGCCTGCCACAGACCCGGAAGTAGTAGGTGTATTCGCCAGCACTCACGACAGTGTCATTGACGGCCAACGGCTTCAGGTCGTACAGGCTGCCGTGCCTCGGGTCCTTCACCTCACAGTTGTCTCCTTCAAGAACACACAGACATGAAGGGCATCTGCGAGCCACTGACACTCACACCGTCAGGCAAAAAAACAGTCTTCCAATTTTTAATCAGGTGAGTCCGGTCTTAAAATAAGCATTAAATGCCATTTCCACGTTTACCTCAATGTGCTTCTACACAAAGTACAAACTGCCTATCAGACAGCCTTCTAGAAAAGCCAAGGTCACAGGGTAAAGATCCACTGGACCAATCCAAACCCCAAGTTGAGATTCTTAAATGTGAGAAGGTGCTAGCCCAGCATCACTCCAGGCAGGTGAGGAGGGTGTCACTGGCAAAGTTAGCTGTGCACTGGAGGCAAAACCCAAGGATAAGAAATTATCCCCCCGCTATTTAGCATCTCATGACCATGCATGTGGCCATTATGACTGGGTTTTGCCTCTAGGACGCTGTTTGGAGCCTCTGCTACTTCAGCTGTTTACAACTATTAGGGGGCTGGGCCCCGGGTCTTACCTTCCACTCTGATGACGGGACAGGCTTCCACCGTTCTCCAGACAAACACATACTCACAATCATCCAGAAGCTGAAATGTAGGGGATCCCTAGAATAAAAACCAAATACTTATGTTTTTACCTTTTTTAAAAAGTCAATCAAAAAGATAGCCACAATTAACATCCAACTTTCAATCTCCACGAGGGAAAACACAGCACTTTATTAAACATGTGAGACCTGGAGAAAAATCTAGTCAAATGCTACCAAAGGCTGAAAACCCATGAAAACGCAGGCAAGCCTGAACTCAGAGAGAAGACCGAGAGACTGAAGGGAAGTGGGAAATGAAAGCAGTTCCTCAGCTCACGCACCGAGGTCTGAGCGCACTCGAGCGTGATCCTGGTGGAGAAGCGCTGGTTCCCGCACTTGTCGCCGTTGACATAGACAATACTCAGGGAGCCGTTCTCTGCAGCCTGAGGGCTGATCTGCACCACACCCAGGTTCCAGCTGTTGTCTTCTGACACCAGGCAGGACCCCACTGCGCTGCCTGCAAGAGACAGGAGTTCATCCGGGGCAGGGGACAGGAGAAAGGCAGACAGAACTCAAGTCACATGCTCTCAACTCACCGTGGCATCCAGGAATATAAGGGAGGGGGTTGCAAACACTCAAATAGAAAGTTCTCTTTCTTCCATCAGCCGAGGTGTCCACAGCAGTCCAGGGCTTCCTGACTCTGCTTAAGCCACTCAGGTCATACTCATTTCCAGCGACGTCTGAAATACACAGAAACACTCCAGCTAGCCAGCCCTGCTTTCTGGTTAGCATTAGAGCACCACCTTTTTCACCCTGACTGAAGACCCACGATGCACGAACTTGACATTGGTTATGAAAGAATCAGGAGATCCACACGAGGCTCGGAGGCTTTTCCTACAGACAGGTACACTCGCTCTGCCCTCGAAGCTGCCCTTCTCAACGAGCACCACTGATGTGGAGGGACAGAGCCATCTGCAGAGCACGAGGCATCCTGGGACACTGTTCAGCGTCCGGGTGCACCTTATAGAGCTTTACAGCCTTTCTTTTAGGTCCTCAAATAAGATCTGATAATATTTCTTTCCCGAGTTTTCTTCTGTTCTTAGGCAGCTTCTGATTCCAAAATATAGATTAAAACCCTGAAATATATATGCAGATTCTCTTCAAGAGAAACCTCTCAAGTGTAAGGATCAAAGAAGCACATAACACAAATATCCTGCCTATAAAACAAAGCACACCACAGACTCACACGCGCACACATATATACACTCACGCACACACGCTCATACATGCGCGTACGCACATGCACACGCGCTCACACGCGCACATATATACTCACATGCACACGTACACACACACACACACACACACACACGCACACCCTCGACCGGCCGCCTCAGTCCGGGCCTCTCGGCCTTACCTGTGACCTGGCAATCCACGGGAGAGGGAACGCAGGCCAGTGCAGTCTCAAACTCAAAGAAAGTGTTTCGGATCCCCAGGCCAGAGTCAATGTCCTGATGCAGGAATTTGGCGGTGCCCGGGTAAACGTCATCGTTGCAAACAAAGCGGATGATAAAGGTGTCAGCGGTCCCTGGGAACAAGGAGGCCAGACTTGAAGCAGAGCAGCCGTCCTGACGCATCCCAGAGCGGCGGCTGCCACTGGGGACAACGGGGGCACAGCCCCCGTTAGAAGGATGACACCACCGCACTGGGTCTGCTCCACCCGGAACGGCCGAGCGGCCACCCTCGACGCAGCAGTGACCCACACAACCATGGGCTCACGGGGTGAGCCAAACGTCCTCCGTCCTGGTATTCCAGAAAACAGGCAAACGCGGCATCCACTCCTCAACCCAAACACTCGCTAACGTCACTGGCTTGTCGGACAATACTTAGGTCCTCGTACACACAGGAGTGAAAGACTCAGAAAAACCCTCGCGCCGCCCCCCCCCCCCCCCCCGGAGCTCACGTCCCAGCCCGGCGGCCCCCACACGGAGCCCGTGACATGCAGTCTAGCGCACGCGAGACAGTGAGAAGTGCAAGGAAGGAAAATGCAGCAGGCCCAGGCCGAGGAAACCCCAAGGTGGTGCGGGTTTTAAATGCGGTGGCCGGCCCCGCCGAGAAAGGGACATCCGAGCGGAGAGCTGAGGAAGGGGAAGAAAGGGGCCACGGGGCCATCTTGAGGGAGGAGCCCGATGGGCAGAGGCAAGAGCGAGGACACAGGCTCAGGGCGGGAGGGCGGGTGAGAGGGGGCGCAGACGGGTTCAGAAGCAGGAGGCGAGCAGGATGGAACGAGGAGTGGGGGATCGTGTTGCCAACCACTGTGACAGCGCTGGCCTCTACTCCGAGTGCACATGGCTGGGAGTGACATGCTCTGAACACAGAACACTGGGCGGCGGGGGGAGAGCACAAGCAGGAAGACCACCAAACGGCTGCCGCAGCCAGGGCCAGCGGCGGCAGGCCACCAAGGACCCAGGGCAGTCCACGGAGGCGGCAGGGAAGGCCATCGTCCCGGCCCAGTCCGGGAGGGAACTGAAGCAAGGAGGTCTAGTAACCAGCCTGAGATCACAAAGCTTTAGGTCCAAGAACCACCTGAGGGGGCCGAGTGTTAGGAGGCTGGGGGACAGGGCAGGCAGAGGGAGAGCCCACAGCGCGACCCCGCCAGCTACAGGACTGCACGTCGGGGGCCCGGCGGGGCACACAGGGCGATTTGAGAGTGTGGCGCCGCGGCCCTGGGGCAGGAGGGCAGGTCGCTCATGGTCCGTGCTCAGAAGGTTCACAGTCCCGGAGCCACCAGGACACTTGTTAGCCGCAAAATGACGGAGTTCTGAGCTCACCTGTGGCCGGGGAAAGAGGCCCTTTGTAGGTCAGAGTTATAAAGCCCTCAGTGGACAGCTGGAGGCTTTTCTCGAGTCCAACCAGCCTTTCTGGCTTCAGATTCTTTAGCTCCTCCGTCTGAATTTCCGCCTCACAGCCAGAGGCTGGTTTTCCATCGAAAGTCCCACAGACCGGCATTGTGCCACACACGTTAAACTGCAGGCCAGACAGCAAGAACCATACACGTTAATTGGGCCACGTAACTCACCGCAAACAAGAAACCTAGCAACTTAAACCCTGCCAGACTAACTAGACAGTGTTCAAGTTACCACCTTACACGTTCAGGCAGTTAAAGGCTAAACTTGGTACGTAATGCAACATTTAAAGCCCAAATGACAATGCCCATAAGCTGCTTCTAAGGAATAATAAACACGTTTATTTACACGGCCCTGTATCTGTAAATGCAAGAGATGTGCTGCATATAACAATGCACCACTCATAACGGAGGGAATACGCATGGAGCAGAATTTTACACCATTGTCAACACGAGCGAAGGCATCTGTAGTTGAAATGTCAATTACCAGTAGCTATGAGGGGACACCCCTGTATTTCTCACAGATGTGGATATCACTCTGTCGTGACAATGAAGTTGAATATGCTCTGTGGTATGAAGACACAGAAAGGAAAGACTTCTCTACGTCTGCTAAGTGCTCATGGACGGGGTGTCCACAATCAAGGTCTACATATGGAAAGCGCTTTTCTTAAAAACCGAAGTTTCCTCCTCAGGAAATGGCCAGTTAGCACGACACCCCACGCAGGTGGCTCAGCAGCCATGTGGGCTGTGTGTGGGAGGCCTTGGGGACGAAATGCTGGGGCAGGTTCCCTTTCCTACTTTCATGGTCTTGCCTGTAAATTAGCAACAGAGCTGAAAGAAGCCTGGGCTCACTCTGCCGTGCTGTGGGCACTGGCCATCCTGGCTGCCCGCATCTACAGGCCCCTCCGATCAGGAGTGTAGGCACCCCTGGAGATGTCTCAACTCAGCAGCTTCAGCAGTGTGGGGAGGCCACGGGGGGGCGGGGGGCGGGTCTGGGGGCAGCTGAGCCCAGCAGGACCGGGCAGCGAGGGCACAAAGCCAGGGAGTCAGCTGGTGTGGTGGTGTCCTAAGGAGATAGATGGCAGCACGCTGGCTGTGCCGTCGCCCAGGAGCCTTGACATACCTGCCACCTGCTGATGCCCCTGCTAGTTAGTGCCCACAAGGCAGAGCCTGGCTGGCCTGCTTCTAGCATGTTCTTTATAAGGGTTAGTATCTTCCAGCACGTCCTCTATGTGGACCAACAACGTTCTTGTCTGCCTCTCACCCACATGTGGCCACATATGCTCTCACCTATTACAAACCTATTATAAACCAAACTCTGTAGGAGCAATTTGGGGGTTGGGGGTGGGTGGTGGACTAGCCAAAGTGCTGCTGAGGGACAAACCCTGTTCAGTGTTCTCCCGGGCTGTGCTCTCCTGCGTGAGGTATACCTACAAAGTTCCCCTCGGTATCAAATCCACTTAAGATGTTCATATCCCGACTTCCTGTTTTCAGAGCTAATTCTCTCCTTCTGTCAGGGCTATCCATGTAGGAAGTGCTGTCAGAAGATTCTAGAACACAGCCACCCAGGTCATTTCCCTTTTCTAGGATTAGGTTAAGTACCATTTCCTCTTGACTAGTGATTCTCAGACTCCAGGGGCATCAGAATCACCTGGGGGCTGGTTAAAAACAAACTGGTGGACCCACCCCACAAGAGTTTGTATTTCTAACAAATTGCGGGTGACGCTGATGCTGTGGCCCAGGACCACTGCTCTAGACACACAGCAACAGATTAGAAGTAACTTATTTTCAGAAAAATGGTACCCTCACATGTCTGCACTACAGCAGGATGCGAGTGAGTTTTACCTCTCTTTCCCCTTAAATTTGGATTCTTTCATCTCTTCCTGGGTGAGAGCTGCCATCACAGTGCCCTGGGCCATTCCCAAAGACACCTGCCACCAGCTGCACCAGCTGCAGGTGATTTCAACGCACACTTCTTTCGTCTCAAAGCAAACCGGAAATTCATCACATAACTCTTACCACAAAAGTCTTCCCAATTCCCAAAACCACGTATCCTTGGGAACTGTTCAGCGGGTTAAGATCAAACACAAAGCCACTGTTTGGGTCCCTTATAGAACAGGCCTGCAGGAGCAACAGGGGAAAGAGACACAGGAACTCAACAAATACAGAGCACCTCCAAAGCCTGCGAGTATGAACCTCACAAAACATGAGCTTCTCACTGACTTTAAACTTTAAATCAGAAAAGCAGCCCTATGCATACTCACCCGCCCCTCCAGACACGACCCCTGCTGCCTGCCCCAGTGTGATACTGGGCTCAGAAATATTAATTTACCTGAAAGCTCTTAGGACTTACAATATTTACCTGGGTAAGAAGACCAATGCTAACCCCCAAGAGAAAAGTTAGGGGGAAACCATAAGCAAGCCATAAGTAATTAAAAACAAACTTAAAAAGTTGGTTTAAGTGTTATGTTTCCATCTCACCTATTCACTTAAAGGCAACGGTGAAGGGAGGCATGACGAGGTGCTTCACTGTCCCCTCTCTTCTAGGAGACGCTGTAAACCTCCCCCTCCCCCATGTCTGTTCTCTGCACAGTCCACCAAATGCAGGGAAATTGGCAGCAGCTCCAGCCCCGGAAAGTATGGCCAAGGACAGAGTGCAGGACCCTACCATCCCCGCCCTCCCCAGGCTCCACAAACCCAGGACCCTGGCTGGGAACATTCGTTTAGGTGAGCCTGGGCTCTGCTGTCAAAGTGGAGATTTTAAAGGGGGAGGGAGAGAGGTAAGTCCCACCATGAAGAAAACACCCAAGGCTGTGGAAACCACAAGCCTCCCTTCAGAGTCAGAAGACACATCACAGAGCAGCCTGCTGCTATGCTCTGCAGGAGAGGGCTCGCCCAAGGGCACGAACACATGCCAAGGCCGAAGAGCAGGATACACCAGGATGGCAACAGGCACTCAGAAGAAATGGCAGCAACAGGACTGGGATCGGAGTTTTAAAACCGCGAGCATTACACTGAAACAGATGGGCCAGATCCCATAGATGACTATGTTTTAGGTGTTGGAACGATATGTTAACCACTCACTCCTCTGTGGTGGTGGAGAACCCCCAGAGCCCACTGGGACGCCACCACAACACGGAAGGGACAGGGGAATGGAGAAAAAGGAAGGAAATCTGCAATCAGCGGGGAGTAAAGCTGAGGGTCTGGTTCTCCAGCCCAGCATATGGGAGCTGGGGCAGGGAGAGCAATGCAGGATGACTCCCAGAGGCCTGCTGTCAACATGCAGGAAATGGTGACGCCAATAACAGATTTGGAAGCATGAGGGAAGGGGTGAGCGGAGAGCCGGGACGCCCAGGTGGGAAGGTCTAGAGCCGGCTCAGCGAGACGCCCTGGGACAGCACACGTACCTGGTCTGTGTCCGTCATTATTTGGATAGGACAGGCGGCCTCTGTATTCCACAGGAAACTGACCACACACTCCCAACTGAGGGAAAATATGGGGTGGGTATTCTGGAAGATTAAACCCAGGGTAACAGTCAGTATGACAAGATGGAGCTCAATCTCACCAATACTGGCCTCGTATATAAAAACAGCCAAACTCTACTGAACGTTTTAATTATGTGTCCGTGATCGGCTAGCTGCTAGATGTGCACTAGCTAATTATAATTGAATGTCTTCATTATTCCTACTTAAAAAGATGGTACCTCTCAGGCTTGGATGTCACAAAATTCACCTGAGGTCACGTGGCAGTAAATGGCAGAACTGGGGTCCCAATCTGGGTTTGCGTTTAAGTCCATGCTTTTGAGAAATGCTCTACACTAAGAGTATGCAATGTAAGAAGCCAAGCACAAAAGGCCGCGGCGTGCGAGATTTTACCTACATAAGCTCAAAACTGGGGAAAAGTGACCTGTGGTGTCAGAGGCCAGCACAGGGGTAGAGAAGTGACTGGAAGGGGCACCGGACGCCTCCCGGGGTTGCTCTCAGTGTGGCTGCTCTGGGTGGGGTCTGGCTGCACAGCTCTGCTCCACGTGTGAACATTCACCCAGCTGTTAAGTGTAACTTAACGCTCCGTGCACTTTTCTGGGTGTGTTCCAGTAAAAAGTTCCCCAAACATGTGTGGGGCCACATTCTGCAGGCAACTACAGCTCACACGGAGAGAGCTTATCGCGGCACTAGGAGTTTTGTTAGCATTTCTCAACAGAGCCATCACCATGACCCTGGGAGCCAGGTTCTGTCATCACCCCCCGTGTGCACACAGACGAGAACACAGAGGCACAGAGATCAGGACATTGCCCAGGCCCACAGGAGAAGGAAACAGCGGCCAGCTGACGGTGAGCCCACACCTCGCCCACCGAGCGCCCTCTGGCCTGCAAGTCCCCCACCCTCTCAGCCTCGGCGTCTGTCACAGTAAACCACATCTGTCCCTTCTGCCCCACGATGTGGTTGTGAAAAGGAGCTGCTTTAGCCGTGAAAGTTCTGAAAGTTCTGTGGCTTGCAGAACCTTGCGGATGTGACCTCTGCTCACGGTCTCTGGCTGCACAGGGCATGGCCAGCCCCACACGTGCACTCAGAGAGATGGTGACCATGGGAGATCGCCCTGAAAACTACAACACACTGTCCACATAAGGTGTTACAGGAAAGCTGAAAAACTAAGGATCCTGGAGAACCTCCTGGAACAGTCCAGTGTCTCCATGGCAACAAGAGACCACGTGGGAAGGGGAGGGCGGGCCAGGCGCTAAGGAGGGGACACGGACAAGCCCAGGGGACAGCAAGGGCTGGCCTGAGGAGCCGGGAGTTCTTCCTGAGGCTGAGGAAAAAAGCAGCAAACCCAACCCCAGGCTGATCAAGGAGTGTGTTTACAGTTCGGCCATGGAACACCATTCTTGCACAACACGGGCCCACGCTCATCCAGCTAATAACTTCATCCCCTTATCAGAGACCCCTTCTTGACCTCTAAAGAAATCATCTCTTGGAAAAAAATCGTGTGTTTGCAAATGACACAGAGAACTCGGGATCTGCAGGGCGCCTGGAATGTAGGTGACAAAGTCCCAGGACTGCTAGCACTGGGTACACCGTGCTCTTTGCTCAGTGAAGCAAAGGAAACTGTAAAAGACCCTCAGCACGCATACCTGACCCTTTCCAATAATTTATTTGATAATAAACATGAATTCCATTATCTCCACTCTGCATTCATCTAAGAGTCTGGCAATTAATTCAAAAGACACATGACCCAGATATAAATGTGAGACACCAGGTAAAAAAACAATTGGGTTTGTGATAGCCAAGTTCTGGGCGTGAGTGCCAGGGATGGTGTGTAACACCATGAAGATATTTAATGCCACTGAATTGTACACCTAAAAAAGGCTTAAATAGTACATTTTTTTTTTTCAAAGATTTTATTTGACAGAGAGACACCGTGAGAGAGGGAACACAAGCAGGGGGAGTGGGAGAGGGAGAAGCAGGCTTCCCGCGGAGCAGGGAGCCCGATGCGGGACTCGATCCCAGGACCCTGGGACCATGACCCGAGCCGAAGGCAGACGCTTAACGACTGAACCACCCAGGCGCCCCTGAATGGTACGTTCTGTGTTATATGTATTTTTACCAACTTTTTTTTTTTTTTTTTTTTTTTAAGGAAAGCAACTGGGACTGTACAATCACCCCCAGAGCATTTTTATTTGTGGAATTTTTTCTTCTGTTCTGCCCTGGCTGAGGAACTCAGGGCCAAAAACAATCTCTGTAACTTTCTCTATATTTCCCGGCCTTTGTTTTTTATACTTGATTTGCCCACATATTACATATATAACCCTCACTGTTCATCTGTGGCCCCGAGTGGCACTGAGCCCCGGCTTCCTCATCCATGAACGCTGGGGTTCAGGCCAAACTGTCCCTAAGACCTGTTCGGTGGTCAGGATCCTCGACCACCAGCTGACAAGAACTAAGGGACACAATGGCGCCCACACAACCCAGAGAGAAAACGCCACCCCCAGACTCTTTCATCTCCAGAAGACAGACATCGGCTGGTACTCAGTCACAAAAGACCCTGAAGGAACCCCAAGGTCACAGGCAACGCGGGCCTTACCAGGCTGCCCCTGGAACAGACGAGATGGATCCTCGTGGTGTAGGTGGTTAGCCTCCCATCGCTGGTGGTGCACGCTGAGCCATTCACGTACTCTATGAGGAGGCTGCCGCTGTCCTCCACCGTAGGGCCTGTCTTTGCGACCCCCAAGTTACCGATGGACACTACCTCAGAAAAGGAGCCCTGCAAACAAACGTGTCTGTTAGGTTTTCCCTCTGAAGAGAAAACACTGCTTCTTCGTGACGGCTATGTTTGATTCTTGTCATTCACAGTACTCCTGTTCTAGAAAGTTGCCACAAACACCGACCCGTCACTCCCAGGGGAAACACGTACCCTATTCAGACACCATCCCACAGAGATGAGGATCTTAAATCCCGAGAACAACTCCTGTGGGCAGGTTCTATTTTATTTTACGAAAGGGGAAAGGCAGTTCGGACGTGGTTAAGTGACCTGTCTGAGGCCGCCCCGCCAACAGGCGCCCAAGACAGGCTCCGAGCCCTGCCCCCCCTGGCCCCGAACCAGGCGCCCCTGGCGCTCCCCCACCAGGCCCCTCGTGTCCCCCTCCCAGAGTTGTGGACAGGAGAACCTTCGAGAAGGCAGAGCTTCCCCTGGCTCCGCCTCCGCTGGGAGTGCGCACTTTGGGGCCACTGCACACACATCCACAAAGGACTGAGGGCGCTGCAGGTGTTGATGTGGGGCCACAAATCGGTGCCAGCAGGTCAGTGATCCCCAAATACACAACCCGTGGATAACGAGGACTGACTCCACTCTGAAGTCACCGCTCCGACGAAGAGTGCACACCACGTGTGCACACATGCATACACAGCAGGGAGCATAATTCCTAACCACCAGAGTGCGCTCACCAGCCGCCTTAAAACACCTCCAAGCTGCCCGGTAACAGGCGCCAGGAAAAGTACATTCCCGACGTGCTATTTTTAAAGAAGCACACATACGTCTTTATTTTAAGATTCACTGTGTATGAGGAACACAGGGAAACATCCCAAAGTTCTGGCAGTCACTGCATTCACTCGGTGATGAGGTGCGGCCCGGCACCCCGAGTAAGCGCGAACGCTTGGACCCACCTCAGCCACAGCAACAGTCCCAAGCCGCTCTCCCCATCGTGAGCCAGAAGCAAGAGCTTCCAGAGGCAAAAACTATTCTTTACAGAGGTTTACGGACTGAAAGACACTTGTGAGCTCAGGCTAGACTAGCCATCAGGAGCTTCCTCTGCCCTGTGCCGAGATCGGAGGCCACCAGCACCACAGCATTTTGTAAAGTTCTAAAGCTGAACAACGACTCAAGCATGATCACATCTGTGGGGGGGCCCCCTGCTCTTGCTCAGGGGGCTTCGCCTCAGCAGCCAGGCCTACTCTAAAATAACCACCTCCACCCACTGAGTCACATGCTCCAGAGGGAGAGCGAGACTCACCTGATCATTGTTGTATTTCATCTGGCACACCGACGCGTATCGATCACAGCCCGGCACCGGGTTCAGAGGTCGACACACGTTTATGTAGTATTTCCTCCATGTGCTGTGCTCGCCTGCATTGTCCATGGCATACCAGTTTCCTCCACGACCACCTTCGGATTTTGCTAGACTAAAATTTCAAAGCAAAATGCATGGTTTTGATGTTATCAGTCTGACAATTCACTTCTGAGTAGTTACGGACATACGGAATGAAACATGGCCTACCAAACCATGGAATGTGGCTCACCATGACTCACAACACCCACGACTAGCTCGACCTTCACTGAACTCGCACTCGGCAGACCCTCCACGGCCCCTCCCCCACACCTCTGTACCGACAGACAGTCCTTGTTTTAAAGGATGCAGCTGAAGACAGACTTCGCTATGGCCAAGAGCACTGGATGTCATAAAGGCTACCAGACCATTATTAGAATTCACTCTGCCTAAAACTCCCCATCTTGGTCCTGCACCCCCAAAACTTACTTGTGCCCCCATTATCCACTCAGTTATTGCTCACCAGCAAAGCCCAAGCCAACTTCGCACACACCAGACCCGGCCCGGGGCCAAGGCCAAGGGCAGGCTGACCCCGGCCTCACCTGGAGAGATCATACTGCTCCAGCGTGGAGGGGTCGGTCACCACACACTCCAGGGGCTCCTCCGGGCAGGCGTAACTGGTGTACCACCGGAAGTTGTAGGTAGAGTTATCTTCCTCCTAACCACACGACAAGGAGAGAAACAGGAGGGATGGCAAAGAGAAAGGGGAATGTTAACACAGAGCCAGCATTTAAGAAATGACGGGCATTTTCTGTAAATAGGAACTAGAGGAAAGAAAGTCTACTTTGCCCGTCTACATTTGTCTTATTAAAATGAAGACTTCCCAGTAATAAATTAGCCTCAGTTAAGCAGCATTAGGATGATTTTTGAATTAAGTTTCGTACACAAAACCAAGAGGGTGGTGGGTTACCATCGAGGTTTATGGCGCACTGAATAACCAGCTCAGATGAATACTGCCTACGTACCCTGGCAAATCTAAGAAGATTAATTAAAATCATAGAAGACGGTGATTGGGCCAGGAAACCAGACTAATAATAGCTCTGCTTCCAAATAAAGGGCCCACAACAGGCTCCTGTGTTAAGTCTCAGGGAGACAGACGAGTTGATGGTTTCTCCCCAGGAAAAACCATAACTCACACCTCACCTATGGTTAGAACCACATTTCATTCCAGAAAAGTCACAAGCCCTGTTCTACCCACTTTTTTCTTTCCCCCTGCCTTTATGAGACTGGCGTTCTCTCCCTCCCGGGTCTCATGCGTGACGGAAGCCCACACGCGTGCACCCAGCACACAGCTCCTACCTGATATTCAGGGAGACCGACTCCAGCCTCTCGGTCACAGAGGAAGGTGATCAGTGTAGCTCTTGGTGTATGCTTTTCATTATTATAGGGCGTGCCATCTTTATAGTTCAACTGGATCATCCCATCATAATATGACAGTTTAGCGTTATTCAGTCCCAAGTTCCAAGCCTTATTACCACTAAAACGAGCAAACAAACGTCTCTCAGCAAGGCCAGCAAGGCCAGAAGCGCTGCCATGCTGGGACACCGGGGCAAGGCCGCTGCACGGTGGGGTGGGGGCGAGGTCCACGACCTCCGGCTGCAGATCACCAGGGTCTGCAGTGGGGCCAAAGGGCAGCCCCACCCCCACGCCAGGACCCAAGGCCACGCTCAGCCTGGCTGGTTTAAGGTACAACCACCCCGCCTGCACTATTACCACACTCAACAGAAAGACCTGTGCGCATTTAACAACTGAGACATGCAGGCTACACTGAAACTAGCTATCAGGTAAAGTCTAAGGCTGTGGCCTGCTCCTTTTCCAGGAAATTCAACTCCTAGCATCCTCTGGTTTTGAGGCCAGGGCTTCTTAGGGTTGCATGCTCCTTGAAAAGCAATGATGTCATCAGTAGAGAACACACGTACTCCTGAATAAAATATCTGTTATCACAAGAAGCTTAAGGAAAGCCCATAACTAAAAAGGAAGTTACTTGCCTTTTTGCTACTTGACAGGCTCCAGAGTCCGGCTGACAGGAACTCAGAGACACCGCACCACAAACATTTATGTAAAAGTCATACTTGTCTGTCTCAATTTTATATGCACCATTTTTCTTTGTGAGAGGTGACAAATCAAAAGAAAACCCTAAGAAACAGTAAAAACGATGCCATATGTAAGGTCAGTCGGACCACAGGGGAGAAGGGTGGCTCCAAGCTCACAGCTTCAAAGACAGGCTTCCCAGGAACTGGCCAATGGCAGGGAGCCACAAGATGGCAGAAGAGATGCTTTCCCCTTCAGGCCACCAGAACTGCTCTTACTTACGGACATCTCCCCTGGAGACGGATTCACCACCAGCATTCCTGTCTTACTGCGTTAACCTAAAAACCCTATTCAAAGCCCATAACTGCTGGATGAATAAACAACCAGTACGTTCAAAGCTAGATGACCACAATCCATTGACCTCTAAGGCGAGTTTCTAGGGCATTAACTTATGCAAAAAGCCTTTTCAAACACCATGTGATCCTCATGTTCTACATTCAGTGCACACCTACCTCTACCAGGCATCGAAGGGGTAGGCTTCTCATTATCCCAACCTCAAGTGTCAGACTTCCAGAATTTCAGTTAAACATTAGTATAATTCTGAAGTGGGTTATCTCTAAGACGCTCACAGAAAATAGATAAGGAAAGAAAAAAAAAAAAAACCTAAGCCGTTCGCGGGGGCACCCCACCGCCCGGGTGCTGTGCGGGCACACACCTGCCTGGGAGTCAAAGACCGTGCAGTTCTCGCCCTCCGTCTTCGACAGCACGCAGGCGGCGGCCGTATGCCACTCAAACTCATAGAAGCAGCCATTATCCTCAGAGGTTCTCAACACCGGAGCACTTTCCAGATCACCTGTCGGCGAGGAAGACAAATGTATCACTAATCGGTCCTCAACTAAAAACAGTCCCACAAATACTGGGATTCCGCTGACATGAGGTTCTTAGAGTCGTCAAACCTGTAGCGGCAAGAAAGAAGGGCGGCTGCCAGGGGCCGGGGTGGGGAGCTCGTGTCCAGTGAGGACAGAGTCAGTTTGGGGAGATGAGAAAGTTCTGGAGGCAGATGGTGGTGACGGCTGCACAACGCTGTGAATGTGCTTCATGCCCCTGAACCGGACACCGTAGGAAGGCCAAAATGCTGAATTTCGTGTTACGTGCATTTTACGAGTTTCTTAAACATGGTAAATTCTGCATTACGTGTATTGCACCACAATTCAAAAAACACTCAAAAACAAAAAATAGTCCTAGCCCTTGACCTTATCCCACAGCTGGGCATTTATCCAAAGAAAATATTTCAACAGGAGGCGGACAAGGGATCTGCAACAGCACAATCACCAGCCCTGGAAACACGTTATTAATCCAACAATAGGGAAAACGTTTAAAAATAGTAAAACCAAGCCATTATCAACAAGGAAGTCCCTAAAAATTATTAATATAATTGCAGAACACAGAAGAGCATTCACAAAATGCCATGTTTTGAGGAATGTTGGAAAAAAGTCTGAATATATACAGATTTTGACCCTGTAAAAACAATGTAAACCTATAAATAAAGATAAGTGAAGAAGAGCATTGTGTTTAAAGGGTGAGATCACGGACAATATTTTTCAAGCACTTACGATTTTCCCCCTTTGGAGGAAGTTAAGCAGCCGACACGGCCGCTCAGTTATCAGTCCCGAGGAAGAGGAAGCCACGCTGAGACCCATAACTCATTTGGAAAATTGCAACATGACGCTCTCGACACCATATGGTTTCTCCATTTCTGGACTGGTTTTGGGTGGGGGTTGGGGGCTCAAATCCCACAGACCACCACTGAAGGTTCTAGAACCGGAAATGCACACAGCACGACCCCTTTCTACCTCCCCCTCTGAGCAGTGGCCCGTGAGAAACAGAGAAATGAAGGATGCAGGCTCACCTGGGGCAAAAGCCACCACAACATGTCACCTCTTCCCTTTTTCCAAAAGTGCTCACCTGGCTTGCAGACGAGTGTTATGTTAGTTGTTATTTTCCTGTGGCCACAGTCACTACCGTCTGAATACGAGAGCTGAAGGTTCCCTCTCTCTTTCGTGGGAGAAGAAATAAACTTGCCTAGACTTTTAAATCCACTCTTATCTGGAAAAAAGGGGAAAAAACAGAAGACATGATTAAAAATGATAATGACCCAGAGAAGAGTTACCAACACGTCAGCCGGGACCCAGGAGGGGCGCCGTGGCCCCTTCCCCAACCTGCTCAGCCCGGCCCCGTGGTTGGTGTGTGGGTTTTTCTCGAGGGACAGGTTTGGCCGGGCCATGCAGCCACAATGAGAACGCCAAGACCACCCCAAGGCTCAGGGAGATAGGGCAGTAACGAGCAACAACGTCCTGCTCCGTGGGCACGAGAGACAGACAGCAAGCTTGCATGTCACACCATCCCAGGGTGCCCCTACTTCCAGGGCCTCGGCTCCCCTGAGACACAAGGTCTTTTGAAAGCACAGCCAAGAGGCTAGAGTTTGTCCTGGGACCAAAGCAGAAACTAACTGAACCTGTCCAGCAAGCCAGGAAGGTGACTACTTCATTCTTGGGTCAGTTGACTTTACTACGAGGCCCTGAAACTGTCCCCAGTCCTGCTCACCCAGACGCACAGGCGTGCCTGGACCTGCTTCAAAAGACACAGCAGCAATTCAGAATACTGGGGTAATTCCTAAAACCCAACCTGAGTTCCTAACTCCTTATCTAATTGTAACAGATTCTGATTACTCTACCTGCCTCTCATTTTCCAGGCGAGTCTTAAGTGGCAAACAACTAACGTGCGAAACGCCTGTATCAAACCGAGCAGTCTCTGCAGGAAAGCCTCGGAACTGACAGAACTACAGCAAAAGGAGCCCAAGGGGCACAAGGACTCTTCTAGAGAGGGTACGGTGAGATGCCACTTGTCTAAAGCCGTAACGTAATCACGGGCAGTAAAGCTGTTAAAAACTCACAGTCAGTTTTACCCAAGTACTGGCAATGTTATTCTTCAAGTTGCAAAGGGAAAAGATAACCAAGTCATTCCCAGCCTGGCTCTTTCCGTTCCCAGGTACGGCGTTAGCTAACCTCAGAAGGCTTTCGCCAACTTCAGGACAGCGGAGCGCGGCAGTTTCTAGAGCGCACCAAGCAGTTACCTACGTGTGAGTCATGAACTTTCTTTCCTCCCCACCTGTATATGCTGAACCCAGAGAGGGGGGACTGACACAAACCACAGGAAGACTCTCTAATTCGCCCCGAACTGGATGCAGCTGAGTTCCACGTGCCTCTGGGAAAACCACTACCGTGACCCTGCTCTGGGCACAACTCACCGACAGAGCACACGGCTGCATCTTCAGGACAGCCTCTGGCCTGGCCTTCCTGCAGCACTCTGTGGCAGATATTAATGAAGAAGTGCTTCTTTTCTCTTTCCCTCTGGCTGCCATCCACGGCTTCCCAATTCTGTTCCGGTTCTGTAATTTAAAAAAAAAAAAAAATCTTTTAGCCAAAGGCAGTGATTATTTCTCTGTGAGTCACACCATAAATGGTGATTAAGCCAAAGGAAAAGGCCCAAGGCTCACCAAGCATGTAGTCCCTAAACCTCAGGCACTCACGTTTCTGGACGCAGGCAGACCAAAGGCACAGAAATTCACCGAGACCCTCAGGCTTCTCACCTCACGTGACAGTTAACAAAGCATGGCCCAATACCTCCTCAGAAGAGTAGGCTTACCAGGGGGTAGGGACAGAGCGAAACTTTCCCAAGCACCCAAGTGTGAAATCAGAAATGGAAAAGCAAATCCAGCCGGCAGCCCGCGCCTTACAAGGGGCAGAGCACCACGCCATCAGTGCCGCGCCCTCCTCCACCCACCAGGAAGGTTAAAGACACCTGCCCCCTCTTCCACACCAGCAGACCGAGTGTGGGCCATGCTTTGTTTCTGGAATCGAACAAGACACGTCGGTCCCTGAGCTCAGACAGCTTGTAAGCCAGTCATGTGTGAACAGGACCAAACTCCACAGAAGGCCGAGGGAGCGCACGTAAGCGCTGAGAGCAGGACCAGCACACGTCGGAGGCGCCCGGAACGGGCGGCCAAAGGGATGGATGCGTGTGAAGGGCGTACAGAGACTGAAGGCGCCCCTCTTAGGGACAGGGTGCTGGGGTTCAGAGGGGAAAGCCCACCGCTCGGCAGGCTAACAGTCACTCTGAAGAGCTGTGTGCCAATGTCAACAACTGAGAAGAACCCACTGGAAGCCATGCAAAGACCAACAGGGACAAGGATGGGGCACTGGGGTGGGCTGACAAGCCGTAAGACAGGAGGACTGTTTAAGCTAGCAAGGAAGGAGTTCCAAGAGCATCCTGAGCGGTCTGCGTGAATCCTGCAGAAATGCCCAAGTCCCTGGAGAGCCCGGGCAGTGGCACGTGTCAGCTGTGTGAATGCGTGTGTCTCTGCATCCCTCAGGGGCCCCCACGTGTGTCCTGTACTCGGTGATGTTTAAACAACAGTGCTGGACAAAGGGATCTAACCGCACCACCCAGCTTCCTGTGACAAAGCTGAAGCCCACAGAAGGCAGACAACTCACTCAGGACCACGCACAACACCGTGCTCTCTTTCCAGCGCACAAAGCCGATCTCTTCACGAACACATATGTACCAGCACTGAACCATGGCACCATCCCCGCTGACCGGGTGCTGAGCTACTAACACACAAAGAACATCTGCCTCCGAGGCAATTCACCAACACTCAACATTTACAGAGGTCTCGTGTCAAAAAGAAGCTCTCCGATGCTCCTTACAAGTGAGGAATTCCTTTTTCTAATATTATGCTGTCCAAACCAGACGGGGACTCAGTACCCATGAGTAATCACTCCTACGGCACGGGTAATTCTGTGACTCTAGGCAAGCATTCTCTCTACCTCCGATATTATCTCTACAGATGCAATCTGCCTCTACTTATACCTAATTCCAGGGCTGCTGAAAGGGTGAAACGAAAAATGTCCCAACTCGAGTCAGCTTCCCTGTTGGGAACCCTGATTCTTAGCACTCGGTCGCTCAGCCCCCTGTGAAGTTTGAAGGCCTGGGGCAGGGGTCATGCCTGCCAGGTTTGCTGCCATATCCCCAGGACCTGGTCTGGCACCTGCCACATAACCAGTGCTCAACGACACCTGCTGAGCAGATCTCCAGCTCGGCAGGTCTCTACTGTGATGGCAGGCCTCGGGGACAGACCACGTCACATGGATGTGGCGAGGGACACAGCATCCAAGGGCTCCCAGACCCATTTTCCTTTCGGCCCCACAAGCATCTGAGGTGAGACAGGGAATGCTGACCCCACCTTAGAGATGGGAAAAGAGACAGTGAGACAAAAGGGGAGAGCACAGGGTCAAAAGAGAGACTGACCCCGGCTGCATCAGCCGTCACACTGAGGGTCCAACCCTCAGAGCCCAACAGGCCAGGGCGAGGTGGAAACACGGCCTGCTTGAAGGCTGCTGAACTTTTTACTCTTTTTAACTGAAATGCAAGTGACATGGAACACGGCAGTCATTTTAGGTGGACGACATCCTGATCTGATCTGTGTGTGGGAGAACCCCCATGTTTAATTACCATCCATCACCACACACAGATCCAAGTGTGTGTGTGTGAGAACTTGCAAGATCTACTTTCTTAGCAACAAGAACGTAGATCTAAAATAAAAAACTTCCTAATCACAGCGTACAAGACCAGGGACTTGGCAGTTTTTACTAAACTAGAATAAGATTAGCCCAGGGCATCCCAATGAGAGAAGTCATGCCACGCTCAAACTCAGGTATTTTGCCTCCTAAGTCAGCATCATTCCTAATAATTTGTATGACTGCTTTGCGAAAAGGGGGACAAGGCCAGGATACAATTAGGTGACAGTTGAAGAAAAAAGCAACAGCATTTCCAAATGTTTTCACAGGGGAAGAGGCAAGAGAAGGTTCCTGTGAACAGGCGGATGGAGCCCCACGGCGCGCAAGCCCTACCTGAGTGCCGAGCCAGCGCAGACAGGTCGTACCGCTTCTTCCCGTCGGTCACACTGCAGAGGAGATCCTCCTTCTCCTTCACACAAGCGTACTTCGTGTCCCACGTGAAGAAGTAGGTGCAATCTACCTCCCCGCTGAATACAGGAGCTCCTTTCCCATCATTACCTGTGCAATTTGAGAAGGGGGGTGGGGGGTACACTCCATTATATGTAACCAAAACCTAGTCACAGCCCATTGGCCACCGATGCCAACTGGGCAGTTAAACTCAAGTCCTAAACCCAAAGCTGAGGCTTTGGGGTCGTCAGAGGGGTCAGAGGTTAGAGAGGCTTCTCTTGTGTTTCAGACAATCATAAACCCCTCAACAGCAGGCCTGCTGTGTCCCTTCCACCTCAGTAAGAAGGTCTCAGTAAGCCATCAGGCTATTTACAACACGTTCACTGGGGGTGACTAACAAGGAACGTGTAAGCCACCAGGCAGGGCTCGCTGCACGCGGGCTGTGGTCAGCCCCGCAACAGGCTCATGAGTATCCTCTGCGTCAGACGACAGGGATTCACCAGAAGCGGACAGAGACCAGAGCTCTAGCCCCAGAAGCTCTGCTGGCTTTATGATGCAATTTCGGGCAGGGTGAGTTCCCGGAGATTCACCCCTAACCGGAAAAGAAAGGGTGAGAGCGTACAGCCACCCCATCGAACCGTGCGGAGACCCACGTCATCTTCCAAAGCCAGAGGCATGCCTCCCGGCATTCCAGCATCCATGAGCACCAGGCCTTCATCGGTGCGGATGCCTCCAGCACCCTACCATAATCCATGCTCTGCGCACACCTCCAGGGAGCCCTGAAAGCCAGCTCTTCGTGGGCCACTTCCCTGATCCACGTGGCCTGGGATTCGGCAAACTGTGGTCATTTTTCCCTTACTAGAAATACTACCCCTCGGCTTTCCAAGCTGGTGGACGGCTGGCACGGAGCTCTGTTTTCCGCCCCTTGATGGTTTAATAATCCTCCTCTGGACCTCCTACATGATTTGCCTTTCTTGAGGTTTGGTGCCCTGAAGTGCACAATGTTCTAAAGCAAAGGGAAATAATATTTTGTACCAAGGGCAAATGATGTTTTGATTGCAATTTCTCTGAAATCTTTAATATTATAAACATTATAATTATAATACCAGCAAGAGCAGCTAGGGTGTATGGAGCACAACCTGAACCAGGCACTGAGCATCGAAGGGCTACAGGGGGGTGCTCTGCAGAAAACAGGCTCAGGGTTGAAGACCTGATAGATCTTGGCATATTTAATCTCGTGGCACAGGTACCGTTTTAGCCCCATTTTTGCAGATTAAGGTGGGGGTTAAATAATTTGCATACGGTCTCATAGCTAGAAGCCGAGGAGTCGGGATTCAGACCCAGACAGTCTGGCCCCAGAGCCAGGCTCATAACCACAACCACAGGCAATACTTCCCTACACTACTGTGGGGGTTTTTTTCTTTCTTTTTTTTTTTCTTTTAAACGTATGTACTTTAAGCCATTCTTTTTAAGATGCGGCACTCCCAGCTTCCCTTCTGACAACAAAGAGCCCCCCGCCATTTGGGACCGCTGGGGCCTCCCTCCATGCGTGCTACCCCAACAGCGGACATTATGTACCTCTTCACCCCGCCCACAGGACGGAAGGACGAGCCACTTACTCCTGCTGGACCTGTCGGGTTTGCATTTCACTACCTGGAAAAGATTTGTGTCTCCCACAAACTTGAAGTATTCGCTGCATTTCTCTTTCACCAGTAAGTTCACAAATCATTAATAGCAGGAATGGTTCGAGAATCCATCCCCACTTTGGAGCTGGTTCTGCATCTGAGATTTACTGCTTGAGGGAGCGCTAGTTTTCAATAATCACTGGTGTATTATTTCATTACTCAATGAATTTTAGAAGAATGAAACTCGCTGGCTCAGGGGAAAATGGATCCCTCCAGCAGAACCCGGTCACCCTCTGCCTGCAGCACTGCTCCAAAGCCACCCGCTCCCCACACTGGTTTGGTTCTCCTCTAGCTGTGCGGCTACAGTGCACTGCCCAGCCTCCCTGCCTCCGAAGCTGGGCCATGCCACTTAGTTCCAGCCCATTTTTTAAAAAATGCTGTTCCCATTCTGCAGAGTCCTTGCAGGCCAAGTCTACAGACAGCAACACCACGGGATGGGAAGCACGAGAGGAGCACTCAGAGCCGAGCCCCGCCACCAGCACCTCCGACAACCTGCACTGAACTAAAGAAAATAAACCCTTGACGGAGTGAGTCAGTTAAATCTGTGGGTACCTTTGTACCAGCCTATTCCAATATATCACTCGTCCAAAAAGAACGATTTCATGTCCTTATCTGACAAGATCACCAACAGTAAGTGTCCCATTACAGCAAACTGGATGTTAGCTGCCGAAACGAACGGCTGTGTGTACATGTGCACACTTACAGGCTCAAAGAATAAACACATGCACCTCTGTGTCTTAAAAATGCATAAGCCCTAGATTCGTGAACGTATATAATTCTAGAACATCCAACTTAAACTATAAACCACGTTATATTACATAACCAATTAACAGCCATTCACATACAAAAATTACATTATTACATTTATCCAGATAAACAAAATTCACCAAGGGATTTTTCTCTAAGAACTTAAAGTTTGAACAAAATAATAATGAAATAACTTTTACAGTACACAGTCTGCTCCAAAGTTTGAAGGACTGAATCACAGAGCTGGAAGGAATCGTAAATATTTTATGACCCTACTCCAGCATGAGAGCAGGCTCAAAACCTCTCACAAAACATCTAACATCTCCCTGTCTGGTCTTCTTGCCACCATCCTAACTAAAACAGCCTAGGAAGACATTGAGTGTTTGGCATGAGGACATCTCTGTGAATCCTGTTGGGTGTGATAAAGGCCCTGAGGTCACGTGAAGGAACAGACATGGGGTGGAATGTTCTGATCCATCGGTGGTGACGTAGAGTTTTTATGAAGCAAATTTGGCAAAACATTAGTAACTGCTCAATAAAGAGCAGTGAGCATATAAATTTTCATCGTAATGTTCTACTTGTATGTTTGAAAACCTTTAGTAATAAAGATAAAAGAGGAAAAAATGGCCGTTGGCGCTTTTTTCAAGCGCCGGCATGTTCCAGCACAAGCCCTGGGCGCTGACGCCTCTTCCTAGCAGTCCCAGACTATGTACCCTTCTCCATACCCTCCTCACCTGCTGGGGTCTTTTTAGATCATTATTCTATCTTCCCAGCATGCCCAAATGAGATCAGTGCACGCGCAAAGATCTCAGCCAAGTCATTTATAAAAAGTCCAGAACAGAACGCGGCGAGAGGGGGTAATGACAAGGTCGGAGGGAGACTTGAACCACAGGAGTTGGCCAACAGCAAAGCAGCTCGGCCAGCAGGGGAGGGCGGGGGCCCGGGGGCCTGAAGGCCTGGGGACACAGCGTTGAGGAGCAGGGTGCATTTCCCAGGCCTGGGAACATAGCGAAAGGGCTGGACTTCAGAGACAGTCCCCTAAAAGCCTGAAGAGGTGAGGAGGATGGAAGAGAGATGGGGGGTCTGGGGAGGGCAGCAGGGGGGCATTCAAACCACAAGTGAGAGGCACCCAAACCGGAGTCATTCATCCGCCACCTCAAGTCCTGGGGACTCCACAATGATTTCTACAGAAAGTCCAAGTCCTCTGCAGGACATACAAATTTCTCACCCTCCATTTGAGGGTCATCTTTAGCCATATGCATTCTGAATCCGAAGCTCTGACCCAGTCACACCTGCCCACACTCAGGCCTTTGCATGAGCTTCTCCCTCTGCCACAGAGACCGGTCCCCACAGCCACCCTACTTGCGTGCCTGGCTTACTCCAACTCGGCCCACAGAGCTCACCAAGCAGCACCTCCTCTTTCCCGGACAGCCCTAATCCTCCTCGCTGCCCACACCCCAAACTGCTAACTCGCTGCCTCCCTCCTGACAAGGTCTGGGGTGCAACACTCGCCCACAGCCCTGGTCCAGCCTGCATGACCTGCACTCCGGGCACCGTGCCGTCTCTCCCTCTATACTCCCAGTCTGAGCGCCTGGAAAGCACGCAGCCATTACGGTATCCTTGGGCCCCATGGGGTCTAAGCAGATAGATAAGGACAAAACGTATGTTGAACAAATCTACTTGAACGTGGACGTTATCAAAAGGGCCAGCAAGCAGATTCCAGGGTGAGACTGGAGTGCACACTCTGGGAAGACAAGCAGAGGTGGGGACAGGGGTGCGGCAGGAGTAAAGGGCACTTTGATTTAAAGCCTTCCTATCTGCTCTACTCCAGGATCCTTCCTCGCCTGTTCCCAAGGCAATTTATTAGAGCCTGGGGCCCGTCACAACCTCCCTGGCTCCCTTCAGCGTCATAGGCTCGAGCTTCTAGAACAGGCACGTCGTGTTCAGCTGCCTCTCCCCTAAGCCCCTGCTGAATCACAGAGGAACCTGCCTCATGACCGCTGGTCAAAGCTCTGCCATAGAAACACAAAAAACAAACAGAACGAAGAGCCAGAAAGACCCTCAGGGGTGGGGCAGCCTCTCGAGCCTCTGCGGCTGTACAGCCGACTGGAACCGGGCCAGCTCCAAAACGAGAGCTCCGTGCAGAGGCTCAGTCCGCCTGCGCACACCTGGGGTCCCAGCCTGGAGGCCAACGGACGGGATGGTTCTCTGATGATGATGCGATCCCATCACTTCGCTGCAGATGCAGACTGTGCCCGAGAGCTTCAAGATACGGACCGCGACATGGCTTTCTGAAATGCTGGCGCCATTATGACCTCAAGAAAGCTCATCCTAATCTCTCAGAAAAACCAAACGTTCCACTTAAACTTGCCCGGTGACCTCTTGCAATCCCCCACGTCCAGCCTCCACCACGGGGCCACTCGTTTGCATAAAGGGTCATCTTGAGACTAACTTCAGAAAAGAAGAGCTCTTTAGTGACCACCCCTCAAGGGTGGGGAGTAAACCCACCCCTGCTGGACCAGCACTCACTTTGGTGCGAGCCAGAATTCAAGACAGAAACGCTTTCCCAGCAAGCCCAGGGCTGGGCCCCTTCCCAAAACAAACAGTGAGCAGAGGAAAATGGAAACAGGATGTGTGTGTCGTGGGTGGGGCGGGGTGGAAGGGGTACTCTTGCCCGCTCCAACAGAGCAACCTCGTCTGGGGACCAGAGGGGGCCACACCCAAAGGAGAGGGTCTGCCTGGCCCGTCCGCACGCTGCTGCCGAGAACACACACGCCCCCGTCACTGCAGAGGGCAAGGACAGGCCGCCGGCACCCACCTGCCGTCTTATTGCACTCGAAGTTTATGACGCTCATCCGCTGGAACCCAGAGCTGCATTCATCCCCTCCAGAAGAGGTCAAGGTGAGGTCTCCATCGGAGTACCTAGATGTTTGCAACACACGGACACGGGTTTGGGAGAACCAAGAAAGAAACCTGAATTGTTATGCGTTTCTACATGAAGCCTTTTGCACACCGTCAACAAATCAGGACTGACATAAAACAGCAAGCTCTCTGCCCAGCTGGAGAAAAACGTCTAAAGGAAATGAGTTCCAAATGTATGGGCTTGTCGTCCCCTTACTTCAAAGTAATAGCTGGCTGGAAGAAAGCACTGAAGGTTTTGCTGTGAGCATGAAAACTCTTCCACTCTTGTTTTGGATTTTGTACAAAATAAATAAGGCCCAAGAAACACACGGTGTATGTAGCAACTACTATAAACACAGTCTTACCTGAGGGATCCTGGACAATACTCATTTGCAGAGAGCTACATTTTCATAACGCTTTTGTGAAGATAACTACACCAAATTAAGGGTCACAGGAATTGTACTGAATGCGTTTTCTTAGTTGTTTCAAACTTTGATGTAATGCTAACGGCATTTCAGATTCTTAAACTGCCAGAGAAAAATCAGAACTCCTCCGAAAAACTCATTTTAAAATACAAAGGCCAAATCAACTCTTAAACTGATTAAATACCTTTCCTACACTGTGGTTCCTTACACACACCAGATGATAAAACGAACAGTTTTCACAGAAACAGTCTTATTGGAAAGCCAGGATCAGTGACAAATGGCAACTCGCCTACGTCAAACGGGAAGGAATGCTGGCTTAACGGACCTGCCTGTACTTTATGGAAAATGGGAAGGAGGAAGGAGACAAGGGGAGTCGGTTATGTTTCACAAGAACAGACACAATGCACTTGAAAATTACTGTTTACACACCGGAGGGTTTGATTCTGGTATTTTCCTGCTACTTTGATTTGAGGGGGTTCAATCTTCTTTACTTGGCAAATGGCGGCTTCTTTACTACAGAATGGTACTTCAACTTCTCCACAGACATTCAAATAAAACATATATTCCTTTCCATCTGAAGTGTAGTAAGAGGAGGACGAAGCTAAAGAAAGGGGAATAGTTGAGTAGAGGCTCTGTTACGTCCACAGGTGCTAGAGGGTGAGGGCATCACTTCGAGCACACCCAAGCCCCTTTCAGAAACACCCACCCAGGGGCAGAGGCGAAGTGGGCCCCTCTGCACACGTTCCCCCTTCCTGCTTCATTTCAAAGCACCCCTCACCTTTGTCCTGTCGGAGTGGCTGGAGGTCAATGGTGATGTCATGCTGTTCGCTGCTCAGAGAGCAGGTTTTACTTTCCAGATAATCTCTGTGGCACGCATACTCAGTGATCCACTCGATTTCGTAGCGGCAGTTGGATTTTGCTGTGAGCTTGGGAATGGTGCCCTATCAGAAACCATTTGCAAGGAGCAAAATTAGTGTTTTTAAATGCAGATTTTCCAGACTTCTGAAAAGTTCAAAGGTACACTGTTGGGTTTTTACGTTCTTCCGTTCCTGTTTCTGAATAACTGCCCCTAACACAGTTCCAGCACCTGGCATATAACCACGCTGTTTATTTGCAACTGTTCTTGTCTCTTTCAGAGTCACACCTGAGGTCCAGCCTGGACTCGACATCACCTGACAGCCACAACCTCTGCAAGCAGCCATGACTTGTGAAGGCACATGGTCTGTTCCCTCCTTTCTATCGGAGCTGAAAGGAGCTGGCCAGATGAACCCCTCAGCTGAGCGGAAGTCACCATGTGTGTGTGTCTGGGGAGATGGTCCGTAACCCCTTTCTTCGGGTTGTCAAAGGGGGTCTCGGGCACACCTCACCGGTGTGAATCTGCTTGAATCTGCTCCTGCACCTGGGGGAAAAGCCAGGGCATCACCCGCCACAAACCCGAATTCTGCCAGAGACCTGCTTTTACAAAGGTGAGCTCAGATGCTCGTGCTTGGCGTGAACAGGGAGGGATGCCATCACTGCTGACCGGAGTGCAGTGCCGCCCTTTGAACCCTCTTTGGGAGAAAGGCCTCGCTGGTCTTAGTACCAGGAACAGCCTCGCCGCTTCCAGGGAACACCCCTCGGCAAACGTTTCCTGAGCGCCTGCCACGTGCCAGGCATGGGATGAAGCACCAGGGCTACACACACAGGTCACAACTTAGTAAGACACAAAGCTGCAAGTCCAGTTCTCACTCAAAATCGAGGCTTTAACCACCTGGCTTGGGGAAGCTGGACACCTAGGGCTGGGGTGCCGAGCACCGAGTGAGTGAAGCCGGCACAAAAGGCCCCACAGTGCAAGGTTCACTCATCAGAGAGGAAAAGGCAAGTCCATGGAGACAGAAAGCCACCTAGCAGCTGCCAGGGCTGGGGGTTCCTGGGAGTGACTGTCCTGGGCACAAGGTTTCTTCTGGGGTGATGGAATGTTCTCACATTCGATCGTGCTGGTGGTTGCACAATTTGGTTAATATCTAATAACCATTTCGTTGTACTTGAAACGGGAATATTACAGTATGTAACTTCAATAAGGCTTTTTTAAAAAGATCTATATGACAAAGCGAACACAGACTAAAATTCCAGCTCCTAAGGGCATTCAGTAAGCCTGTGTAAACACTTAAAGAAACCCTCAAGTGTTAAGGTGTCGTATGTCACCCAGTTCTGTCCGGTGAACAGTTAAGCTGGGAATGGAACCTTTTGCTCCACGAAAAACAAACCGGCCTCCTTTCCTAACGCCGCCAAGCGCCCTGTATCCCAGGGAGAAGAAAGGAGGGAAACTCCCGATTCCCCTCACTGTGGTGGAATGAACCACTCCTCCCTGAACGTACAGGGAGGAAAGGGCAACACAAAGATCCCGGCCAGCTTGGAACGCCTGTCTCATGGGGCTTGAAGACTCACCCCACATCTGCAAGTGTCCGCAAATGTTCCCTAACATTCACCTTCAGAGCTCACATCGACCACTCATCAGTCAGGTCTTTGCTAAGCGGCCGCCACGTGGCCCTGCAAGTCTTCGGACATAAAACGGAAAGCTGGCCCGGCCTACACTCTGTCTCCACATCCCCCCCACAAAACAGGCCAGCTGCCAGCAAGAAACCAGACCAAATTCCATGTTTGTTTGTGGGGAGGGGGAGCTCGCTTCCCTCGCCAAAGAATTCAGCTCCTCCTCCTTCATTCTATTATGAGGAGACAGAAATAAATGAGAGGAAAGCCCTGCCCTTCCTCCCGGGGGTTATCTGCCTTCCATCAGCACCCCGCACCTGCTAGAACACTCGAACAGCAACGGACACGTGCAACACGGCCAGGCATGGGCCCAAGGACAAGCAGACTCTGGCCCTACCCGCAAGGACTTTAAAAGTGTGCTAGAACTGAGTGAACAGCCAGAGAACAGGGTCAGGCACCCGCGTGCGAGTGTGGGGAGAGGGGCTGAAACGACCCACTGTGAGACCCTCGAGTAAGAACCTTCCTTCTGGCCAGGACTCTCCTACCTGAGTAGCCCCCAAACGCCAGCCACTGGCCCGCAGAAGCTCGGCCAGGGCTGCACACCATCTGTTCCACTCAATTCTTACTATGTTTCTATAAACCAATCAGCTATTTTTACCTTGCCTCATCCTAACAAATACTAGCTAGGAAATCACAGGTTTGAAATTATATATATGGCTTTTCAAGCAGTCACTCAAATCAGCATTACTATATAAATTTTAAAAATCTTTCCACGAATCACTTAAAATCATCTCACACAAACTAGAACAAAATGCCATCCTCCATCAACACACGCAGGGGCCCCTCCGGGTTGGTGAGAAATAGCAAACGCCAAGCTGCTGTGCCCCGGAGACCCTCACGCGTGCAGGAGAGTCGGCCCCAGGAAGCACACCGTCCTGGGTATTCCACCGCGGCTGCTGCTTTCTTGCTGCCCTTCTCCTGCCCCCAGACCCGCCACCCCGCCCCAGCCCTAGATGCGCTCTCCTAGACAGCCCACGCTAACGCCCGCTGCTGGAAAGTCCTCCGAAGACAAGCCACTCACCTCTCTGCGCTCCGACGGGCAGACAAACGTGATCGTCACCGCCGGGCTGTGACCGCCACAGAAGTCTAGCTCCCCGGCCCCTTCTTTCACGTAACTCAGGACAAGCCTGAATAATACACGTTGAGGAAAGAGTGTTACAGAAGTATGAACTACACTCAAATTCATCTGTTGCCCTGAGCATTCGGCTCACTCAGTTGGGGGCCAGGAGTAACAGAATGAACATTAAACCATAAAAGAAGCCATAGTATGAAATACCTTCGATTTCCATTTAAAAAAAAAAACAAACAGATTTTAAGTAAACTTCAATGAATGCTATTTTCTTTTTAAAAATAAATAAAATGACCAACATGTAAATTTAAATACTAAGAAAAGCTGCTCAAGTAAGACAAACAAGAAGAAAAACTATAAACGATCGAAGAAAACAAAATAAACACAGCCGAGCAGGCCGAGCATCTCTGTCCACGAGGCTGCACGACTACTTCTCTAAACAATAACTTGTAAGTGGAAGCCAGGATCGTTTTCTCTTCAACCTGAAGACAGCCAAGTGGCCCAGCCGTTGTGACCTCCCACAGCCAGGAAGAGCCCGAGCCGCCCGAGTACGCAGGGGTCTCCCGGCGGGACATGCCTGCTATTCCTGGCGCGCAGGCCATAGAGCTGCCGAAAACACGGGACCTTCCTTTTCTCTGAAGACAAGCTTGAACTCTCACTCAATGCCCACGTTGTGCAGAGTCCCCTCTCCCCTGTGAGGAGTCACCCACCTGTCACTCAGGACAGTGTGATGGGACCAATGGTGTCCCCCTACACTCATATTCCACAGCCCTGATCCCCAGGACCTCAGCATGTGACTGTATTCGAAGACAAGGCTTATACAGAGGTGATGACGTAAAAATGAGGCCACAGGAGTGCGGGGCGTGTGGGCGTGGAGCTAACCAGATATGACTGGCATCCTTATCAGAAGGAGAGACCAGGACACAGACACACAGAGGGAACAGACCCTGTGAGGACACAGGGAGAAGGTGGCTGTCTACAAGGCAAGGAGAGAGGCCTCAGAAGGAACCAGCCCTCCCAACACGTTGGACTCCCAGCCTCCAGAATGGAGAGGAAATAAATTTCTGTTGCTGAAGCCAGCCTATGGCACTTTGTTATGGCAGCCCTGGCAAACTAATACAGACACACATATAAAACCTCCCAAACATTTTTAAATTTAGGTTATGCTCCAGAGTCTTCTGGGGACAGAAGCACCCGCCCCGATACACCACCAGTTCTGTGCTAGAACAAGCCACAGCAAGGCATCTACCAAAGGCCTCTGGAATCTACGACGTGATCTAAGACATGCTGGCTGGCGTGGGACACACTGGACAAAAACATCTCTCTGCTAATTCAAGGTATGAAGGAAGGCAGTAAGCATGTACCAAGAACACAGCATATTGTAAGAAACAAACCTCCCCACACCGGGAACGAGGGTGCTCACCACACCCCAGGCAGGAAGCAAACTGCCCCTCCACGATGGTGTTCTCAAAGGACAGAGAACGAGGAACATAAAAGCAACTTCATGAGTAACACAGAAACTATCAGAACACGCCTTAAGGCAGGGATTATTTCATGAACCGAACACCTGTATGGTTATGGGATGGATCAGGATATTCATCTTTAATGGCTATAACGACCAGTAATTAGACAATCAACAAGCAAAGCAGCCTATGTGACTGGCAGCAACCACGGGTGACTTCACAAGCATCTGTAGGGACTTGCTGAGGTTTACACACACCAACGCAGACCCACCTGTCCTTGCTCACGAGCTTCAGTCCCTCCTTGGGCTGGCCGACGTCGAAGGCCTGGCCCCCTCTCACCAGGCAGGCAGCTGTGCCGGGGGGACAGCCACGCAACTGCGGACTGGAGTCCCGTAGCGAGTCTGTAAGACATCCATCAGACGGTACCTCAGGACAGGTAATCACAGGTAATCACACTCAACCTTACGCACAGGAGTCCCTTGACAACAATCATCCAAGGTCTGAAAGTCCTCAAAGCAACCCAAAGTAGTAGAAGTCTGGAAACAACAAACGAGGTAGGATCCAACCCCATTCTGAGAGACCGCGGGCGCACCAGGGGCCTCTCCAGATGCATGACGTGCGTGCATCCTGCCCCCCGGGGCTGCTGGGAAGCAGAGGCAAGACTGCAAGGCACTCACTCTGCACCTGGTAGGGAAGAGGCGACGAGAAACAGGGACTATCACATAATTTGTACTCAAGGAACGTACGCACCTCCTTTTTCTAAAGATACACGAACTTGAGCATTATCCCCTTCTCCAAGCTATAAACAAACTAGAAAACGCAGGTGATCCGTGGATTGGTGGGAAGATGTGGAGATTCATGGAAAGAACCTACATACAGCTCTGGGTCGAGACCTTAAAACCACCAGTTGCTGTCTCTAACTTTGCTCTAATGACACAACTATCTAACTGTGATTTGGGGGAGGATTCGAGAACATCCAGATGTGCCCAGAACAACACGCAGACACCAGACCACCCGCCGCTCCGCTTGTACGCGGCAGTAGCCTTACTCACTTCCCAGGCCCATCACTGGTGCTGTACCGAACTCCAGCTCCATCCACAGCTGTGACTCAGAGCCTCACACATGACAGGGGCTCAAAGAGTATGTGCCCCGCAAAGGAGTCGCTATGGCCCAGCCTGGTCTTTGAAGCCCTCTCAACCAGAGGGGGTCTTTCACTAAAGCCCTATCTTCTCCAGTATGACAGGAGGTGGACCTTTAGGGGGTCAAGGCCGTCCCGTAAAACTGCACCAGGGGGTGGCTTGAGTCCACACCGTGTCCCTGCTGTGCACGGCTCAGCAGATCCCTTGGTTTGCTGAGGGCTTACAGAGTCATGCGCTCTGAGTGTGCAGACAGGACACACAGCCGCAAGCCCACAACTGCTCCTGAGGTTCTCAGGGTCACTATCAAGGTTTGTGGCCCGAGGCAACTTCCTGGGGATGGAGAATATCTGGACAGAAACTGGTAAGTCCATTTTTTTTTAACTTTGAATTATAAATTTACAAAATGACTGTGAGTCAAAGTCACTGAAGTTCAACCCAAACTGCCAACAATCAGAAAGAAAAAAACTTTTGTAAGAAAATCTCCACTGAATTCAGATAATCCTCAAAATGATAAAAGACCAGGAATCTTAATGTTTTCTAAACTAAAATGAATTCAATAATCTGCAAGACTCTTCAGCTTTATAATCAAATTTGAGCTATGGGCCCATTTAAGACACAGGCTTTGTCTGTCTGCCTTTTTCCAAAAGAATATTAAAAGCCGTCCATGGAGAACAAAGGAATGATGTAAAGAGCCTGACACACAAAAAAAATCTAAAACTATCACTGGTCACTTTTAGTGAAGCACGTATGTGGTATACTCACGTTTTAAAACTGTTTAGAAATAATCAAACTGGTACATAATGTATTTGTACAATTCACCGTAAACTCATACACTTATCACCCAGCCACACCCTCCTGTACTGAGTTTATTCCTAATATTTTTTCCAAACTTTTCTAAGGCCAAAGTCCCATGTACAATGTGAGAAACAAGAACATAAAGAAAACACTAAAAATGATCTTTTCATTTGCTAATTTACTTGTGACACACTTGCTGCTGGTGTAGCAGAAAAACAAGTCTTGGTCTACGGGACTAACAACTCCCTGAAAAACATATAAAGCTAGGTTCTAGAAAGTGCTGACAAAACAAAGGCTTAGTAAAACTTCTTAACGCCCTATTTAGATAAAGACCATTTACAGCCTTCGGCTTATTTAGCAAAGACACCCAAGCTTCTCACACCACTTCTGGCGCCTGAGGAGGAAGCCAGGCAAGAAGTTGGCTTAGGACAAAATATGCATCACAACCCAACTCCCAAGGTCACTGGACCATCCTTCCCTCCCTGTCGCCTGGCCTGCAACTCAAAGCCCACTGATGGCTCGAGGCCGTCCTCCCCACAGCCCCTCCCCGGAAGGCTGACTCATCCTGCTGCAGCTGGTTCGGGGTGCCCAGCACACCCACCCCGTTCATTCTCCCACCATCTCGCTGGAAGTCAGATACCCGAGAATCCTGGAATCAAAATGGCTGGCAGAGAGAACTCACTGAGATGGACCAACAGTCTGGATAAAATCGGTGATGGAACCAGAACTGACTGGGGGCCCAGGGGTGGGCTTATGTACAGAGAACATCTTTCTGCCTCCTCAGAGGGCCGACTCAGTGACATGGATATCCAACTAGGAATAAACGGTGGAAGGGCAAAGATAGCGAAGCCTTCTAAGAAATCCCTCACCACCACCAGCCCCAAACCTACCTATGTCTCTACAAACGTTGATGAACAGGGAAGTGTCCGGGTCAGAGTCATCCACCAAGTAAGCCCCGCTAATCTTGATCAGTGGATTTAAGTCATGCTTCTTGAGCTCTCCATCAAATGCATAGCACGGCACCTGGCAGAGAGGAAGAGAAAAAGTGAGTCTTGGACACCCACTTTCTTGGGGTACTGGCTCAGCAGAGCCTCTGACCAATGTCACAGAACACCAGTCTCCACTGCTTAGGGTCTATCAGGCCGTGGGGTCCCCCGGAGACAAAAGAAACAAAGCAAAGGTCAACAAGTGCCTCAGCTGCTCTGCACGGAGCACCATGTCTTTCCCTCCCGACCGCCCCATCTCCATCAGCATGCTACAGTATCTGCCAGCTTACAGATGGCCTCCCTCACCCCTCCACTGCCCTCGGCCCCCATCCTGGAGCTCTGCAATTTATGGTGAAATTACCTGATTGCTCCAACCTCGTCTGCTCCCCTTCCTGCCCTTCCATTCTTCCTGAACATGGGCACGGGAGGTTGCTGTCCCCACCACACCAAAACCACCCCCACCCAGTCACCATCAACCACCTGCTGCAGATGTGATGTGCATTCTCAGCCTTCCGCCGGCCTCACCCACAGTGGCATTCAAGTGCCACTGGCCCTTCCCTACTGCCCAGCCCCATTCTTTCCTTTGCTGTCTGGCCCCCCAGAGGCTCTGCGTTTCCCTCCACCTGCTAGCTGCTCCTTCTCAGCTTCCTGGGAACATTCTTCATCTCCCTTCCAGCCCTTAGTGCAGAGGTGCTCCACACCCGACTTCTCTGGTCACTTCCCTGTCTACACTCATCCCCTTGGTCATCTCCTGCCCAACTCCAGACTTCCGAGCCAACCACAGCCGACCCTGGTCATCAGCAGACGACGGAGCCAGAGTGCTCGGCTCCAAACTCTGGTTGCTGACAGTAGGACCGTGAGCCACTCTGACCTCTGCGCCTCCGTTTCCCCACGTGTCCGATGGAAATAATGACAGTCATTAGCTCGGAGGGTTGCTGTGAGGACCGAATGAATTTCTGTAGGTAAAGTTCTTGGGACAGTTCCTGTCAAGTCCATGTAAGTGTTACTTGTTACTGTTATTTCCCATTATCACTTAGATACCCAAAAGCATCTCAAATTTAACATTTAAAAATGAGCACTGGGTGTTTGTTATATGCCACTGAGGAATCACTAAATTCTACCCCTGAAACTAGTAATACACTCCACGTTAACTAAATAAAAAATAAAAAATTCTACCCCCGAAACTAATGATATACTCTATGTTAACTAAGTTGAATAAAAAACAAAAAATTTAAACAATAAAAAATAAAGTAAAAAAAAAAAAGAAGAATAAAAATGAACGGGCCTTTGATTTCTCCCTGCAAACCCGCTCTTACTCCAGTACTCTCCATCTCAGCATCCAACCAGCTGCTCAAGCTAAAACCTTAAGATCATCCTAGATCCTCACATTCTACACCCAAAACCATCAGCAGGTCCTGTCAGTTCTGCCTTCAAACTGAATCCCTGATCAACAGACGGTCCCCTGACCTACAGTGGTTCGCTTACGATTTTTCCACTTTACGATGGTGCAAAAGCGGTATGTGTTCAGTCTCTTAGACTGAGGCTATTCACAGGCAGATAGATCTCTATGACAAAAGCTAACTGCTTACTGTTTAGCTAACAAATTTTTCTTAGAAAGATGCTACCAAACCTGCAGGAATGCTCTGACCTACTAACCCTTTTCCCCAGTCTGGTTCTCAGAGATTTCACAGAGATCTAATGGATCAAGTCAACCGGCACCTCCTCGAAACCTCAGGGTACACGTGAACTCCTTTCAACCAGACCCCTAAGGCAAACTCTCCCCACGCCCACAGTGGATCAGTGGTCCCACTGATGACTGGGGGGGTTGGGGGGGCAGGCACACAAAGCCAGCAAGGTCAGAAGACCAGACACCAGGCCTCACACTGCACCCTCCAGAAAAGCAACCAAAATCAAAGGGATTCCTACAGACTGTAATGAGGCTCCAGTGAAAAGTGACCACGGCGTCCATCATCCTGCAAATGGAAAGCCTGTCATCCTCCAGCAGGGTAATGCAGAAACAGTTAACTCAAGCAGGGGCCGGCGGTGGGAATGGGACACAAGGAGCGACTCCCCAGCTATGAAATGAAGGCCTCTGAGAGAAGGGAGCAGGCTGGCAGCCGGCAGGAAGGAAAGCGGGGCCATGTCTGAAAGAGCTCGCAGTTCTCAGCTAGCTCAGTTTCACCAACGGCTTGAGAGATTCCAGTAAGCAAGGTCTGCGGACTCCCGGCTCGAGGCAGTTTTAGCCACTTCTGGCCGGCTCTCTACTCCAGGAAGGAATAGAAGACACGCCTAACGCAGCACCCCACAGAATTGGAGCGTGCATCGGAAAAACAGTCAAGGCTCCTGGGGAAAGTCCTCCCCACTTCCTGCTCCACGAAGCAAAGCAATGGAGACATTCATAAGAGAAGGAATGTAGCCTCGGGGGAAGGAGGTCGTTGGCCAGCCTCACACACCACACAGTGAATCAACTTGTTAGCGCCGGGCGTATATGAACTGCATTTATGTAACTCTGGTAAGAACACGAGCACGCCAGTCCTGAATTCTCTGTGTTCCCAGGAGTGCTATGGTAAGAGGATGTACGTCCAAAACATTTTAAAGAAATTATTACCTTAAAACAACCTCCACCAGAATCCACTCAACAAGCATTATACCGGCAAGTCTGTAAGGGCAGTGTCTGAACTACTGTGAGGTTCGCCCCCTAATTATTCTCAATCGGACAAAGCAACTGACAACTGAAATGAGGTACAGAAATCCAGACTCCAGTGACACTAAACCAAATCTGGATTGTTTTTTTTTTTTTTTAACATAAAACACTCACTACCGTTTTTGAAGTGATAGGATTGCCTGTAAGGTGGAAAGGTGGAATCAAACCTTACTGAAGACAGGGAGGAGGAAACCCGCTCCTATCAGGGTTTGCTATGGTGCCGCTGTCGCTTCGGCGGCCACCGCGCTCCTCCACTCTTCTGGTCTCGAGTCACCTGCACCTGAGGCACAACGGATCCAGGCCGTGAACGAGGACCTGCCCTCCATCCCCTTCGTCTAGGGGTTCTCTAAAAGCAAGAACCCTTCCAAATTTAATGAAATTCCTACTTCTTGGCCCACGACAGGCCCTCCATAAATGAAAACTGAATGAATAAAGCCCCGGCTGCCAAACAGACTTAAAGAGAGGCTCGCTGAGGACAAAGTGCACATTTCTCATCCATCTTTAGATCAGCTTCTAAGAGAAATTAAATGTCACTGTTTTGAGAAAAAACATGGACTATACACTTCTCCCCTCAAACATCAAAAACTGATTTAGAGCAAGGGGCCCCCTCACTTTCCTATAAAGGGCAAACAAAGTAAATAGTTCAGGCTCTGTGAGTCACACAGGTCTGTCTTGTTCTTCTTTGCTTTTTTCACAATCCTGTACAAATGTAAAAACTGTTCTTCGTTCTGGGGCTGTACAAACATGGCCCGGGCCAGGCTTTGGCCCAGGGGCTATAGTCTGTGACTTCTGACCTCCAACACAAAGAAAACAGAAAACAAAGTAGCTATTTATGTATTTATTTTGCAAAGCAATTTTTCCCCAGGTAGTGGGAGACATAACAGTCAGTTCAGAAAAGCAAGGCAAGAAGACACTCGTCAAAACAGGAAAAATGGGTATCACTGTTGAGCTGGAGAACCAGAGCCCAGGAGGACTTCTGTGGGGCCCAGACAGCTCTGAGGTCCCACAGGGGAGGTGGAGGCACATCCCTCTGTGGTTCTCAGATGCTTTTCCTGCCACGAACCATGTGCTGGCACACAGGTTAACCGAAGCATTAAAATTCAAGGTTCCAATTTGACACCGTGACCTCAAGGTCAGTGTCACTGTATTAGGCCTTGACTCTTTCCACACTTGACATTTTTTTCTCATGGAGTGTCCCTTATGCTCTTTTCCAGGAGGCAACATTTTGCCTCTTTCACTTCTATTACCAGACTGTCTTTTCTTTTAAAGACTACCATATTTGAAAAACCACTGATCATTCATTATTTACAGCTTCATTTGGCTTTATTTTTTACAAACAAACTCCTCTCTTTTTGCCCTTCTTGAATGACACTGGGGGCCATCAGTGAAAATAACCGATTACTCCCATTTTCAGTTCCTAGAGCCTAAGAGAGTCTTTGAACTCAACGCTTCAGAACATAAAACTTAATGGAGAGACGTGAAAATAATCAACCTGTGAAGCCTGTCGCCTAGAGAAGCATGGAAAACCACTTTCAGACCTGGGCGGGGCGGGGGGGGGGGCGGTTAGGAGGGAGAGTGAATAATCCAAACATAAGCTCACCCATGTCAGTCACTGAGTTGCACAGTACTAGAAACCAAGAATGAACTAACTACCTAACTGAGTAGATGGGGAGCCAGTCTACTTCTAATCACATCCTGGGATATTTAAAATGCCCTGTTCTAAAAATAAAAACCACCCAGCATTATTTTAACAATTAAATTACAAGGCATCTCTGCTCAAATGGCATTTGAAAACTAAAAAAGGTTTTTACCCCAAAAGGCTTGTGCCAGTATTTCAAATCTTAAAGGTCCCAGAACGTCCTCTGTAAGCACATGACCTTGGATCCCCTTTTTACCTCTTTATTGGCTTTAAACATGTCTTTCTTGCAGGCGGCACTAGTCCTCCACTCGAAGTAATGCATACAGCCTGTCGCAGTTACAAATTCAGGAGTTCCCTATTTTTAAAAAAAAGTAAAAATAAGTTACCATACTGCATATCGTACGGGGTATCCCCCCCCCGAAAGTTAGAAACAGTAAAGGCTAATGAAAATTTTAAAAGCAGCGAGAAGGAGAAAGAGGGAGGACACAACTGTTTTAGTTAATCAAGGTCGTTGAGAAGTTCCCAAACCCAGAAATTATGAGACAAAAGCTTCGTGAAATCACGTTGGAATTTTGGTATAACTGGTCCAAAACTGTTCTACTGCACCAACTATGCAAGCACAGTAAACTCATGGGAGGCAATCCTTAGAGCCCTTCCACTCTCAAACTCCAAATGTTCTCTTAACCAAATGCCAACAAAATCAAAGCCAGAAAATGTGACCTCATACTTCCTGTAAGCTGAGGACGGAGGCCCATCTGGACCCAACCGAGTTCACACAGCAGCCTCGCTTTTTAGACACCCCCACACTCAAGGGCAGCAGCCCCTCCACACAGACTGCAACCAGGGTCGACTCCAAAATGGTCAACCACAGCGCTGCTGGGTGATACGTGACACCAAATTTACCTCTACACTCCCATGTGCAAATCTAGGGAGTTCTTTGCAATTCTGGTTCTCATATGATGAACACAGAATTCTTGAAGGAAATCAGTTAAAATTAAAGCAGAGGCTAGCTTATTCTGTAACACAGACCTCCATATTTCATGCCACTGCAAACAGATCTTTTTCTAAGGTTTCAACATAGACAAGAGTGCATCTGACAGGCTGGTCCAAAATTAACAATGTTAAGTTCTATTTTTAAAGTTCTTCAGAGGAGACATTATGGGCCTGAAGATGCAACAGTCATAGCACCAAATTCTAAAATGATACTTTAAAGCAATCTGGTAGCCCACATGAGTTCGCTCAACCTTATTTTTCTAAACACTTGGGTTCTTACTCTGATTAGAGAACGTCTGTAAGATCTGTATATAAATTGCTTCTCCTAAAAGCTAGCAATTATTTACTGAAAGTCCCTTTCTATATACCAGAGATTAAAACCAACAACTCACATGTAATATGCAAGAGTAAGAACAAACATCATGCTTTAAATAATGATGTCCCCTTGCAGTATTATTAACACTCAAAAATGTATGATTAATAGCCATTACCTATTCGCCAAGACTTCTCCTAGACAGATGCTGGTCTCTCCAATTTAATGTAAGTGAAGAAACAAAAACAGTTTTTTAAAAAATAAATGAATTGCCCTAAAAACTACCAAGATAAAATGCTAGAAAAAGAAGTTTTAGAAAGAAAAAAATTTATGCCTACAATGTAAACACTCAACAGTGTTTTGAGTTTAAACATACTAATCACCTTGAATTGTAGTTTTATACAGGATGTAGGTCAAGTTTCACTTAAAAGTTGTAACTACGGGCTAGGGTTTGTTTACATATTGGCTCTTAATGGTGATGGTGTTTGGGTTGTTGGTTTGATGGTTCCGGTTGTGTTTCTAATTTTGCTCACTTATTCTTCCCGGAAAAACACTATAGCAAGAATGCCTAACGGGCAAACATTTTTTAAAAAAGGAACATTACAAAGTGACTCTGTGCGGACTCACCAAGGTCTTCCCACATAAGAAGGTAATGCTACTCTGGATTTTGTGATTTGGGCTTTGCTTACAGCTCTCTGTTGTGCTGAATTCCAGAAGAGATCTGGTTGCAGTTTTTGAAGAAGAATCACCTATTTGGAAAGGAAAGAGCATGAACAAACCATAAAACATGCATAACCATAAAGCCATTTCCAAGCATAAGCAAATTAAAAGTCGTACTATAATTCATCTGAAGGCTCATGAACTTACAAACTGTCCCTTCCCCAGAATTCTCCATCCGAGGAAAGGCATCTCCATCCACCCAGCTGCTGTTCAAGCCCCAAACACAATACATTTGAATTTTATCTTTCTCTCGTCTAGCACATTCAAGAAATCAGAAAGATCTAATGGTTCTACCTCCATCTCAAATCCATCCACATCTCACCACCTCTACTACTGCTGCTAAGACCACTATCATCTCTCACCTACACTCTGGCAATAGCGTAGGATCGGTCCCCTTGCCTCCACTCGCGTCCCTCACCATCCCCCTTTCCCCATCTACCTCAACCAATGGGATCTTCGAAAACATAAATCAGAACATATAACTCAACTGCTCAAGTCCTTCAATAATTTCCCATCACACATGCTATACAATCAAAATTCTTTAGAATGGCCCACAAGTGGGGTGATTACATCTCAGTTTGCCTGGTATGTCACTGTAATAATCCAGAATAAAATGTCTACACCATACCAATACGGTGATAAGTTGCTATAGGAACAGATAAACTGACAAGCACATTAGAACAGAGAGCACAGAGAGATATATATGAATCAAACCTTGATATATGACAGAATAATAGCTCGATGGGCAAAGAAGAGACTATTCAATAAAGGGAACTAAAAACAAAATGACAATCCATATAGGAAAAAAGATAAAAATTGGATAGATGTTCAACACCACTGGTAATCAAGGAATTGCATACTGAAACCACACGGCATACCAAATACAACCATTCCACTGTATATGAAAATCAACTCTAAAATAATTAAAGACATAAACATCAAACTTTTAAACTCTTAGTAGAAAATAGTTATCGTTTAGATCTTAATATAAAAAAATACTTAAGACTCAAAAGCATTAACTCCAGAATATTAATATATTTGACTTCTTACATTTAAAAGTTTACATTCATAAATAGCTTAAAAAAAAACTAGTTATAAACTGGGAGATATACAGACCTGGCAAAGAACTGGAATCAAGAATATATATACTCACACACAACAAAAGAATAAAAAACTTTTTTTTATAATCTTAGAAAGTGAAACAAAATGAGCTCTACCTGAAAGAACACACACAAAAAAAAGAGATAAGGGAAAACCCACACCTAGTCATGTCTCGGTGAATTTTAATATTAAAGGTAAAGAGAAAACTCTAAGGCTTCTAGAGACATAGAATGGGTCACATGCAATAGATAACCCAATATAAAATGGATAAGATCAATCAAAGGGAAGAAAAATATGTCAGTAAATATATGAAGAGACAGATGTCCAACACCACTGGTCATCAAGGAATTGCATACTGAAACCACATGGCATACCAATTACAACCATTCCACTGACAAAAGTTAAATACCAAGCGTTGGAGAAGAAATGGTCTAGCTCTCCTTTATTGCTTCAGCATGGTATTAGGTCCCAAAATTGAACATTCATGTACCCCATGAGCTACGTATTCAACTCTTAGGTGTCTACACAAAAGAAACCCATGCACGTGAAACACATGAAACATAAGCAAAACCCGGAAACAACCCGAATGCCCATCAGTAGAACAGTGAATAACTTACCTTTGGGAGAGCCACACATTATATGAGTTCCTTGGAACAAACCACAGTGAAACATAACAAGATGGCCGATCTTGAGCAACATAACATTGTTACCACTTTAAGTCCCAGAAAATTACACATAGCATGATACACACTTTCCATAAAGATAAAAATACCACACACATGCAGAGACTTTTGAGAAAGACAGAGACAAAGAAAGGGAAGAAAATTTTAAATACACGCTAATTATTACTCCCACTGAAGGGAGACAAGAAGATGGAGAAAACACACAGACAGTAGTTATTCTCAGGTTACTAGATTTTGTTAGGGATGGGGCTCATCACATTATCCAAAACAGCCAATTAAAGAACAAAAAAGGGGCGCCTGAGTGGCTCAGTTGGTTAAGCATCTGCCTTGGCTCAGGTCATGATCCTGGAGTCGCAGGAATCGAGTCCCGCCTCGGGACCCCTGCTCAGTGGGGAGTCTGCTTCTCCCTCTGACCCTCCCCCCCCATGCTCTCTCTCACTCTCCCATTCTCTCAAATAATCTTGAAAGAAAGAAAGAAAGAAAGAAAGAAAGAAAGAAAGAAAGAAAGAACAGAAAAAGGTTAGTCTACAGATTAGTTATGACTGTGTATCATGAACTCAGGATTGTAACTGGTCCAATTCGATATAAACACCTGAGATCTTCTTTTAAAAAAGAAATAAAAGAGGAAGAAGAGGAGTAGGGTAAAAACTAAGATTCCAGTGGAGAGGGGATAATGGGTTTCAGAGCTGCCCCCACAGCACCAGGCTCACAGTCCATTGGTTCCTTCTCCTGACTTCCCGCCTGCCTTTGTGCAAAGGTCTACCTGAATCGCTTTCCCTAAAACTCCTGAGATCTGTCCGAAAATCTTTTTTCTCGCCCGAGAGCACAGAATCCGGGCAGTCTCCGGGACCGAGGACAGCGCCCCGTGGACAGCGCCTGTAGCCCCGCCCATGGTAGGCGTGTCTAGCGCCGGGAGACGGGGCGGGGCTTCAACGCGCCCCTGCAGCGCGGCGCTCCAGGAGACACGGAGGGCGGGCGAGGACGGCAGGAAGCGGCACGCGCTGCGGCCAGAAGGGGGCGCTCACAGGCCGCAGCCCCCCCACCTTCAAGACCCTCCCCCACGCCTCCTGTCCCCCAACACAGCGGCCCCTTCCGGCCCTGTGCCCAGAGCTCCCGGGGGCTCCTCATAACAGCTGGGCCCGCCTTGAAAAGGAAACGCGGAGGGCCCTGGCCTCGGGCTGGGAGGGATCCAGCCAACCTTTTGCCGCCGCGGCACGGGGCACCGGCATTCCTAAGCGCCAGGCCCCCATCAGCATCGCACCCGCCTGTCCACCTCGCCTTCTTCCTCTGCCCGCTCCGCCCGGTGGCCGGGACCGGCTGCCAACCGGGGCACTCGGGGAGAGGCCGCAGCGAACCGCGGCAGACAACCGCGGCAACCGGCCAGCCTGGCCGTCCTCCCCGGACGAGAGCCGGGTGAGGACTGCGGGGCCGCGGCCAGCACGCCAGGCCCACGGCCAGCTCCCGAGGACGGCGCCAAATGGGCTGGGCCGCGCTCGCCGGGCCCGCCAGACCGCGCCGGGTCCTCCAGACCGCGCGCCGGGCCCGCCAGACCACGCTCTCCAGGCCGGGTCCGCCAGACCAGACCGCACTGGCGGGGCCCCACCAGACCAGACCGCGCAGGGTCCTCCAGGCCGCGCTCTCCAGGCCGGGTCCTCCAGACCAGGCTGCGCGCGCCAGGCCCGCCAGACCGCGGTCTCCAGGCCGGGCCCGCCAGACCAGGCCGCGCTCGCCCAGGCCCGCCAGGCCGCGCCGGGTCCTCCAGACCGCGCTCTCCAGGCCGGGTCCGCCAGACCGCGCTGGGTCCGCCAGACCGCGCGCTGGGCCCGCCAGACCGCGCGCTGGGTCCTCCAGACCGCGCGCTGGGCCCGCCGGACCGCGCCAGGCCCGCCAGACCGCGCGCGCCAGGTCCTCCAGACCGCGCTCTCCAAGCCGGGTCCGCCAGACCAGGCCGCGCTCGCTGGGCCCGCCAGACCAGGCCGCGCTCGCCGGGCCCGCCAGATCGCGCCGGGTCCTCCGGACCGCGCCGGGCCGCGCGCGCCAGGTCCTCCAGACCACGGTCTCCAGGCCGGGTCCTCCAAACCAGGCCACGCGCGCCAGGCCCACCAGACGGCGCTCTCCAGGCCGGGTCCGCCAGACCAGGCCGCGCTCTCCAGGCCAGGCCTCGCCGGGTCCTACAGACCCTGCGTACCAGGCCCGCCAGGCCACGCTCACCAGGGCCCGCCAGACCGCGCCGGGTCCTCCAGACCGCGCTCTCCAGGCCAGGTCCGCCAGACCAGGCCGAGCTCGCCCGGGCCCACCAGACCAGACCGCGCTGGCGAGGCCCCACCAGACTAGACCGAGCCGGGTCCTCCAGGCCGCGCTCTCCAGGCCGGGTCCTCCAGACCAGGCTGCGCGCGCCAGGCCCGCCAGACCGCGGTCTCCAGGCCGGGCCCGCCAGACCAGGCCGCGCTCGCCTGGGCCCGCCAGACCAAACCGCGCTTGCCGGGCCCGCCAGGCCGTGGCGAGTCTGCCAGACCTCGGTCTCCAGGCCAGGTCCGTCAGACCGCGCCGGGTCCGCCAGACCACGCGCTGGGCCCGCCAGACAGCGCTCTCCAGGCCGGGCCCTCCAGGCCGCGCTCGCCCGGGCCCGCCAGACCAGGCCGCACTCACCCGGACCCGCCAGACCAGGCCACGTTCTACAGGCCAGGCCGCGCCCGGTCCTCCCGACCCTGCGCGCCCGGGGGCCCGCCAGGCCACGCTCGCCCGTACCCGCCAGACCAGGCCACGCTCTACAGGCCAGGCCGCGCCGGGTCCTGCAGACCCTGCGCGCCAGGCCCGCCAGGCCGCGCTCGCCCGTACCCGCCAGACCAGGCCACGCTCTACAGGCCAGGCCGCGCCGGGTCCTGCAGACCCTGCGCGCCAGGCCGCGCTCACCCGAGCCCGCCAGACCAGGCCGCGCTCCAGGCCTACCAGGCCTCGCCTGCAACCCTCGGCGTCCCCGGCCGAGCCCAGCCGAGCTCGCAACTCGGCCTCGCTGAGGCTCCAAGCCCTGGTGATCCCGACTTCACAGGCGGCCTCAGGGCCCACCGCGCGGCCACCGGGCCTCCCCAACACATCGCTCAGAGCCTGTCAGACAGGCAGACAACCCTCCCCGTGCTAGTCACCAATGTGCTCCGGCAAGGCTTCCCTCGTTACCCACTTTCCTTTCCCCTCTTTATTGTGTCGTGTCCTTCAACGTGTACTATTCACATGTTCTCTCACCAAGTGAAGAATCCTCTCTACCCAATTTTCCGCCCAGCTGCTGCCTCATTTTTCTGCTCTTTATATGAACACTCTTTAAGAGAGATTTCTATTCTTGCTACCACCAATTACCCTCCCCGCTCAGATACTCCCCCTTGTCCCCTGCACTGGTTGTTCCCTGAGCCACCTGACTCACTCCTTCAGCTCCAAGTCTTTGCTTAAATGTCACTTTCTCAGCGATACTTGCCCCCGTTTAATATTCTTGAACACACACTCCTGAGAACTCCAGCACCCGACTCTCCTTCCTTTTTTTTACAGCGCTCATCACGTTCTAGCGCACTACTTAGCCACTGTGTGTTTGTCTATCCCCCACTCCACTATTAGTGTGTAAGCTCCACAAGAAAAGGGATTTTTGTCTGTTTTAGTGACTGATTCATTCACGTATTTGTTATAAATAAATAAATGAATACTAAGTGTTGGCTGTTTCAAAATATAATTTATATATATATATATATATATCTTTTAAGATGTGACTTAAGTAAATCAGAATAAAATATACTACAATTTACTGAACCATCCCCATTCAGTTAGGTTGTGCCAGCATATTTGCCACACTTACCATTGCTACCAAAAAAATACATCTTGTACCAAAATCTAGGTACAGTGCTAATTCCTCCACTGGTAGGATTTACAGAAGTAGGTTATCGGAATATAGACTTTAAAATTTAACAGGTATTGCCAGACTATCAGGAGAGACCGTAAGTAAGACAAAAACATGAGTTATATCTAAAACTCAACCAGATTATCATCTTAAATATCCAAAAGAATTATATGGTTTTAAGAAAAGGAAAGAATACAGGATTTAAGAGGAAAAGAGATTTTCACATCTTAAGAGTCAGAGATGCAAAATTCAATCCAGCGATCAATCTGGATGACTGTTGTAGGTTTCTCTGAGTGCACACAAGAACTGAACAATACAAATGTCATCTGAAGTCAGGGGCCAGCTTCCTTACAGTAAATGAAGGCACCTGATGCAGCAACTCCAACGGGTCCTACCCAGGTCACCAACAAGAAGCCGGTCAGAATCCCAGGCTTTGGCGGTAAGTAACCACAATTAACACTCTTCCCTGGTGGGTATGTTACCTCAGTTCTGTGGGCTGGTAACAGGCTTCCTGAAGTAGATCTATATAGCTTTTAACCCTCAGAAAGATTAATTAAATTAAGACCAAAGAATTACCATTTGGGATGGCACAAGGAATGTGAACGTATTCGATATTTCTACATACTGGCAATGTTCAACATTATGACTCCAATCAATCCACAGGTTGTAATAACTGAGCAACTGATTGAAACTTGTGACACAGTATTAGAAGATCTAAGAGAATTTCAGGCTTATTATATTTATAAGTTTAAACTGTGGAATTTATAATTATTAGTGCTTAAGTTCTAATTGTCAGATAAGACATATGAAGTACTTTAAAAGGAAATCAAATAAGTAAAACGTAAAAATAATTTTAAATTGTGGCAAAGACGGTTCAGCTAGATTGCAACTGCTGTTCATGGGTCCTATAAAAATGATTGCTAAACTCTTGCCAGATTTACATATGGAACAATATCATATGCCTAAGGAAGAACTAATCTATGATTTTTTTAATCAAAAATAATGTAGTATTGTTTAAACCAAAGTTGAGGTCTTAATATTCATTTCTAAGTACAAAAGCAGCCTTTGTGGGCCCCATAAAAAGTACGTCAACAATTACCTTCCCAAAAGAGTTACAGAAAACCATCCTACCCATAGCAATACAGGCATGTGCCCGTTTCTAGGCTCCTTGCCAACACTCTATGATTCAACCATTTAAACTTCTGCCAATTTGATAGAAGGAAAATGAGATTTCATTATTGCTTTGATTTGCACTTACACCTGGCTTACTAATGAAGTTGTACTGACCATCTGGGATTTCTTCTTTTGTGAACTGCCTGTCTTCCGACTTTGCCATTTTTCCTTGGGTTGTCTGTCTTTCTTATCATTTATTGAGAGACGCTCCTACCTCCCCTGGATTATTTTTCTATTTTGCTAGGTTTCTTCCCAATGTTCTATTGTCATTTTACTTTTAATTTTAACTGATCTGAAATTTCTGTTATAGGATACGAAGGAGGGGCCTAAAGCGGTTTCCTAATGGACAAATAGCTAAATTACACTCCTTTTGGTTATATTTAAGTTCTCATTTATTTTTGATCTACTGCTATACTAGCTTTTCTGTTCCTCCGATCTATCGGGAGCTCCAGTTTTTGTGGCTGTTTTCAAAATTCACATTTTTTCCTTTCTAGCAAGTTCATAAGTTACTTTCTCAGTTGTCCTCTCACAGCCAGGAGTCCGGATTTCCCAGCATGGTTCCCATTTTAGCTCTGCAACTGTCCAATGTGACCCTATGACTCACAAAGCAACATGGCCCAGAATAAGCACCCAGGCTCTGGAGTCCACCTGTCAACATTCGAATCCATAATCATGCAACCTCTGATAAGCTCCTGTAACCATTTTGTGCTTCAGTTTCTCCATTTATAAGAATAAGGGAAACTGAAGTCACCTACTTCAAAAAGTTGCTAAATGAACTAAAGATATTTTACTTAAAAAACATAATGCCTGGCACATAAATGCACAACAAATTTAGTTGTTATTTAGTTATGAAACCAAATTTATAGTAACAAATTCTGTTATTTCTATTATGTAATACAAACTGGCAAAATCAGATCTGATTCAAGATTATCTCTGTGCTAGTGTAAGGTCATTCGCATTCATTCAAACTAGTTTGCTTTCTTGAGTTGAAGAACAGGACAATCCAGAAAGTATCCATCATCTAGCACACCTTTCTCTCCCTTTGGGAGTGTGGAGCTCTGGGAAAAGTATCTGTGTCACGTGTGTCTGGGAGTAAAATGAGACTGGAAACTGCTAGTTTACATCACAGTCAACCTGTACCTTAGCTTTTAACTCAGCTAGTTAACCTCTGGCCTCTCCTTTAACCAACCTCTCCTATTCCATTGGGCCCAGCTTTCTAAAAACGCATTTTACCACCAGATCACCTCCCCCATTACGGTCACAAAGAATCTATAATGGGTCCACTACCTACATCTCAGAAAAAATCAACTCTCCTGCCTGGCTTTCAAAGCCAACCCAACTTGGTCATTCTCAAATTTTGTCCAGCCATGCCAACTTCACAAATCATCCTCCTAGTGACACTTGCTTGTCTGCATCCAGTACCCATCCGTTACACTGTACTTTCTCATCAGCCAGAAATACTGTAGTCAAATATTATAATAAAGTCAAGAGGAAGATTCCCCTTCCTCTTTCTGAAAACCTGAGTAACAGTGACCAACAGGCCCCCCTGTGGCCTCCCTGCATGAGTCATCAAAATAAAACAGCTGTAAGTTGGCCACCTCATTTGCACGTTTTTAAGTAGATCACAGACCAGGTTTAAGAAAAACATGAGAAAGCAGAGCCATCTAGGAAACAGCCTTCTGTATCAATGAGTACAAATGTGCATAATTCTTCATGATTCTTCATGATCATTATTCCACTAGATGGAAGTAATCTAATTTGATCTCATGTTGGACACATGTAAATTGTTACTTTTAACCACGATAAAACAGAAAATGTATATTACATATTATAAGCATATATAAGCACATGTGTAGACAGCTATAGTCATTTTTACAAAAATGGGATCCTGTCCACCCAGTAATTTAAGGGTAGTTCTACTTACCCACGGAATGATAGCTGCTCGCCTTCAAGTCGTGCATACAAACAGCACTTGATGGCCCACACTGGGCAATATCCACGTTTCCACAGATGCTGATCTTATAAAGCATGTTATTTTTGGTATCGACAGCTTCCCATGTATAACTAGAAAGGAAGAAAAACAATTTGTCACTGTCACTGATCTACCAATAATTAAACTTCTCCCCCTAGTTTCACATGCAAGCCACATTTACTTAAGACTACCACAGCCTAGAAGACATACTTTCATCAGCCAAAAATACTGAAGTCAAGCTATGTTAAGTTGAATAGAAGCCAGGACAGAAACCACTAAATACCACCTCGCTCTGGTTCAATCCGCCCTGACGCTGCCGCAAGACTGACCATCATCAAAATACTTACAAATTCTACAATGTAAGAATATCAACTCTCATAAGTAACTGCTCAAGAATCATGTTGAATATAAGACAGTTACCCTTCCAATCACACTGGAATGCTGAAAAGCCAAGGGACTGTTTTTAACTTTATGTTATATAAAAACGAGTTATGGCATGAAAGACAATTCTCTTTGGTTTTACCTTTTACGGCTACAGGTTAGATCCAAAATTGACAAGATGAAGTTGTGCGATAAATCAACAATCTGACTCAAACTCGGACAAAATTTACTTTAGCTTGATCCACTCCATCAAGCATTTAACATGCATTAAAACTCACTCTCTGTTCAAGCCTCTGGCAAAGTAAATACTGAGTCAATTGTTCAGGAGTCAATCTGCATACTTGGGACAAAATAATGGTTTTGTCAGTTCTGTCAAAACAATTATTCTCAATTCTCCACTCTTCCTGGGGAGAATGTTTTGTCCGTTTTGTAAAATAGGGGTCATTTCCTCAGCAAGGCTAAAGACAGGAAATGAGGAAAGTAACTAAAAAGCTCCTTGCAAAATGCAAAGATACTGTATTAATTCAATTGCATTGCTGAAGAGAAGTTAAATATGAATTGCTTAGGTTCAGCCCACTCGGGAGTTGTGGGGCAGGGCCAGAGAGGGGGGGTTGCTAAGCCCTGAGACCAAGCAAGTGTAGGAGTGTATCTCCCCAAAGCAGTACCACCTTGACAGTAGAAAGTGCTGGCTCACAGAAGTAGCAGTGCTCTTCCCAGAGCCCCCCTTCCCGTGGGCCTCGGGACAAGGACACACACAAAACACTAGGCAACATGGCTCTTCCTGCCTAGAGGCAGCCTTCCCCTCCCCCCATAGCCCTGTCCAGTAAGGGAGGAGCCCCAAAAGTGGGGTTGTTGGCAGGCAAGGAGCCAAGCACTCTCCTGAACCTAGGGCTTGAGACTGATCAAATTTACCTGCCAAGAAGCAAAGAGACATAAGCACACAAAAGCACTCAGGCAGGGTGGCAGAATGCTCCCCTAGTTCTGACAGCCAGGGCTGGGAACCTGAAAAACAGGCTGGTGTGCTCCAACAGAGCCCGCCTTGAGGTAAAGCCAGGCTCATAAGCAGTTACCACTGAAGGTCGCTTCTTTTTTCAAGCATAATTGATACAAAATGTTACCTCAGTTTCAAGTGTGCAACATAGTGATTCAGTATCTCTATTCCTTAGGCTATGTTCGCCACAGCTACCATGTGCCACCACAGGCGGCTATTAGAATACCACTGACCATATTCCCTATATGCTGTGCCTTTCATCCCCATGACTCATTCATTCTGTAACTGGAAGCCTGTACTTCCCACTCCCCTTCACCCATTTTGCCCATCCCCCTACCCCTCTTCCCTCTGGCAACCACCCATTTTGAACTCAGCTTCTTTATCAGTAACCCCTTAGAGTTATCTCCTAAAGGCAGGAAGGCTAAAGGCAAAAGAAAATAACCCAAGTACCACCGGGCATGAGAAAGTCATCAATAAAGGCCTGTTTCCTTTGACCTTCACTAACCTTTATTCATTTGCTTCACAAATATTTAAGGACTTCCTGCAGAGGAATTCAGGGGTGCAGCAATGATCAAAGCAGACCAGAAAATCCCTGCCCCCGCAAGACTGCGCAGTCGGGGGGGGGGGGGGGGGAGAAAATAAACAGGTAAACAAATTCACATACTAGCATGCTGAGTGCTCTAGCAAAAACCAAATTTTGCCTGCTGGGAAATGAACAAGGACCTACTTTAGACGGAGTCTTCTAAGGTAGCATTTGCCCTGGGACTCGAACAACAAAAAGGAGCAACTCAGGGGAAGATATGATGGGAAGAATATTCTAGCGGATGGACTAGCCACCGCCACGACTAGGCCCTGCGGACGGAATGAACTTACCAGCACCCTGACGGAAAAGAGGGCAATGTGGCTGGAGCAAGGTGGGGGGAGGCCAGGAGATGGGGAAGGCCGGCTACATGGGGGGCTTCGCAGATTCAAGGAGGCAGTTCTGATTTTGCGCTTGAAACAAAGTAAGGCCACTCAAACACACTGTGTATCTTTCCTTGAAATTTTAAGCTAGTGTTTTTATTTGCAGAGTATTAGTAAAACTTTTCTATTGATTACAGTTAATTAAAGAAAAATGCTAATCTCTTACTCAAGAGCCAAGACTATATTTTTCTGGGTACTAGACATCGAATCTAAAACCTTAATAGTGGCATCATGAAAGTGTTTTACAATTCTAAGTATATGAGAGAGGTATGTAAAGGTATATTTTAGAATGAATCAACTGCTAGGAATCAACTCTACAGAAATCCACACAGTACCTAAAATGCTATACTTTTCTTAAAAACAGAAATCCACTGCTGATTTTGCAGAGGTGGTATTTAAACAAGGTAGTTGTAAAGAGTGTGTGCTTAGGGAGCAGAAAAGAGATGAAAAAAAAAGAATGTGAATATTGTCTTGATTATCTGGAAATCAGTGTCCCCAGAAAGAAAAACGTTGCTCTATTCGATTTTCTTTTCTCTATTTGCATTTCATAATTGCTTTGTCAAGATTTATCAAAATGGTAAGTAGTTATGGGAGTGAGGAGTGATGAGGATCCTATGAAAGTATTTGAGTGCTGGCTTTTTTCTGGGGGTTGATATAACCACCTACCACAGGGCAGCCCCTCCAGGCTGGCACCTTCAACGCCACTCGCAACCTCAACCTGAAACAGCTGGTGTAGAGTCCTTCATCACATCACTTAAAAAGGAAGGAATGACCGCAGCATGTTTCTAATCTATACTACACCAAACCTCTGGAAGAAAATATTTGCAAGCTGTGTAGAAATGTAGTGTACGTACACACACACACACACACACACACACTCACAAGAGTGCGCGCGTGCACATTTGAAATGTGTCCGCAATATGAAGATCTCCGGCAGCAAGACAGTACGAGCACCCTCTGGCATTTCCTTGAATCTCTGACACTCAAGCATCAAGTGTTCAGGTCACTGTGGCTCTACCCGCTCCGAGAGAAATGGCGGGACATGAGGAGGTGGAACAGAGCGAACCGCAAAGGCCCAAGGAAGCAGCTGGTCAATGGGAAACAACACCCAGCAGCCCTGCGAAATTCGGCCAACATCCTCAGAGGAGGCAGCCCATTCCCAGTAGAACTGCTCTTCTGGACACACCATCTGTGTGAGAACCTTGGCTTTGAAAATGAGCAAAAGCAAGCAAGATCCCTGCCATACTACCCCATTTTCCAGAGTGTAAAGCATAGTAAGCCAACGTCCCCCTCCCACTCTCAAAAAATTCAAATTCATTTCAGTGCACACCTGGTGCTTCTAGACACACATGTAGACCCAGTAAGTCCTCTGGACCCACAGCTGTTACACCAGCACTCCTGGCACAGCCCACACACAACATGGGTCTTCTTAGGTGTCCCCAACCACACAGCTCCTGGAGGCAGTCACGACCTCCCCCACCCCCAACACGGGAAGAAAGCCATGGGGGGCCAGGATGGCAGCACGGCACTGCTCTCTCAGCAAAGCCACCCACCCTTCTTCCACCGTCCCAAGCACCTCGGCCCGGGAGCCAAAGATTCCCAGGCTCAGGAGATCAAGCCCCTTGCCCAACGTCAAGGAGTTATGAAATGCGCCAGGTCCATCTGAGCTCCAAGGGCAAGTGTTTAACCACCAACGTGAACTGCCTCATTTATTTTCAATTCTTAAAAGTTTTTTTTAACTTCCCAGAAAATAGTTTCACTTACAACACTGCAACTGACAAAACAGTCCATAGAACTTAGTTTAAATCTTGTCACAATAAATGCCACTAAAATGACAGATCCCGTCTGCGCGAGCCAATCCACCTGAGGATGGCCCCTTGAGGAAACGCCGTGAACCTGTGTGAGATGCAGGCTGCCCCGTGCCACACTGCCCAAGAGACCGTAACTTTCCAAACTCAAGTTCTCCTCCACATTTTACACTTCCTGCTGCTCTCCACCCCCATCCACTTCTGCTGCTCTTTTGCACACTTTTGCACACCAAAGGTGCCGCCTTCTGCAAACTCTCTTCCCTCACCCAGTGCTATCAGGCCCCTTGGCCCCCTTCCCACAGCTGCCCTTGCCCCCCCTTTGTGGACCCAAGCTGGTTGAGGACTTCACTTGAGAGGGACACTCATCTCTGACTCACTCTCCTTCAAAATGAGTACTCAGCTCGGCAGAGAGCTGCCCTTTGATACCCCAACCCAGAGTCCAACAGTGTCACCAGTAACTGGGAAACATCCTACCATCACTCCTTCAGATCCGGCGGACGAACAGGGGAGGGGGCAGAGATCACACACAAGGCAAATGACTTCAAGACATCTCTGATTTTAAAGTGAATTCTGCTCCTGAAATATGCCCTGAACATGGACAATTAATTTCACCATAAAAAGTGAGCAAACAGGCCAAGTCCTTCCCTTAAAGAAAGCTTCAAACTGTCGGCCCCTGACTGCAAATCCCACGGCCTCCACCGACAGCGGCTTGGACTACCACAGTCAGTCCGCGTCTGTTCGGTGGCACAGAGGTTCCATTTTAACCTCATTTGGTTTAAATTTCATAATATCCTGAAAAGTGTTGGCAGATTCCCAGTGAGAAGGAGGCACACAAGTAGCATACTGTCAACCAAGCCGAGACAGGAAGGCATTCCTACTTTCCCAATACTGCTCCAGCAAAGGCCGCATGCATAACCCATCCTGGGCGAGAGCACACCCCTCTAGGGGCAGGGAGGAAGCCGCAAAACCAGCTGACCAACACAACGGCCCAGAGTCCAGAAAGCTTAATGAAGAAAAATGCAGGGCCATCTCCACTGAACGAGGTCGCTATGTCTGTCCGAAAGAAGAAAATTCCAAAGAAAAAGCCAGAGAGGTACAACTGGACAAAATGTGTAAACTAGTTGAACTTGGTGTCTTCCTGGGACGCCTCTCAGGTTTTCCTCTCTGTCATCACTGAGTATTTGCAAAACTGCAATATATTGCAAATTAGAATTTGGGTTTCTTTCATTTTTAAAACCACTAACATCTAAAATACAGTACATAAAATTCCACTGTAAAATGTAGGATATGCCCAACCTCTTAGAGGAAAAAAAACTTAGAAAACTGAGTTCCTTCCCCCCAACACAAAACAGACCCCTGAACCCTCATGTGCTCTTCTTCATGCTTTCTGCCACAAAGTCACACTCTTGAAACATACCTTAGTTCCCTCACACTCCATGAGTCTTGGGGTTACGGTAATGGTCATGAAGCTATTAAACTTTTTATTACTGGCCTACAATTAATTATTGGTTTATAAAGCCATATAGAGGTATGATGGAATCAGTAATAAAATTAATAAGCATGTGTGAATCTATAATTTGGTTCTTAAAAGAAAAAAAAAACAAAGCTCGGTAATGTGGGCTAAATTCACACAGCACAGTAACTGGCTAGAGGAATGTTTTTCTGAATCCAGAGTGAGCAGCAAATCTAAAATTTTAGGGACAAGGGAAAAGTTTTTCCAACCTGAATATCAGAAAAAGATTTTCCTATTTTTGGCCTGCATCCAAGTCCTCTTGCAGAATATTCAGGAAATCGCTTGGCTCACTTCTGCCCCTTATCATTACCAGATAGTTTCTCAGCTCATATATCCAGCTCGCTAACCTTCAAAAATCTGGAACAGTCTCCTAAACTTAAGAAGGGGGGAGGGGGCGTGCAGGGGGAAAGGAGGGCGTGGAAAGAGGCAGGATTTCCAAAATGGACATTTGCAGCAGAATGTCAAGAGCTGAATGTAACCACTGTTGTCAACAACTTTCTGCAGCCGACACTAAAAGAGAAGAATCTGATTTGGCATGATAAATCTGCACCCTGGTCTCAAGGCCAGGGGACACATGAGTTTGACACAGCATGGCAAAAGCTTATATAGGAAGTACTTCACTTCCTATTCGAACAAACCCACAAAGCTGTGGATACAGATATGGGCCTGCACCAAAAAAAAAAAAAAAAGGCAAGAAAGCGCCAGACATTAGTCTTTGGTTTTCCCGGGTGGTTACAAAGGGTCTGGGAGCAAGAAGCCAGTTGGCTAACGAGGGATCCTGCTGGAAGCAAGGCTCTAAGTCAGCACCAGAGCCTAAGGCACTAGGGGATGGGCAAGGGGGTGGCCCAGCAAAGTTTTAAGCACCATGAGTGACTAACAGAGGTCGTGTGAAAGAGAGAGGGAGGTGAGCTTCACTCAGGAAGGTGCCACAGGAAGTGGAAGGAGCCCACAGACGTGGCTCCGACTCCCGCCCCACCCTGACCAGCTGTGTGGGACACGCTTAATCTCCCGAGCCCCGACTTCCTCATCTATGTAACTCAGCTGCAGCACAAAGTCACTGTGAGGAAAAGCGTGACCAGGAATGTTGAACTTTTGAGGGACTAGGATTTAAGGCTTTCATCTGATCAATAGAAGGCTTCAGGCTGCTTAAAAATGGAGTTTACAAAAAAAGGTACATTGGCTTAGAGCCTCCTAAAGGAATGTCACGTAACACTGGCCAGGAAATGGAGGGGGCAGGCCCTTATCTCGGGCCATCTCCATGGAGCTGGGAGAGCTCAAGACAGAGACTCGGGGGGGGGGGGGGCTCAGGACACACACACACGCACGCAAACACACACACACGTGCGCGCAAACACGCGCAAACACACGCAAACACACACACACAAACACATACACACACACGCAAACACACACGCAAACGCATACACACACACACGCACGCAAACACATACACACACAAACACACACACGCAAACACACGCGCGCAAACACACACACGCGCACAAACACACGCATGCGCGCGCAAACACACACACACACACACGCATGCATGCAAACACACGCGCGCAAACACATACGCAAACACACACACACACGCAAACACCTGCTGCCTCCTGGGATCTCCCAGGACAAGACAGCCACTTTGGGCCTACCCACGCCTGGGCCACGCAGCCAGCAGCTGCCACCAGAACAGGCCCGACGAATCTAAAACGCTGGCCGAGGTGCAGCGGAGAAAGGACGGGACATACCCTTCCTAAGGAGGCTCCACTGCAACGCAAGGTGTGGAGTTCTTAGTCAGTTGGCAAGGGCCCCTCCACAGCACAAACCTCTCAAAAGGACCGTCCGTCCTTCCTCTGCTGGGCCCGCGGCACTTTTGCTAGGGTCAACTCTACGATATCAGGACGCAGGCCTGTGTATTTCAACCCTAAACCCTCTGTGAGGATTTTTTTAAAATCAGAGTAATTACCTGGATGTTCACAGACTTTGTTCCTCATACACATAAAGAAAAGTTGGATTACAGGCTACACGTCCTTAATTATACGGATGCCTGAATTCGACTGCTTTTAAAGCCATCCCACCAGCCCACGGCACAGAATTCAAACCATAATGCTCAGTCCCCTCGTAAGCTATCACCAGTGTCCCAGAAAACCCTCCCAGCCCCAGTGCCATTCCTGCAGAGACCGAACCACCAGGGGAGTCTGCCCTCCTAGCTGCTGGGCAGTCCACTTGGCTGCAGGACACCAACGACGCTGCATCAGGTGCCCAGTCTTCACCAGGCCAGTGCGGTTGACACAGGAGAAAAGTCTCTGCTCTGAAGATGCTGGGGTCAAATGTCAGGCCGGCACCTACAGCCCAGCAAAACCTAACACCCTACTGGGAAAAGGAAACACACAGGGCACCCCTTTAGTGCCAGGCATCGCCACCATGAGTTCATTTCAAAAGAACAGCATTATCTCACCTCATCCTCAAGACCTTTTCTGAAGTATAAGGGAAACATCTGTTGGGCAACCCCGTGCCCCACACTTTTGCTGAATGATCTGCAAACACTGTCCCTCAACCGCACCCAACCTCTCCAGGTAGGTGCTGCCCCCCTTCAGACACAGAATGACAGCTCTCTGAGGTCCACGACCTTGCCTCCAGCCACAAGTTGGGAAAGTGGCAAAGCCAGCACTTGAAGAAGGCCTGTCCTGCCTCAGAGCGCGTGGCCCTCCCCCACACGGCCACAGGAGAAGCGTCACCAACTGAAACATGACCTGAAGAGAAAAGGCGGCCATTTGCTAAACCGCTGCCCTGAGCAGATATCCTGCTTTCTTGGCTCACTAGGGAAACCAAAACAGAGACTTCCACGTCCCTATCAAATGTACCCGTCTGCCTGCACCGTCCTCACACACTCCCCTCCCTGAGGCCCGCCCTTCGTGGTGCCCCGGCTGCCAGACTTGTCCCCTGTTTAGGGACAGCACCCAGGTTTTGTGTTGTCTCTCTTCTCCTTCCTTCTCTCCCTTCGCCCTGGGTCACCAATCTTTCTCTCTGTGCGGGATCACTCCCTTCAGCATACCAAACTTTTGTTAAGAGATCCCACTTTTTACAACACTCCTCCTTGCACCCACATGCCAGTGCGGCACCCACCCATCCCTCTGATCCCTTCACAGCAAACTCCAACCCTACTGTGTGCACATCCTATGCTCTCACATTCCCTCAAAGCCAACTGGGCTTTCCCCCACCTCTCCACCAAAACCTGTGTTGTCATCACCAAAGACCTCTGTGCTGCCAAATCCACTGGTCACTTCTCAGTCTTCGTGGTACTTGACCGCGCCACATTCGACACACCCGACCACTTGCTTCCTACAACCCGGGCTTCCCTGGGCTTCCAGAACATTACGCTCTCTTGGTTCTCGTCCCATCTCCCTGGCAGCTCTTCATCAGCTTCCCCTACAGGCTCCCCAGCATCCGGCAGACCTCTAAGAACAGGGTCCCCCAGACTTGGCCTCCACCACTCCCTAAGTACTCGCTCCAGTGCTTTCCAGCTACACAACAGCAGCTCCCAAATGGACATTCCCAGCCCAGGGCACTGCCCTCAACCCAAAGGCACAGCTCTAGGTGCCCACTCGACCTCCCCAGTCAGATGCTAGGATGCATCTCAACATCAACATGGACAAATCAACACCTTGTCTTCTCCCTAAACCTGCTTTTCCCATAGCCCTCCCCATCTCTCAAAACAGCAACTCTATTTGCAATGCAACTTCCAATTGCACAGACTAAACCCTGTGCTCATCTTTCTCTCCTCACATCCCAGAAGCAATCCTCAGAAAATCCATCAGCTCCACCTTCAAAATATCCAACTCGGACCACTCTTCACCACACTGTTTGCTACAACCCTGGTCCACTCTACTGTCACTTCTTACCTGGTCTATCAGAAGTCCCAGCTTTCTCCCTTGGCCACCACCCACCCTATGTCACTCCTCTGCTCAAAATCCTCCCAGGGCTCCCACCTCCCTTGGAATAAAAAAGCTAGAGTCACTACAATGGCCTATGGGACCGAGCCCCCAGCTGCTTCTCCCCCTTCCCTCCGGCCCTCTCCTTCTGCTCCCTCAGACACTCATGCTAGCCCCTCCATCATGTCCCAGCCGCATCGGCGTGCTCACGTGCTCCCCGCCAGAGCAGCTGATACGTGGTCCCCAGTGTGAGGCACTTCCTTCGTGGTCTCTGCTTGTAGGTCATCTTACAGAAAGGCCTTGGAGAGGTGCACCCTTCCTTGTAAAGGGGTCCCGCCCGCAGCTCTTCCTACCCTCAGTGTCAACCAAAGGCCACCTCAACAAAGACAGAAAAGAGAGCCACGCTGGCTTCTCACTTCGTTTGTGGTGAGGAACACATGTACAGCACACAGCAGGCGAAAGAGCTCAGAGGAACAATGAGGGTGACTCAGTGGAGATGCACCCCTGTCACTTCTAGGAATCCACTTCTTTGGCACTTCCATTCTGGCGGTTTGGTTTTCTATTTTCAGACTAGGGGCAAAGAGTAGGGAGTGTCAGGGGAGTTTCTTGTTTTCAGTACAAAACCATTTCACAACATGTAACTGGTTTCAGAGAGAAGAGAACCTACAGATGGCAACAAATGAAGTTTACACACAATCAAAATCCAACGGTGCATCTCTTCCTGAGTGGGCTCTCCGTGTGCACGTTCCTACAGCACACACAGAAGTGTGAGGAATATTTACAGCATTCCAGCACAAAGGCCCTGATTGAAAACTTTCCTCCCAGGCTGCCCACGGGCAACTAGATGTCAAAGGCCACTTTCCGATGCTCCCACATCCCGCAATCTTTGCCTCCATACCTTAAAACAAAACTAAGAGTAACACCTTCACGATCTCTCTAATTTCCTACAACTCGCCCCGCCGTCTGTGAACCACAATACTTGTCAGGATCTGCTCCCTCCACCCAAGGGAACCGCCCTCCGTGAGTCTATGGAAGGACAGTTACCCTAGTGGATCTAAGAGCACACAAAAGCTAACAGAAAAGTCCCACCGAAGGTCTCTAGCTGCTCTGAAGGGCAAGTTTCACGCTCACAGATCTCGAGTAACTGGCACTACCCCCTCCCCGCCCCCGCGCTGGGAAGGGTTCACGCCGACCTGCCCCCCTGCACTGGCTAACAGAGACGAAAATAGGCAGATGACACAGGGCTTTGGGCACCTCAAAATCCTCTTCAACAGCAGCTGTTGAAGTTGAGCAGAACGGCGGAGCTGAGGATGTGACTGCACACCCATCCCCCCCACCTCGGCTTGCCTTCTCGTTCCCCATTCCCACCTACGACAGACAGCCTGCAATCCAGCACCCACCCACCCACCCCCATCCAGGGAAGGCCAGGGAGAGCTAAGAAGGGACCCCTGCTGACCACTGACACCAACGCAAAAGTCAGCTGGGGCTTCTTAGCCCCGACAGGAGATGAACAAGGAGGCTCTCTCTCTTTCCCTGGACGGCAGAACTGCTGCAGCCACTCCAGGAAGGAAGACAAGCCAAGAAAACTGCAGGAAGGGGCCCAGGGCCGGCCTGACATATGGCATCTGGCATCCGCCCAAAGCCTACACCTCCTATCATCAAGCTCCTCCTTGTTTAAGGGAATTTGAGTTGGGCTTTCTGCAACTCACAACTGAAGGAATCCTGAAGGATGCATACCTCAGAACCACAGAATTTTGGATGCAAAATGGACCCCGAGAATCGCACAGTCCAGTGGTTTCTAAACTTTTTCAAATGATGGAAACGTTTCTTTCTCAAAAGGACTCTTTTGATGGAGTGCCAATGTAGAAAACGGCTAAAGAGGCAACACTCTCTGGTTGAGGCAGAAACCCCAAGGCACTAATACAGAGAGAATCCAGGGGGTGCAGAGTAACCGGCTAAAAGTATCATGAAGATAAGGCGGCAACTCTAACTTACAGACAGAAAGTAATCACCACCGCCACGCCACCACTGTTTATGAACACTGAGGATGGGAGAGGCACTGAAATGCATTTGAATTCCTCAAACCAACCCTAAAAACTTGACTAGCACCCTGATTTGACACCAAAGGAAATTAAGGCCTACAAGGACCTAATAACTAATAAAGGGAGGGGTCCAAATTCAAACCCAGGACAGCCGCTGCCCTCTCTCATGGAGGAAACTGAGATCCAGAGAAAGGAGATTTGCCAGAGCCAAATCAATAATCCAGCTCTCCTCTCTCCAGCTGCAAGCAGGACATACTGCACTTGGCCAACTGCAATCAACACGGGTTTATCAGCTATGTCCTGGCAGGCAGAGGCTGGAGGTGATACCTGGGAGGGCAGAAAAGTCCCGAGATTTGAAGGGCAGACACAGAGATGCATCAGCCAGAGCCCTGCCTCGCCCATCCCCCAACCTCCCCCCAAACCATTTAGAGCCAAGATCCAACAACTGCTTCCAGCCCTACCCTGCACAGCTGCACCAGGACAGGCAACAAGTGTCCAAAACGAGACTTACCGCCAAGACCACAATCAAGACTCCCCAGTCATCAAAAGGGCGCCAACGCCATGAAAACGAGGACAAACTCCCAACAAAAGAAACTGGGCCCAAGGAAAGAGAATTAACAGAGCAATCGGAGCAGAACTTTACAATCTATCTATCTTCGTAGGAATGATGAAAGCTGTAGCAACCACAAAGATGGATTCACAGGCAGCTGTGAATATTCATCAGCTGAAGACCTTGTTGAAATAAAAATTAAGAGAAAAAACAACAATAACAGAAAAGTTTTAGAGCTTACGAGCAACAGATTGGCTAAGCGGGGAGATGGGAGACAAGACTTTCTTCTGGAACTCTACGTGGTAGCCAGATACAAAGTATTAAAGACAAGTCGAGCAGGAAAAAGAGTAAGTTACAATAAAGAAAAGCTGAACAGCACAATTACAGAAACTTTGACCCAAATGGAGAACAGTTTTTCCAAACACACAGAACACTCCCAACTTGACTAGGTGCTAGGCCACAAGGGAAAAAACTAGTGGGTTCAGGAAGTTGAAACAGTTAGAACTTCTGGATCCTGAAGAAAACTATTTAGAATTTAAGGATAAAAAAACTATATAACAAAGCTCTGAGTGGCACAGTCCTTGGAGCAAAGAAACATATAGCTTTAAATTCATCTCATATTATGTAAAATAATTTAAAATAAAAGATCTAAGCTTTTCAACTAAGTTACTAAGAGAGAGCAGAAATTAATAAAATTGAAAATACACAGTGACAGAGCTGGGTAAACAAAAAAGGTAGACGGTAGACAAATCTTTACTAAATATGAAGACAAAAATGCACAAACATCAGAACCTTTTTTTTAATTTATCTAGAGATACAAAAAGTATTTTCAAAAATGTAAGAGTAGCACAATATATATTTATATATGACCGCAAAATTAAAATGACAATTTTTTTCAAAGATTTTATTTATTTATTTGACAGAGAGAGACACAGCGAGAGAGGGAACACAAGCAGTGGGAGAGGGAGAGGGAGAAGCAGTCTTCCCGCTGAGCAGGGAGCCCGATGTGGGGCTCGATCCCAGGACCCTGGGATCATGACCTGAGCCGAAGGCAGACGCTTAATGACTGAGCCACCCAGGCACCCCTAAAATGACAATTTTCTAGAAAATATAGAGTTTTGGTAAACTGGCTCAAGAAAAACTAGAAAATCTGACTAGATACATAAAGAAGGTAAAACTGAAACCATAAGCAAAACTCCTCTTCCACTGTACTCTACCTTCTCAAAAACACCAGGCCCAGATAGTTTTACTGGGGAGTTCTACCAAAATTTAAGGAAGAGAAAACACCCATCTTATACAAAACTGTTCCACAGCATATAAAATACTAAAAGCAAACTAGCTTTTACCACAAAGCAAACATATTCTTGATGCTAAACTCAGCCAAGAACAGCATGGCAAAGAACATTACAGTCCAATCGCACTTAAAAACAGCTATAAGCATCCTAAATAAAATGTTAGTAAACAGAACTAAATATATTCATGAAAAAATAAACTTTCAGCCTCTCCTCACATCATACATAAAAATTCACCCAAAAAATTGGTCATAGGGCTAAACATAAAAGTTAAAACCATAAAACTTCTAGACAACCGTAAGAAAAAATCTGCTTGACTTTGAGTCGACCAGTGGTTCTCAACCGGAGGTAATTTTGTCCACCAGGGGCCATTTAATATGTCTGAAGACATTTTTGTTGGTCACAGCTGGGGTGGGACCAGGGGGTTCTCTCCTGGGATCTAGTGGGTGGGGGCCAGGGATGCAATTTAACCTCCTCCATGCACAAGACAGTGCCACAACAGTGCATTACCCAGTTTAAATGTCAATAGGGCGGAGGCCGAGAAACCCTAGCGTAAGTAAAGGTTTCTTAAGTCACAAAAAGCACAAACCATTAAAAAAAAAAAAGATAAATTGAAGTTCATCAAAATTTTTAAAAGTATCTGTTAAAGTACATATTAAAAAAATGAAAAGGCAAGCCAAAGACTGGGAAAAAATATTCATAGTACACATTACACATACCTAAGAAAGGACTTGTACTCAGAACACATAAAGAGCTCTTATAACTCATTAAGATGACCCCTCCCTAAAAGAACTGGGGGGGGGGGTGACGAAAGACTGGTTTTAACAGACATTACTGAAGGCTGTCCAAATGGTCAATAAATACATGGAAGATGTTCAACATCATTAAGCATTCCAATGAACACATGAAAAGATATTCAACATCACGAGTCAGGGATATGGAAATTAAGACCACACTGAGATACCAAACAAACCCACTAGAATGGCTAAAATTAAAAAGATTTATGGTAAGACCAAGTGCTGACAAGGACACAGAACTGAAACCCTCATATACTGAGGTGGGAATGCAAAATGGACATCCACTTCTGAATAGTTTAACAGCCCCCTTCGTTAAACACTCACCATATTCAATGAACAATTCCACTCCTACATGTCTACTCAAGAAAAAAAGAAATGCACAAGTCCACGCAAAATCTTGTGTGCAAATACTCAACAGCTTTATTAATAACAGCCAAAAACTAGTTAACATTTAGATCATTTTTAGATCAAAGAGAAAATCAAAACTAAGATGACACTATTAAAACTCACAAAAATAACGGGAGAAGGGTGCGCATGGTTGCTGCCTCCCTAGGGAGAGCAGTCGTGGCCAACAGTCTTCTGGGACTCCAACAACATGCCATTCCATTCTTAGTGTCTCCAATTTCAGCTCTGGCCCCTCCCAACTGTCCCTCTGCTTAAGAAATTAAAAAAAAAAATTATTGGGGAATAAATGAATCCTGTGTCACCTTGCCAGGATTAAAGATGAGGAGACACTATCAGCATAAATTCAGGCTTCTGTCCCTCAACGGTCATGAGTCAGCTATGAGGAAGACAGAAAGGACCCATAGGTACACCCAATCTCAGCTACTTCCACCTTCTCATACAACATCAATGACCAGTGGGGACATTACCGAGAGATAGAGCCCCACGGCGGGGACAACAAAAAAGGAAGGTGGGGTGGAACGAAGAAGAAAAAAAATGTTACCTGCAAAATAACGAGCTACTTTCTGCCACTAAGTCTCAGTTCTGAGACCCCACTGAATCCTCTGGCCAGCACAGTACAGTTTTACATGCTGAGATCAAAATAAAGATGAGAACATCTGAATTATTTTTCTCAAACTCCATCTTTTAAAAGTCCTTCTATGAAACACTGATAAAAGATGTGAAATCCCTTCAGGAATTCACTTCCTAGGAATTTGTCAGGACGCTGTTCTAAGAATTAATGCATGAGATCTAATGTACCCATAATTAACAACCTTGGGCTTCTACACACACTTATTGTTGCAAGAAATGTACACACACAAATGGATGTGGTCCAGGTTTAACATGTGGCCCAAATTAAGCATATAAGCATTGTTCCTTCAGAAAAATCGCAGAAAAAAAAAAAAAATCTCCTTAGAGACAGCAACTAAACCAACCTCAACTCCCAGCTGGCTTCATTATTCTCTTGTTCCTGATATAATAAAAACTTTCCAGCATTTGTACCCAAACAATTGGGGGAAAACTTGTTCTGAATAAATTATAAAGTACTTTAATAAATCGAGCAGCCCAATGCATTATTTTATAACTAGTACAAACTGTTAAGACCCCTAAGGATGGGGCGCCTGGGTGGCTCAGATGGTTAAGCGTCTGCCTTCAGCTCAGGTCATGATCCCGGAGTCCTGGGATCGGGTCCCACATCGGGCTCCCTGCTCCTTGGGAGCCTGCTTCTCCCTCTGCGTCTCTCTCTCTCTCTCTCTCTGTCTCTCATGAATAAATAAATAAAATCTTTAAAAAAAAAAAAAGACGCCTTATTATGTTAACACCTAAACAAAATGGAAACTCATCTACTACATATGATGTAAAATGGTAGCTTCCAAAGTGTAATTCACACAGTGATGAGTAAGGCTACTGACGAGCAGAGAGCATTTTGGTCACTTTTGGTGACTTCTGATGACTTTGCATGGCCTGGCTTCTGCCCTCCCCCCACTTGCTTTCACTGTTCCAGCCCCACTGACCTCCAGACATTCCTCCCCAGCACTAACACTCCTTCCATGCCAGACCCACAGCCAGTCACACTGGCTTCAGGAAACGCGTTCTTTCCACTAGCACACCACCTCCCAAAAGAGCTGAGTGACGAAGAATCCACCACACAGGACTCACCTGGCACAGCAGTCATCTCAAGTCTTAGAAAACATACGACTGAGTCGCTCTAAGAAGCAGCACATTAAGCACTCCGTAGAGCGAGATGCACTTTGGGAAAATCACCTTTTTTGTCCCTGCTTTTCAGTGCACAACCCACAGAGACCTGGCCTCTCCTCCACGTGCACAAATATTCTTAAGGCTGCTGCTGGAAAAGTCCTCCGCCCTTTCCTTCACCCCTCCCAATAACTACCTGCACCAGGAACCGAACCCCTGCCACCTCCTTACCCCAGGAGAGAGAAGAGCCACAGCTGGCCCTCGGCTTTGCCCTCACCCAGGGGCCTCAGCAGGTGACCTGCAGGCAGCCCTGAAGCAGACTCGACTTCCCTCCTGTTGGTTCTCAGGGACCACAGATGAAAAGTACCCTCTTTGGTTCTAGAGAGCTGGGTATGAGAGAAGTTGCTTCCTGGGACCCAACTCTTTTACTGAGAGACAAAGAGAATTTACTACCAGGGCTCTAGTTAAAGCTGTAGAGTGTCTGGGCACTCCAAAGCTGTGGCGTGGATGATGGGTTTCTGGTGAATGCCCTAGGCATCAAACCACAACGAACAAGACAATTTTCAATGGAAAAAGTATGTTCTGTGTTACAAACAAGCAATTTACAAATATTTGGGATATGATCCTTGTGTCTACCGGGGATGTCTACCTGGGGTCTTGCTGCCACTTGACCAAGCTACACTAACAGTAACGCTAGTAAAGTCTGCTTTTCATACTCCTGGGGGGCTGTGGGATCTGGGTGGGTTATTCACATTTCAGACAAATGGACTCCCAGAGATAGAATAAAAAAGGCAGCCTAACACATCCTGCTTTGGTGATACTAAATAGAATTTTTCATACTGGAGTTAAAAAATTATCAGCTCGCATTCCTGTTCCTCAAATATATGCTAGAGTTAAGGAACTTTTAGCCAGTGTTATCTCATAAAAGTACACAGATTTTGACACTCCCCCCAAAAAAGTCTTAACAAGTATTTAAGCCAAGGTATTCACTTAAAACAGGAACAAATAGGAAGAATTTCATTTAGCCGAATATTGAGTTTAAAGCTGAGATTATGCACAGCTCTGGAGAAGTCTCAACGCAAAACCGCAGAGAAGTAAAAGACAGGGAAAAGAAATGTGTGCAAGCCCACCCCGGAATGGACTGGGAAATTTGCTGTCCTAAGGAAATGTGGAAGAAAAAGTAAACACGCCAACTTTAAAGATATTCTAAGACTGCAGAGAACACATTTGTCACACTAACAATGCCTATCACCCTAGAGCACTCTCTAGCATTTGCGAAGTTGAAGACACAAAGGCCATTTCCTACTGGACCCAGAGGCCATGTTCCACTCACAAACGAGGTTAACAAATGCAGATTCAGATTCAAGACGCTGTGAGGACTCACAGCAACCCGAAACGAAGGGCCCCCTACCCCCGCATCAGCCACTTACATGTTTCTGCCCTCAAAGCCAACTTTAACCTTAACTATTAAAAAGTAAATGCCAATTTGCTAACAGGACCAAGACTTCAACACCACTAGCCCAGCTGAGTTAATTTCTTCCGGACAGGGCTGGTCACAGCAGCCATTATTCCAAAATCTCCTCCTTTAAAACCTGGCAGAAATTGACCCCATTTTCTGCGTACCATGCTCATTACTGTGTAACATGTACCTTAGGGCAGCCAACTAACCTATAAACTAATGTGCAGTAAACTCTCCAGCCTGCCTTCCTCCCCCTCCCCCAAAAGGGAAAAGAAATAAAGAACACGGACCTTGCAAAGAATTTCTGTTGTGAACTCAGTCTCACTCTCCTTAGAACAGTGTTATCTCCAAGTTCTAAACTCGGGAGCACGAATTAGACCATGTCTGATACAAGGGAAAACTAAGACTCCCATAAACCCCACCACAAACTCAAAGTTCAGCTCAAAGCCAGCTCAACTTCATTCTGAGCTGTAACTTGCTAGCGCCAATTCACTGGTCTTTCTGAACTCTTCTTCATCCCACTTCCTTTTTACCAAAGTTTAAAAAATAAATAAAAGTTGGGTTTTCCATCATCCTAAACAGTCCACAAAATGTTGGTCAGAAAATTCTCATAACTGGCAGTTCCCCAGCCCCGGGACTCCCATCCTCGCCAGCATAGGATACTAAAAGCCCTCGATGGGACTAGCGATTATACAATCATGATTCCCAGAGCAAAAAGCTCCACTAGAATAATCCACCCTGGAGACAATGACATCATGTGAGCAACTAGACAGGAAGTTAGGCTCGGAGAAGTGAAGGGTAAAGTCTTGAAAGCCAATACAGGATGACCACCCTCCATTCCCTCGATCAAAAAAAAAAAAAAAAAAAGTCACCTTCTGCAGAAAAGCTACTTTAAACAGAAAATGGAAAACCTACATGGAGGAAATCAGTCAGCAAATGAAACCAACCCCCCCCCCAACTCTAAGGCCATTCGTGCGATGTCCTTCCACACTAAGGGGCCTCTCCAAAGTCCCGCTGATGGAACTTTGAGGAAAACGTGGAGTGGGAACAAAGCAAAGCTGTAGTTCCTGCGTCCTCCAACTTTCGCAGGCGCACCGCTGTGAGAGGGCAAGGGCTGGGCGGAGGGCGCCCGCCGTGTGACACCCGGCTGGGTTCGGGCGGCCGGCTGCTCGCACACAAAGCCGCCCCGGACTTAGTGACAGCCACAAGTGGCTAGGCAGCGGTCCCCCGGGCCAGCGCCAGGACGGCGAGTACCCCGCGCCCCCCACCCGCGCGCGCACGACCCCTCGGTCTCTCATCCATCGCCACTACGCCGGCAACTTTCCCTCGGGGCCAGAGGAACCCAAACCCGGACGAAAGGCGACTCGGGGAGCCCAGTCCCTCCCCAGAGCGCCCCCGCCCCCCACCCAGCCCAGCTGCGCGCCCGGGGCACCGCGAGCGAAGCCTGCGCCCCGGCGGGCCACCCACCTGCACAGCTCGGGGAACTCGGCGCCCTGGGCCCGCGCGGCTCCCGGGGCCCAGACGAGCAGCAGGAGCTGCAGCAGCAGCAGGGAGCGCAGCGGGCGGCCGGCGGGCGCGGGCCCCAGGTGGGCGCTCCGGCGGGCGGCGGCCCCCATCGCGGCCGGCCCGGGCTGCGCGGCGAGCGCGGGGCTAGCGGCGCGCGGCTGCCGGGGGCCGCGCCCGGGACATGGTCGTGCCGCCAGGGCGGAGGCTGAGCTGGAGGCGCAGGGGAGCACTGAGAGGAGCGGGAGCGGAGCAGGAGCCCGAGGGGCGCGCGGCTCGGCTGGGCTCGGCGGCGGCGGCAGCAGCGGCGGCCCCGGAATCGCGTCACGTGACCGCGCCCGGCCCCGCCCCCCCTCCCCCGCCCCGCTCACATGACTCCCTTGTTCAGGTGATCCCCTCCCGCCCCGGCTCCGCCCAGGCCCGGTCACGTGAGCGCGGCACGCGCGGGGCAGGAAGCGGCGCGGCGGGGCGCGGGGCGCAGGTGCGTGGCCCGGGCCTGCGCCCCGGCGGCGGTCTTCGGCGGGGAGCGACCCCGGCCTTTCTCCCCGCGCACGCTCTGGGTCGCGGTGTGGGAGCGTCCCAACTTCGAGTTACCGTACCTCAGCCTCGCCCGACAAGCCGGGGAGGGGAAAATAGGAGGGTCAGACTTTGGTGCCGAGCCGTAAAGGCCATCACAGAGCAGCGTAGCTTCGGATCCTTGACGGGTGGGAACGCACTTTTCCTGCTCTGCGGGGTCAGCTCGCGGAGCCCCGCACCGGGTTCCAGCGTTCGTCCAGCAGAGCCTCCCACAACCCTCCCTGGGGATGTTATTTCCCAAGCCTGGGCTTCCTACCTTAGGGAAGGCAGCACAAACATGGGAGCGGGGAGTACGAAGGAGGCAAAGGTGTAACTGGGACGTGAGCGGTACCCGACAAGACTTTATTAAATTCCTCTGTTCAAATATTCTGTCGAACCCACACTATGTGAATGGCTCTGAGCTACGCCCTGTGTGAAAGTAAAAAGAAATCTGAAGTCTTGAACTCAAAAACTTTACCTTCTTTTAGAGCAAATAAAAAGATACGGACTAACCACAGCGGTGACGGCTCATCTTTTCTTTAATGCTTCCTCCGTGCCAAACCCTACTAGCTAGCACGTAAACAGGAATCTGGAAACCACGAGACTGGACCGTTGTTACGAATGAGGAACACACAGAGAGGTTAAGTAACTTATCCAAAGACGCTTTAAGATGTGGCAAAGTTGGGATTCAAGCACATAAACGTAATCGTGACCCAATAGTAACTAACAGTTGTTGAGCAGGTAATTATGTGCAAAGTCGCATTCTGGTGCGTTGATTTAGCTCATTTAATTCTAAGACGATCCTATTAAAAGGTACCTTTATTGCGCCTATTTTGCAGATAAGGAAACTGAGGCCAGAGAGATTAAATAACTTACCAGGCATGCAGCTAGTAAGAAAAAGCCTGGGTCTGAGCCAAGTCAGACAGTGCCAGAGTCTGGCTTAGTCACCATGCTATTGAAAGAGTAATATAACCCAAGAAAGGAAAGCGTTGTAGTGGCTCAAAGGGAGAGCTCAGATGTCCAACTGTGGGCATCTGGAAAGGGTTCATATTTTGCAACTCCACTGTTATAACTGATACAGGCAAAGAACTTCAAGGGGTACTAAAACCATCAGGTGAAAAATTATGACAACTGGAATATTCACTTTGTCTTAGAGTATCACCCTCAAAGTATATTTCCCTAGTAAAGGGGAACTATATCTTTACAAGAACCACTTTAAGTGATTAGAATTGTTATCACAAATATTTGGATAAACTAATTTTTTCTGCATCCCAAAGTGATGCAATGAAAAATACTGCTAAAGGTAACATTTAAAGGAGAGCATAATTATGACTCAGATGCAGATGTAAAATGAACATGTGTTAAAGATATTATTTAACTCATTAACATGACAACCAGTAGCATGTTACAACTGGCTCTAAGGGGAATCCAAAGAGAGTCCAACACATTTATAAGCAGTCAGGAATGCTGAAGTTAAATTGCCTAATAGATGGATGATTGGTCAATATCCATAAGTCAAAAAAACAACTGCATATTCAGTGGACACAATTTGCATTTCTAAAGACAAGAATCATAGATATTATCAACAGTATTCTACAATCTCCAAAGTTTTAAAATAGCTCACAGACAATGAAAGGCCCAAAACCCCATAGAATCAGATACCCCAGCTGGGGGCATTAGGTGGTGCCTAGTCTTCTATTGAGGTTGCTTGATATTATTTTTGGTCCATTTCAAAGTCTTCCATAATTTTCCCCTACAGTACACAGTATCACTTACATGATATTCTTATCAAGATGTTTAATTTAAATCTAATCAGAATAAAACAACTGAATCCAGATTGTGGAGCATTCTACAAGAAAACTGAACTAGACAATTAAAAAATGTCAGTGCTCAGGGTGCCTGGGTAGCTCAGTTGGCTGAGCATCCGATTCTTGGTTTCAGTTCAGGTCATGATCTCAGGGTTGTGGGATCGAGGCCAGAGTTGGGCTCTGTGCTCCATGTGGAGTCTGCTTGAGATTCTCCCTCTCCCTTTCCCTCTGCCCCGTCCCCTGCTCGTGCTATAAATAAATAAATAAATAATAAATAAATAAATAAATAAATATCTTTTTTTTAAATGTCAATGCTCTGTAAGGCACTCCCCCTCCAATAAAACAGGAGTACTCTTCCAAATCGGGGTTACAAAAAACACACTGAGGGCCAAATCTGGCTAGAGAGCTCTTTTCTAAATAAAGTTTTATTGGAATATAGCCATACCCATTTGTATTGTCTATGGCTCCTCTCACTTACAATTGCAGTGAGTATTTGCAACAGAGCCCACAAAACCTATTCTACCATCTGGCCCTTCTATAGAAAAAGTTTTCCAACCCCTGTTCTGTATCAGTGGTTCACAAAAGTGTGGTCCTTGGACCAGCAGCTTTGACATCGCTTTCCTGCTTATTGGAAATGCAATTCATGGGCCCCGCTCTGACCCATTGACTCAAAATCTTCAGTGATGGGCCCCAGAAAATTGTTTTACTAAGCTCTCCAGCAGACTTTCATACACATAAAGGTTTGAGAACCACTCTCCTGCATTAAAAAGAGATTAAAGGGACAAGACAACAGAATGTAATGCATGACCCTTAGTTGGAGACTGGGCCCCAAAAAAGGAAGGTTTAAGGGACATTTGTGATAACGGGGAAAACTTGAATATAAATTTTATATTAGAAACTCTAAAGTCAAATGGTATAGAGCATAACTCTCCTGTATTTCTTTTAAATTTTGCAGTAAACCTTTGAGAAAATACAAACTCCAAGATGTTAGTTCAAGACCCCACGTTATGGGTTGAATTATGTCCCCTGAAAAGATATGTTGAAGTCCTAGCCCCCATTACTCCAGAATGTGACCTTATTTAAAAATTGAATCCTTGCGGATGTAGTTAGTTGACCTTAGATCAGACTGGGGCAGGGTGGGCTCATTCCAGTCTTTTTAGACTGGTGTCCTTAGAAGAAGTGGAGTAGAGACATGGAGACACACTGGGTAAGACAGACATATAAAAGGGAGGAGTGAAGCATCTACAAGGGAAGGACAGCAGGAATAGGCAGCAACGCCAGCTTCTGGGAGAAAGGCAAGGAAAGAATCATCCCTTAGAGCCTTCAGAGAGAGCAGGGCCCTGCTGACACCTTGATTTTGGACTTCTAGCCAGCAGAACTGTGAAACAGCATATTCCTGTACTTTCAGTTTGTGGTACTGTGCGTTAAAAACAAGACAGCAGCCCCAAAATGGAATCACTTTTGCTAAGCTCCGTGACACCAAACTGAGACCTAACTTAATTACAACTTCAGCCTCTCCCAGAAATGGAATCTTAAACCAGTCAGTCAGGAATCAGCTGGTCAACCCCAGTGAGGTCATCTGCTTGATCAACCCCTGCCATCTCCTGAAGGAAAGTATCCTCACCATAACCAATCTACATTTTGCCAGTGTGACTTCCTTCCAGTTAACTCCCCCTTTGCTAGTATAACTGCTCCTCTTCCCTTCTGTCTGTAAGTCTTCCATTTTGTACAGCAACTCAGAGCTCTTTTCTGTTGCTAGAATAGATGCTGCCCGATTCATGAATGATTGAATAAAGCCAGCAATACCTTTAAAAATTTATTCAGTTGAGTTTTGCTTTTTTAAAAAATTGTCACAGCCGTCTTAGAACACAAATACACCTCGCAACTAACAGGACAGATTCAGGCTTGGAATCCAGGTGTTCCGACAACTACACCATCGTGAAGGCTCAACCTTCTTGCACCTGACACTTGGCCTGGCTTTGGAAACACAAGTTCAGGTGACAGACCACGGACATACATATGCTGCTCCTGCAGATGTCCTGCTTGGTGTCTAAAATAAGAGTAGCTGCAGGTAAGTGAGTGGGTGCCCCTTTGGAAGACAAACCACAAGCTATTAAGCTGACGGTGCTCAGATATCTCTCTGAAACTCAGGAAGAAGCATGCAACAAAATTCCAGAAACTTTGCTGAACACCCAGGGAAGAGCAAAATTCTACTAAAAGACCCTCAAGTCACATTGTCATATCTATTAGGTATTTCTTGATCCCTACAATGGTAAACAAAGTAATCTGTTTTCCCAGGGGAAAAAAAAACTGAATAGTAAATAGTATTATCAAATCAGTGTTACATTTTGGGAGGTGAGGTAATCATATTGTCATTTTGTAGGCGAACGTCCTTGTTCTTACGTGATACATGCTGAACGTAAAGTATCATGATGTCAGCAACTTTCAAATGGCTCCAAAAAGAAAGGATATATGTATTGAGAAAAAAAAATGTCAGGATGCCTGGGTGGCTCAGTCGGTTGAGCATCTGACTCTTGGTTTCGGCTCACATTATGATCTCAGGGTTGTGAGATCGAGCCCTGTGTCGGACTCCGAGCTGGGTGTGGAGCCTGCTTGAGATTCTCTCTGTCCCTCTCCCTCTGCCCCTCCCCCATCTCTCTCTCTCTCAAAAAAAAAAAAAAGCAGATGTCAAAAATATTAACAATTGCTACATGTAGGTGAAGAGTGTATCAGTGCTCTGTGCTATTCTTCTGATTTTTCTAGAAGCTTGACATTTTTCAAACGTGAGTTGTGAAAGAGATCCTATCAGGGAAGAGATTGCTTCTGAGATGAGCCTGTAAGGAAGTGGATGGGGGGGGGGGGGGGGGGGGGGGGGGAGGAAATATAGAGAAAAGACACTGCAGACAGGAGAACAGCAGGAGCAAGGCACAGGTAGAAAAAGACAGAAGCTGTATAATGAGCAAGGCCTTTTGCTCGAGTGAAAAGCACATAGGAATACAGAGAAACTACTTTGGCCAAAGATTGTGCTAAATCCTGGCCTTATAAAATATAATCCTTCCCTCAAGTAGTCCGTGGCATAGTAGGGAAGATCATCCATTTTAATGTAAGTTTGGAAAAATTTTACTGGGGTCAGCTCCTACAGGATTTTAAATGGTCACTTAAGAAATTTAGGTTCAATTGAATATTAAGTGAGGAACAATAATAGCCGACAAAAGTGATACCTATTGAAGACTCACTCTGTGCCAAAAACCATTTTGTATTATACCATTTACTCTTCATAGCATACCTAGGAGATAGGTACTTTTATTATCCTCATTTAAAAGATGAGAAATTCAGGCATAAAGAAACTAAACACCTTGCCCAAGTTCATGCAATTGGTAAGAGACAGAACTTTGATGTGAGTTGTATGATCTGGTACAGAAGTCCATGATTTTAACTCAGAAACTTCCTCCTCATTGAGAGATTCCAAGCCTGAGAGAGAGGGATGTTCACAGTTACCTCTTCAGGAAAATCCCTCTGGTGGCCGAATGCACTGGAAACAGCCTCAGTAAAGGTATCAAAATTAAGGAGACAAAAGAGACCGTGGAAAAAGCCTTTTGTCCTTCCCCAAGAACTGGTTAACACCTGGCCAAGAGTAGAACTCAGGGCTTGTCACTATCCAGGGCACCTAGGTTCGTTGTGACTACCCAGAGGGAGGGGGAAGGGGGATAGAGGTGTGAGGCAGGTAGGGTTGCCGTCTTCCAATAAGCAAAGCCCACCTTTCACTGAAGAGCCTAGAGACCCTGCATCCCAGCCAGTCTTACAACCAGAGGGAGAGCGTAAGACCCAATCCTGACAATGGAAATTGATGGAACATCTCCTGGGACCTTGGGCAAAATGTTTTCCTCCTCGATAAAAAGTGAGGCAAAGAGGCAAATAAAATAAGGTGAAATCAGAGAGGGAGACAAACCACAAGAGACTCTTAACTGTAGGAAACAAACCGAGGGTGGCTGGAGGGGGTCGGGGTGGGGGGATGGGGTAACTCGGTGATGGGCATAAGGAGGGCACGTGATGGAATGAGCAGCGGGTGTTACATGCAACTGATGAATCACTGAACTCTACATCTGAAACCAATAATACACTCTATGTTAAATATGTGAATTTAAATAAAGTAAGTAAAACAGAAAAAATTTGAGGCAAAGGAGGAAATTCGCCACCCCCTTTTTTTTGGTGGATGGAGTGCTCTCTCTATAAGATACCTGTAGGTCCTTCAGCCCCTGTAACTCTGAGGGAAGATATTGCCAACACAGTGGGAGAAAGATGGAAAACATCAGGATCTTTGATGACATTGCTGACCACTTCAAGGGAACCCTAGAACTGGCCAGTATCTGATCATTTGCTTTGTGACACAATAAATAAATTTGCTTAAGCCATGTGTGTTAGTTAATCATTTATTGTGTTTCAGCTCCAAATGCACCCTCTAATATACGTTCTGTGATAAAGAATTTTTTTTACAGTAGTTCTCCTTTAAAGTGAGCATGCTGTTAAGCTTTCTGAGTAGAAGGCACTCTGGAGGTGTGCTGTGGGAGACCAGGTTCTCCGGTCCTTTCCAGCACATCCATGCCACTGGTTGCTGATCATCTGCTACCCTCCCCTCCCCACCCCACCCCCACACACATGTCCCAAAGGAGGACCTATTGCAACTGCAGACCAGCTCCAGCCTGGCCAACCCAGAGAACTTCTCTACTATTCAATGACCTGAATCCCACCTTCTCCAGTGAGATCTGAACCCCTTCCAAGACTGACTTTCCTTGGGTTCATTCCCTCAGCCCTAGCGCACCATATAGAGTTTCTTCATATCTTATAGTTGCTTTTTTGTCATAGTTAATAATTTTCTATATTAAACATCCTTGTTTCTGTCTTCTGATTGGACCCAGACTGCTCTACTGTGTTTAGCTGGCTTTTGTATTACTTGTCGCTAAAAACATACCAACTGACCCAATGCAACACCTTAGCATCTGGTTGGATAGGACAGACAAAGAAGAAGGCGTCAATGGTGATGAAAGTTTCTAGATGGGAAGGCTGGTGTCAAGAACAGAAAGAGGGAATAGGAGAAGAGACATGAACTTGAAGAGAAAGAGGCTAAGTATCTTTCTGTGCAGGAATGAGTGTGAGGAATGCCCAGCGAAAGATGCCCAGTAAGCAGCTGACAGTACAACACTGAACACGGACAAGAAGCTGGAACTGGAAGAAATTATGGGGGAGACACTTGCAAAGAAGAGTTGGTGATGGGAGAGATAACTGGACATCAGCAAAGTGAATGAAACCACCCAGGGAAAAAACAAAAAAAGAGATCCTTGGCATATTAGAGGCCTATCAAAATGTAATAAATTACCCTCAGATGTGGTGACTTAAAATAACAATCATTATTTATTAATTCTCACAAGTTGCTGTGGGTCAGGAATTCAGACAGAGCCCAGTAGGGGTGGCTCCTTTCTGCTCCATGACTTCTGGCCTTCAACTGGAAGATTCAAAAGTTCAGGCTGTCGTCATGTGAACACGCATTCACCACCACCAACCCCGCCCTCCCCCCCCCCGCCCCGGCCCCATCTGATGGTCAGCCCTGGCTGTCAACTGAGACTTTTAGCTGGAATGCCTGTGTGTGGCCTCCATATGTGGCCCGAGCTCCTTCAAATATGGTGGCTGGGCTCCAAGTCAAGCAGAGAGAGAGAAAGGGAGAGAAGAGGGACAGAGGTGGACTCAGCTTGGAAGTCACGGAACCCCACTTTGGGCATGCGCAATTGATCAGGGCGGTCGCCAGCCCCTGTCCAGTTTCAAGAGGAGGACTCCTAGACCCCAGCTCTCAGGGGGAGAGTGTCAGTCACATCATAAGAAGAGAAAGTAGAATGAGATAAATGTTAAGGGGTGGGCATCTTTGGAAAGAGCAATTTGCCCCCCTTGGGAAGCACCGTATTCGTGGGGAAGAGAGAATATGCCAGAAAAGGAGCAGAGGAATAGGAAGAGAACAGAGGGGCTTCACAGGAGCCAAGAGGGAAGAGAAAGTTCCTGTGGCATTCCACTTGGGAGTGGTGTAGAGTTCAGTTATGAGAAACATGTATGAAAATGGATGGTGGCGGCTGTGTCGTGGGCAACGGCAGCAAAAATACCACTTACAGGTTGGTGGTTGAAAAGTCAAGGCCTTAGGTTAGAGACATCCATTCTTAAGTTCTCCTGCTAGGAAGCAAGACAACCTCATGGAAGTGAGAAGATGGGGAAATAGACAGTGCCCTTTTAAACAAACCATTATCTGACTGCCGTTCCTTTAGTTTGTAACGTTCCCTGCAAGGAGAGTTGGGAGCTTATGAATTAATACAAACCATTAGGTCTGTGTTAACAAGACTCCATGAGTGCGCTCTCTCACAAAACTATAGCAGGAACGAGGTGACTCTTTGGGCCACCACCTTTCTCTTCTCACCCTCCACAAAAGGCATAACCCCAAGAGAAGACAGTAAAGTTAATTCAACAAACACATATTGAATATTGATATTTCTCACTCGATAACTATACTCAGCACTGGCGGAGCAAAGAAGGCACAGTCCCTGCCTCAAAGGACTCACAGATTTAGGAAGAGAGACAAGTAAACAACTTCCTACTCAGAGTGGTAAGTAGGGAGGTACTTGCCTGCAGGAAACCAAAGGAGACAGAGTTTCCTCCATGTCTCACTCAACCTGGAGGAATCAGGGGGAGGCAGACCCGCACACAGGGAGAATGCCATGTGCAGGCTGGAGTTCTCCTGCCCTGGGCCAAGAAAACACCAGAAGCTGGGAGAGAGGCCTAGAGCCTTCAGAGGGAGCATGGCCCTGCCAGTATCTTGATCTGGGACTTCCGGCTTCCAGAAACTTCAGTTGCTCTAAGCCACCCAGTTCTTTGTGGTAGTTTATTGCGTGGCCCGAGGAAACTGATCCACCTGGAGAGGATGAGGAGTGTTCAGGTCAAGCAGCCACAGTGAAGACAGAGAGCAGCGGGAAGTACTCATCAGATTTGGGGGCTCCTAGTGGAGGTTAGAAGAGAGGGGTTAGGACAGCTCCCCAGTCTCTGTAGGATGACTGGGTATTTGGTGGTGCCATCCACTGAAAAAGAGGAAATCCTCCCAGAACACAAGCTCTGTGTGTGGCTGTGTTTTCCTCAGCGTGACTCCTAGTGCCCAGAACAGTGACAGCTCAGTACCTAGAAACAGATAGTTACTGGGTGAGTGGGGAGCCAAATGAAATAGGGAATAGGGGAAGGGTATCTGTCTTACATCTGTAACACACACACAGACATTTTCAACATTTCCCCACCACGTTTTTAAAGTCCCATACAAATTCATTTTGTGTGCAGCCTTCTTTCCAGTGTTCTCTATTGTCCGGTTTTTTTAGCCCTCCTATTTACCATTCCCTCCCTTTTTCACCTCCCTTACGCTAAGGTGCAAATTTTCTAACTGAAGAAACCAGAGCCCATGGTCCCCTAAAGAAAGCATACTTACAGAGTCCACCCTAGTGCTTGACACAAGTAAGTGTTCCATAAAAGCTACCTGTTGTTGTTATCTAAATATCAAACTTGTACTTCTCTGATAAATCTGGACAAAACTTTTCTTTTTTCTCTTCATTTAATTTCTTGCTTGCCTCCTTCTTTGTCCTTTATTTCATGGCTAATCCTTCATTCTGTCCTGCGTACCCAATCTACCACCACTCTTTTGACCTAATATGGAAGAAACATATATTAGTTATCTACTGCAGCTTAATGAATCATCCCAAAACTTCACAACTCAAAATATCAGTAAGCATTTATGATCTCCCACACTTTCTGTGGGTGGGCAGGGCAGTGCTGGCTCGGGTCTCCCCAAAGGTTGTCATCATGTGAAGGTCTGACTGAGGTAGGTCTGCCTCCAAGGTGCATACTCACATGGCTTGCAAGTTGGCGTGGCTGTTGCTGGGAGGCTCCAGTTCCTCTCCATGGGGGCCTCTTCACAGGGCTGCTTGAGCATCCCCCCTACACAATGACTGGATCTCCCCCAGAGCAAGCACTTTGGGAAACCAAGGTAGTGGTTACAATGCCCCGTGCGACAAGGCTTTAGAGCTGCACACCATCACTCTGGTCACACTCTATTGGTCACACAGACCAACCCTCATATAATATGGAAGGAAACGACATGAAAGCATGCATGCCAGGAGGTGAAGGTGCCTGGGGGCCATCTTGGAGATTGTCTACCACAGAAAGTGAGAAAGGAAGGTGAGGAGGGGTATTGAAGGCATACTGAAGGAAAAATAGACCTCATAGGTGTGTCTTTTTTATGAATGCTATACTCAGTCATTTCACTGTTTTCCCTCCATTTTAAAACTTCCTCTGAATAAAACTCATCAAAATAACATGAATCAACATTTCATCTATGTGGTAATTTTTTGAAAATCTTTCATTTTAACCCGAAGGTCATTGAAAAATTTTAATCCTATTCCAGTTGGTGTTTCTGTATTTTTAAGTGGGGTATCAAGCTTAGTACAATGAATTATAAAATATCCCTTCAATGTTCTCATGCCCAAAACTATTCCTCTATTTATAGTAGCCTATGAATTCATTCATTGTCTCTAAGAATTGAATTCGTCATTATAAACATATTTATTTCATCAGGCCTATGTCCGTGTTGCTGTGTATAAAAGTCTGCATTGGCACACATCATAAAAAAATGCAAGCCTAACCCAAGAAATTCTCTCCGAGCTGCTGGTGATGGCGAGAGCTTGGGCCTATGGGTTAGGATCTAGCCTCTGCCTCTTGTTAGCTCTTTGACTTCAGACAGGTCATGTAACCTCAACTCCACTTTCTTCATCTAGAGCAAGAGTCAACAAACTTCCTATTAAGGGCAAATTAGGTTTTGTGGACCCCACAGTCTCTGTTGCAACTATTCAACGCTACTTTTGCAGCATGAAATGATCTGTAAATATGAGCAAAGGGTCATGGTTGCGTTCCAATAAAACTTTATTTACAAGAACAAGTAGCCAGATTTATTCCAAGGACTCTAGTCTGCCAGTCCTCAATCTAGAAAATGAACACACGCAAAAACATTACACTCGAGTGCTCGGTCGCTTTATATCCCAGCTGATTAGTCTAAGTCAATCTAAGATGTTGATCGCCTGGGCCATGTTAGTTCAGAAATGGGCATGCCCAAGCCATTCTGTTCCAGTGAGACATGAGAAGAATACTGGAAGTTTCAGCGAAATCAGCATCCTTGCTCTTAGAAAAATTCTGCTGCACAGAGCTAGCCTCTCTGTATCCCAGTCATGGGCAAGAAACTACAGGCCAAATTGCCACTAGCAGCCATCCTACCAGCCTTAGCAACAACTGTACAATGTGGATGGCAGACAGAAGCCTTTCTCTAGACTTCTTTTCATGTGAGCTAAAGAAATTTCCATTTTCTCTTTATTAACCCCGGATTGGATCGCCTGTTATTTCAGCTAAAGTCATCCTAAGTGGAAACCTCATCAAAGATACTTATGAGATCTAAATGGGAAAGATGTATGTAACTGTGGCATGTAAGTTTAAAGCTCTACCGATGTGAATATCGGTAATATTGAAATAATCACCAAGAATCCCTCCCCCCGATCATCACTGGGGCTCAGTCACATTGACTATATACGCATGTCTTTGGCACCCATAGTCCATTGAAAAGCCCTTCGTGTCTCTTCAATATTCAAAACCAAAAAAAAAAAAAACCCCTGCAAACTATCATTTCTCTTAGATTGAAATTCCCAACCCACATAAGAAAAAACTTAGCGGAAAGAAACCAACAATAATTATTAGCTTGTCAAAGTGATGAAGTAGTGCATCGTGAGGACAACCACAGGGGCTGGTGAAGGTGCTTACAAAGCAGTCTTTCCTTCTGTCTCTCTCTCTCTTTCCCTCTCCCCACCCCCAACCCCCATCTCTCTCCCTCCCTTCATTTTCTGGAAAATTGCAACGCAGAAACTTGAGTTTGAGGGTTGTGGGTCTGGAGTCAACAATCGGTCTTCTTTGACTACCCAACTTCTGTCCCTGAGTAGATTGTTACATATGAGATGTTACGAGTCCTCATAAAGGCTATTCTCTCGTATCAGAAAGGGATAACTAGGGATTTGTGGTTCTTTATTAAAATAAAAACTGCTGAGTCCCTTACAGAGTGCAAACACGGTCTTATTCTCTCTCCCTCCCTCTGGAGAGATTTGGCACAAGCAGCAGTATGTTTCTTCTACTTCTTTTTTTATCTTCCATGATGACCCAGTTCTGTGATGATTTGAGAATTTGAAACAAAGAAATAAATAAATCCAATCTAACATTTCATAACCTGTACTGCTTGCAACTATGTCACAGGTACCGTATACCAGGGGCGGACAATAAAGAGCCGTTCTAATTTATCGAGTACCTAGGATGTCTGAAGCACGTACTGAGGGGACGTGCTTCAGACTCACCTTTACAACACTCACCTTTGCAACAACCTCGTAAGGTGTTATCATGCGCTTCTTACACGGGAGGAGATGGGGGTTCCCAAGAGGGCAAAGGAATTGCCCAAGGCTGCAGAACAAGGAAGTGGGGGTCCCCTGAGGTGGATACACATCTGGGGGATTGCAAAGAGGTTCGGGGAGAACAACTCGGAGAGCATGAAAACTGTGAGTCTGCCAGAAGCTCGTGTGATGCAGGACTGCTGGCTGAGAGACCACTGCAAGGGTGGGCGTGCTGCATTGGATGATGAGGCTCTGGAGACTGGAATGTTGGGCACGAGTGAGGAAATAGGCAAGCTGCCCAGCAGGGACACTGGTGGGCTGGAGCTGTCCCCGCTGTGCCACAGCCCTCAAACCCAGGAATCTCCGTACCAGGCTCAAGTTCACGCACAACAGAACCCGCTAACGTCTAGTTTCTGACTCCTATCCCATTACTTTTTCCTGCTGAAAACAAAACCAAAAACAAACCCCAACAACACAAAAACCCCAAAACAAAACAACAAAAGACGCTTCCCTTAAGCCCAGCACAAAACCCTCCTTTCTCCACGGTGCCTTGGTCCGACCCCTCTGGGCCCCACGGCATCCCCACTCGGAATGCCAAGGATGACCTTCTCCGATGACAGTTGCCATATACTAATTAACTTGTGTCATTAATCAATTTTCCATTTCTGTGCCTTTGTTTGGGCAAAACTCAAAGGCAGGGGCTACGTTTTATGATTTATCAGCAGAAGAAAGGATTATTTCAGGCAAGGTCACCTTCCCTTAGGGGGAAGGGCAGGTGGTCTTATCAGGCAGATTACCTCCCTAATGCTGACCAAGAAATTTCAGATCTATTGGTTTAAAATTCCACTCCCGGAAGAGGTTGAAACTGTAATTAAGTCTTGGTTTTTCTGTCCTGGGACAAGTGACTCCACCTTGGGCCTGTTTTTTTCTTCTTCCTTTCTTTCTTTCTTTTTCTTTCGTAACACTACGTAATATTTTTTGTGCCCTTCACAGGATCTAGCACGATGCCAAGCACACAACCACCTTCACCTGATGTTGGACTGATGTAGCAATAGGGATGGACCGGGGACATGGGCCTACATGTGCCCTTTCCCAGAGGCCCTTGAGTGCACAGAGTGTTTATGAGCTACAATAGAGTTGTGTGGGCAAATACTCGGACTTTCAAAAAGGCACCCTGGGTTTGAAATCCTGCTCTCCTACGTTCTAGCTGGGCCATCTGGATGACTTACTTCTCCAACCTCAATTTCCTCATCTGTAAGACACGAATAATAATAAATGGCAGTAAAGTGCCCAGCACTGTCCTCAAGCACACAGAGAGCCCTTGATAGAGAGCTTCCATATGCTGCATACACATTAAGCGCTCAATAAATGGTATAGGTTGTCGATGCAGATTGAACACAGCTTTTAGCCTCTCTAAAAGTAAGAAGGAGAGTTTTATTTCAGCCCAAGTTAAGACAGCTGCCCGGGAAACACACTTCACAGGGAAGCAGGTGCTCCGGAGAATGAGCAGTCTTTACAGGGTTGTGTACTTTTTACGTCTTATGAACGCTCAAGAGATTATAGATTGGCACATGGGCAGGAATCACCAGTTTTATTGTACAGGAAGGCAGGGAGCAGCAGCATTGATCCCTATGTCAAGGGCAAGATGGTTTTCCTTTATTTTTTTTTAAGATTTTATTTATTTATTTGTCAGAGAGAACACAAGCAGGGGGAGCGGCAGACAGAGGGAAAGGGAGAAGCAGGCTTCCCGCTGAGCAGGGAGCCCGATGCGGGACTCGATCCCAGGACCCTGGGATCATGACCCGAGCCAAAGACAGACGCTTAACCGACTGAGCCACCCGGGCGCCCCTGGATGGTTTTCCTTTAGACTACTCCCTCACAAAGCAGACGTATAATGCATGCGTGGCCGCGAAAAATCAGGCTTTGGGTTTGAACGAAGTTCATACACAGTCATGTTGACTTAGAAATCTGAACTGGCTTCCCTCGTCTATAAGGGGTTCAGAGAGTTTTTCTCTCATCCGTGTGTAGTGACGGTCTTTAAATCATCGGTGACCAAAACACTTGTTGAATGCACATAAAAAAGTAGACGAAGAATTAGTAGAAATAAATTTGGCATTCAACTTTGCTGCTGACTTGTTGTAAACCTGCTCTGGGGAACACATTTTTTTAATCCCTGTAAAATGAGGATCATCTTTTCCACCTTGTTGCTGCACCCCCTTTCAGGCTATAGATTTAAAATGCAACAGCACTAACTGCGTGTCCCCCTGTACACAAAATCCACTTCTTCAGCGGTGTCTGGCAGGGACGCGGGAGCTGTTTACACTTCTCTATGTCAGTGGTTCCCAAAGTGTGGGCCGGGAACCCTTTCGAGGTGTCCGTGCCGCCAAAGCTATTTTTATAAAAATCAGATGCGCTTTGCCTTTTTCACTTGTTGACACGTGTAAAGTGGTGTTTTCCAAAGGGTACCTGAGGTGTGAGGACATGATGTGGTATCTCTCTCAGCTGATGGCAGGAGGGTTTTAGGATTCCTGTGTTTTTAAAATTTCCCCGTGTTAATTTTGAATATGGTAAATACATGGGGCGCCTAGGTGGCTCAGGTTAAGTGCCAGCTCTTGGTTTTGGCTCAGGTCATGATCTCAGGGTTGTGAGACAGAGCCCCACATCGGGCTCCACGTTCAGCAGGGAGTCTGCCAGAGATTCTCTCTCCCTCCCCCTCTGCCCCTCCTGCTCCTGCACTCTCTCTCCAAAATAAATAAAATAATTCTTAAAATATGGCAAATATCAATAGATATAATCCACATTAAAAAAAAAACAATTTGGGTAATTTTTAAGAGTGAATCCCACCCAACCCCAAAAGGTTTAGGAACCCCGGATCTAGATGCTTCTGTGCTACCTTTCTAGGTAACATCATCTCTCACACATTCATTCTTCTGTCATTCACGGTCTTCATCTTTGTTATAAAGCCATGTGAGCAGTGGTAAGCATGCCCTTGGATTTGAGGATACACTTTTCTGATAGGTCTGTTTAAGTAAATCTTGCCAGCATTTCTGTTGAAAATTACAGTGGCCAGGGGCGCCTGGGGGGCTCAGTCGTTAAGCATCTGCCTTCGGCTCAGGTCATGATCCCGGGGTCCTGGGATCGAGCCCCGCATTGGGCTCCCTGCTCCGTGGGAAGCCTGCTTCTCCCTCCCCCCCTCACCCTGCTTGTGTTCCCTCTCTCGCTGTGTCTCTCCGTCAAATAAATAAATAAAATCTTAAAAAATATAAAAATAAAAAATAAATAAAAAGTTAACATATAGGGCCGCCTGGGTGGCTCAGTCGTTAAGCGTCTGCCTTCGGCTTGGGTCATGGTCCCAGGGTCCTGGGATCGAGCCCCACATCGGGCTCCCTGCTCCGCGGGAAGCCTGTTTCTCCCTCCCCCACTCCGCCTACTTGTGTTCCCTCTCTCACTGTGTCTCTCTCTGTCAAACAAATAAATAAATAATCTCAAAAAAAGAAAAGAAAACCACAGTGGCCGTTACAGGCCTACAGACACTCATGGAAGAGGCGGTCTTCCTTTTAGGTTAAGAAAAATGTCCACAGTGACAGGCTGCTGCTTGAGAAAATGGTCCCTGCACACCAGCTGTTTCTGTCCCGTTGCTTCCCATTTGCTTTTCCACCTTGAATGCTGTGCTTTGCTTTTAAACAATTCTAGTCCAGAGTTTGTAAAATAGCCCCATTGAGCAGTTCTTACAATGATTTTCTGTTTCCCAAGAGTATGCTTATAAGGGTTGCGGTTACAGAAGTTAGAAAAGGCTGGGTGGGGAGAGCTAATTATATATGGATTACTGCTTCACGTTTTCTTGTCCCACAGACTCAATGCAGATGGTATGATTGTCCACACAGCAGGGGCAGATCTGCCACCAAAGAGACAGGAAATCTTGGCGGGAGGCATACAACCTCCACGGGTGTGTCTCTCATTGACCTTGGCATCCCTCCAGCAAATCTTTCCTTTTTGGTAAACGAGGGAGACAGCTTGCGTGGGCTCTGCCAAGGCTAATCGGACTCTGGTTTTCCCGAGCTCTGGAACGTGCTGGCTTTAGGCTTAAGGGAAAAATTAGACACCTCTTGAGAACCAACAGCAAATGCACATTCCCCCTTAATCACACAGGCTTCGTTAACTGTCTAATCTCTTACAAACAGGGCCTTCCTGGAGGTATCCGCTCAGGAGATGCCTATTCAGGAGACAAAATAGATCCTGAATGTGTTTACAAGAGACATCTGCTTTCTTTGGCTAGTTGTTGCCATTAAATCAAAATGTATACAGAATTTATAGTCCTTGGCAGAACAAGAATATAATGAAGGTTGAAAGGTTGAGAAAGTTACCAGACTGAAATAGAATTTGCACATTCCACAAATGGGTAGGACTCATCTCCAAGGGTCCCTGAGATAATGAAATAAGGTCCCTGACTTAGAAGCACACACAATATGACAGGGTCTTACAAATGCAAAACAAATCAGCCACCCGAGGCCTAGTTACCATCCATTCCAGCCTCCTGACTGGTCTTTCTCTGTCCTCTGCTTGTTAGGAGGCAGCCAGGGGGTGGATTTTAGAATGTTTAGAACATTCTAGACTCAGATTTCAAAGCCCTCACCAGTGAATTTCCCTTTCAGCTCTCCAACCCCATCCCCACCTGAAATTCCTTCCCTCATGACTCGGGGCCTCTCCTCCCCGTCCTTGGACCTGAGTCACCCACTTGAGACCAGGAATAGTTTGTAAATACTTGGCTACTTGGCCCCAGATCCACCAGCCTCTGGACCAAACGAAGATTCAAATACAGATTTACAGAGCTGGTTTTTCAGCTCGTGGAGCTGAGAGAAAATATACAGGAGCTGCAGAAGCAGAGAGGAAGGGGAGGGTCCTTTGGACAAAGCCTGGAGAGGGCTTTAGGCAGCCTTGAGTCCCAAAGAGATGGAGACACCAGTCTCTGGCTGTGCTTTGCTGATGGTCACCAGCCTACTGCCTGCCAATTAGCTGGTTTTAGTTGACTCATGCCTGTACTCAAGACTTCCCAATTTGTTGTTCGAGGGCCCAGGACACTCCTACATCCTCTAGAACTTCTAGAATAGAGGACAGAGGTGTTTGTGGAGGTGAGCATCCTGAGGGCAGGGACTGGACCAGATGAAGGGAAATCTCACTTTGAGCCAAGACGGGTTCAGAGGGAACCAGTTTTCAACCCCCCCCAGGGGTTACAGTTTCCAGGACTGGGGTAACTCTGCCTTCACAGTGGAAAACACACAGAAGTGCCCAAGAGCCATTTCCCACCCATAAGGCAGAGTTCAGCCTGCAGGTGAGAAGGAAATTGAGAGTCATTAATAGTTTAGATTCTGGGGGTCCCTGGGAAGGGCCCATCCCTTACTCCTGGGCCAGCGCTGGAATAGGAGAGCAAGAAAGTGAGAAATCCCAGGTAAACTGAGGAATGCCTGGCTCTCAGGGCAAAGCCCTTGAGGCTGCAAACCCCAAAGACAATTCATGTGCCCACAGGGCACCTGAGTGGTTGGGAAGCAATGTCAAGGTGCTCGGGCAAGTGGGTTTAAAAGAAGCTTATAAAAGGGAACAGAATGCATAACCCCAAAACATGCCATTTTAGCATGCAGATTATTTTGAGGTGAAAGCAATCGAGGCCCAGAAGACTCAAGAAAACCTTTTACCTCTCCCTTATCTACCTAAAAGAATTTAGATAGGGTGCCTGTCTCAGAGAGAGAACTATTATCAGAGATAACTTTTATCTAAATGACTTATCTGTATGCCAGGGCAAACATCTAACTATCAACGTCTGCTCTTCTTACGTCCTGTGAATTACCTTCCTGCCCTCTGAAACCTCAGGCCCTATCCCATTCCTGAGCTCAGGATGGCATATAAGCCTCCACTGCCAGACTTGCCTTTGGGGCTCATATTTTTATAGGGTTGCTGTACATACAAAATTAAATTAGTTCTTCTCCTATTTAGCTGCCTAATTGTCAATTATTGGGTCAGCCAAAGAACTTAAAAGGGTAGGAGGAAAATTTCTCCACCCCTATACTTCACGAGGGGGCAGAGCAGCAAGGAAATGGCTCAAATAGCTAGGGGTCTTGAAAGGACTCTCTTGAGTGGGACAGAGACCAACCAAGTTGACCCAGTGTAGGTGGCCTTGAAAAATAGTGTGCCCCACTTAGAAACCAGTGAGAACAAAATGGACAATATGGACCATAAAGCACCTCCCCACAGCAGAACAGTATGGGGGCCTCCCCTGAACCCAGACACCCGCTGGGGAGAAAGCGGAAGGCAGAGAGCTCGGAAAGACTCTCCAGTTAACCTAGTAGTTTCCCGAAGGAGACTGTTGTGAATTAGAGGCAACTGACTTGTGGCAAGATGAAATTCTCCTTCAGAGGAAATGCAAAGTTGCCAGCAAAGTTGAACTCGTGGTTTCAGAGAAATCACTTTTCTGCACACCCATGCTTGTGGATGGAGAAATTTATGCCTTTTCTGGGGTCATGGCAATCTCCTGCTAAAATACCATAATAGTTTCCTGTTGCACTTGTAAATTAATTCAGACTCTGGCCTCTGGCCTCCAAGAGTATGAATCTGTTCTTCCTCCTCTGGGTCCGCCCCGCCCCCTACTAAGCTTTTGTCCCACTGTCTGTCCCCTTTGTGAACGGCACACTTGCCAAGTTCTGTCCTGACTCAAGGCTGATGTGTATACAGTTTCTTCTGCCAGGAACACTCTTTCTCACACCAGCAGAGGAAACTGGCACCTTCTCAAATTTTGTGAGGCCAGCTGCAACTGATCTAAATAGTTGTTCTCTGTACATCTTCTTCTCTATCTCAGCATGCTTCTCTTCTTCACTCCCTAGCACTTCATGCTTTAGAGTCACTTGTTTATTTATGCTCTGTTGCTCCCACTAGACTCTAAGCTCTGTGAGGGTGGGGATCTCATCTGTTGTGCTCACGGTGGTCCCTCTAGTCCTAGCACACCACCGGCACATAGCAGGCACCCGTCAAACATTTGTTGAGTAAGTAGATAAATAAGCAATCAAATTAACCAAGCAGCATACCAGAGGACTCCAGAGAGTGCCCTGGAAGTCTAAGGCTAGAAATGACTAATTCTGCTCAGTGGATTTAGAGAAATCTTCACAGAAGGAGCATATCCTGGCAGCAAGGGAGGGAAAATCAACGCCGTGGTCAAGAGATGGGAGTGACTAAGGCACACGTATACTAGGAAAAAAAAAAAAAAAACCGGAGAGGACAACACTTACTCCCAGCTTTAACATTCTTCCATATTTGGAAAGGAAGTAGCCTCTACGGTTTGGAGGAGGGAGGGGGTTTGAGTATAAGCAGGACGCTAGAGTGTAGGAATCGGAATAGGGTATAAGGACTAAAATTAGGCATGTCACTTTATACTCTTGACTGAGGCTGAGTGCATGCTGGATATGTCCAGTTCAGGAACTGTGGCTGCCTGAGCTGCGGCTCTGTCCACTGTGTTGGGGCCATCAATCTCACTCTGAAAATCCCCATGCCATCAGCTCCAGATGAGCATGACAAAACTCGTGTGACCACTCTGGGTTTTCATAGTTCTTGAATGAAGGAAAGGAATCTGAGAGAGATGCCTGGTGAGCCCTCATGATTGGTAGACATATACACTTTTTTGCAAATATTTAAAGATAACATGTATATGTGAATCGCCTAAGGACCATGTGACCCCCAGTTGGGATCTGCTGCTTTAAATATCAACTCCCCTTAGTGACCAGGCACCTTCTTACAATTCAATTATAAAAAGACAACTCAATTTAAAAATGGGCAAAGGATCTGAATCGACATTTCACAAAGGAAGATAAACAAATGGCCAATGAGCACATGAAATGATGCTCAACATCATTAGTGGTTTTTTTTTTTTAAGATTTTATTTATTTATTTGAAAGAGAGAGAGAGAGTTAGCAAGAGCAGGAACACAAGCAGGGGGAGTGGGAGAGGGAGAAGCAGGCTTCCTGCTGAGTAGGGAGCCCGATGTGAGGGCTCGATCCCAGGACCCTGAGATCACAACCTGAGCTGAAGGCAGATGCTTAACGACTGAGCCACCCAGGCGCCCCTCAACATCCTTAGTCATCAGGGACATGCAAATCCAAACCATCATCAGATGCCACTTCACACTTACTAGAATGGCTAAAATTCAAAACTGAGATAACAACAAGGGTTGACAAGGATGTGGAGAAATTGGAAGCCTCACACCACTTCCTGGTGGAAATGTAAAATGGTGCATCCACTTTGGAAAACAGTCTGGAAGTTTCTCAAATGATTACCATATGACCCAGCAATTTCACTCATGGTATATACCCAAAAGAAATGAAAACATCTCTTCACACAAAACTTGTGTTTATAACAGTATTACTCATAATATCCAAATGATGGAAACAACCCAAATGTCCACCAACTAACAAATGGGTAAATAAAATGTGGTATATCCATACAATGGAATATTATTTAGTCATAAAACAAATGAAGTACTGATATATGCTACAATTTGGATGAACCTCAAAAACATCAGGCTAAAGCAAAAGAAACCAGACACAAAAGACCACATATCATATAACTCCATTTATATGAAATGTCCAAAAAATGGAAATCTATACAGAAAGTAGACCAATGGTTGCTTAGGGATGAAGAGAGGAATGGTGGGGGGTTTGGGGGGTTGGTAGCTAAAGGATATTGGGTTTCTTTTTGAGGGGATGAAAATGTTCTAAAATTGACTGCAGTGATGGTGGCACATATCCGCAAATATACTAAAAAAAAAAAAACATTGAATTGGACACTTCATTTTTTCTTAAAGATTTTATTTATTTATTTGAGAGAGAGGGAGAGAGTGTGAGAGAGAGAGAGAGAGCCCAAGAGGGGGGAGGGTCAGAGGGAGAAGCAGACTCCCTGCTGAGCAGGGAGCCCGATGCGGGACTCGATCCCGGGACTCCGGGATCATGACCTGAGCCGAAGGCAGTCTCTTAACCAACTGAGCCACCCAGGCACCCCTGAAATGGACACTTTAAATAGGCAAATTATATGGTATGTAAATTATATCTCAATGAACCTGTTTAAATAATTAATAAAAAAAAGACCAGGCACTTACAGAATAGAGTTAGAAAGGCTTTCTAACATACCTGTTCTGGATAAAGCAAGGTACCCTTGTATTGTGTCAACTGGAGTCACAGTCCCTTTAAGCCAGAAACACCATCATTGCAGCCTCTAGGCGACTAATGCAATGCTGTGCAGATAAGAAGAATTCGATAAAACAGTTGATAAATAAATGAACAGAAAAGTAACATTCCAATGAGTGAGGATTATTGTTCCAGAGCACAGAGTGAGAAAGGAAAGATAAATGCCAGGAGGAAGCTTTTAGTCCAGGTGTTTGGTAAAATGGCATAACATGAAGTGTGGGGCCAAACAGAGAATAATCTGTTATGGTCTATTCCTTACAAAATTGAAGTTAATCCAGCAAGTGGTTAGTGACTTTTCTCCGGCAAGAATTGGGAGATTCAAGCCACCATTTACTATCTCCAATCCTCTGCCTTTACCTCAGCTACGGTAGTGACCATGGAAAGTCAAAAGCATCAAAGAATCAACAGCCTAGTCAGGCAAAAATAATGCCCCCTGAGCAATTAAACACACCCAGCATATTATTACCGTTCCCAAAATATTGGTATTTTTCTCCTGTTTGTTCAAATAATCTTCCCCTTTCCTCTCTACGCTTCTCCACCCTTATTAATTGGGTGGTGTGGCATTTTAAGTGAATTAAAATTAATTTCATTTTGAGAATTTCATATCCCTGAGATAGAGACACCTTAAAAATTGGGGCTGGAAACTCTAAAACTGGGTGGGGGTGTATGATGAACAGGGAAGGTCCATGATGAAAACACCATAGTATCTGTGGCATAGTTTCCTTAATGGAATATGCTTTACTTACTAATGGAAAAGAAGTAGTATACAAAGACAAGGTAAAAACCCCATCGCTAATGTTGACAAGCATATGATGTTAGTTCTGGAGTTGGCCCAATTACTCCCTATCAGGCCTGTCGGGGCAAAAGCATCACATTTCTTTCTGTCCCTCTTCTTGTTAACGAGACAGGACAATCTCTACTCCCCATGGGCAGCACTTACGGGGTACAGTTGAAAGGGAGCACAGATGTGTCCCTGCTCTGAGTCCAAACCATAGGCTCACTGTTCAACTCCCACCGAACAGGAAACCAGACTCACTGTCTTGCAGCCTGAAGAACATTGCACCTGGAACACTTGGTAAAAGTTGGATAAATAGACCCCCAAAGGGTCCTGGATCTTGGGGCGCCTGGGTGGCTCAGTCGTTAAGCGTCTGCCTTCGGCTCAGGTCATGATCCTAGGGTCCTGGGATGGAGCCCTGCATCAGGCTCCCTGCTTGGCGGGAAGCCTGCTTCTCCCTCTCCCGCTCCCCCTGCTTGTGTTCCCTCTCTCGCTGTGTCTCTCTCTGTCAAATAAATAAATAAAATCTTAAAAAAAAAAAAAAAAGGATCCCGGATCTGTGAGGGGAGAAGCCCCGCTCCCAGAGGAGGCTTTTAGAGCTGCCATGGGATGGGCTGAGCCCTGGTCAAACCACATCGTGTTCAACGTGTCCCTCCACCCAGTCCCGCGTCCTTGTTCCCTCACAGGTGTTGGTTCTGAGACACTCCCCTGCACACCTGCTGGTGATTCTCCATCCCGGAGGGTATTTCCCAGGGAACCTGTGCTACAGTCATCCCTAGGACTTGGCCACTATGGGAGTCTGTCCTGGTGCTATTCTCTTCTCCCTCTGTAGTCTTTCCCCGGGGAAGCTTCATGCTCTCCCACACTTGGCCATCACCTCTGGATCCGATGACACTACTCCACTCTGGACTCAGGAAAATAAATTTCCAGATCGCTACGGAAGCCAGACAGGTTTCACTGGTACTTAGCACTCAGTGTACACGGAACAAGCTCATTACCTTCCCCACCAACCTGCCTTTTCTCTGCACCCTCTCTTTCACTAAATGATTCACCACCTTCCCAACAGCATACGATTTTAAAAACAAAACAAAATCAACCTAGAACTGCCTTTAAAACAGCTCATTCACCCTAAACTCCTGCCAGTTCTCTGCTTGTCTCTGAAGGTCTGTCTCCGCCCTCACATCCAGCCTCCACCTTCCATAGGTCTGTATCACCGCTTCCTGCCCCGTCCTGATGGCTCCGAGGGTCTCTCTGATCCTCTTTGCTGCCTGCCCACATGGTCTACACCAGCGACCTCCAAAGTGGGGTGCGCCTGTCAATCCAATGGAAAGCAAGGAGTACTCAGGCTTTTCTCTTTCTTTATTTTTTTTCTGTTCCTTTTAACGTGTGGCTTTTAATGTACATGCAATGCCTGTAAATGCTTATAATTTATAAATACTTTTAGTGGAATGCCTATTCACTTTTTTTTTGTTTGATTCTTAGTGGCGCACCATCAGAAAAGTTTATAGATCTCTCCACTCTTACTCTGGGGACCTCTTCTTACCACACCAACCCTCTCGTGTCCCACCCTGACTCAAAAATGTCTGGTGACTCCCTGGGCTCAAACGATCTCCCTCATTAGATCTTTCTCAATTTCCCATGCCATCATCCACTTCTTTCCCCGTTTATCCAGAGCTCCTAACACACACACACACACACACACACACACACACATATATTGCCTTATAATACAGAAATTGATGTGAAGTGTCCTTATTCTCTGGCATAGTTTAAGCTCATTGAGGGTAGAGGCTATATTTATATTTCCCCCCGGAACTTAGCACTTCTCCTTGCATATGGAAAATGAATGTTGGTTGAATGAATATCTTAAGTAGCATATACCTCAAAGATTGATCCTAATAATAGAGCTTACATCTAAACAATCGAGGTTTTCTTGGAGAGTGTAATGGTAGTAAATAAGACATCATTCAGGTTTAAACACTCGTCCTTTTTTAGGAAAAGTCAGAGTGCTCTCTAGCAGTCGCTGGGTTACAGGCCACAGCAACAAAAAGAAATCGCAGGAAGATATTACCACAAGGTGGCAGAACGACATTACTCTTCAATATATGTATTTTCAGCTTGGATTCTCGTGGAAAACGTTATTAGCTTACCAGCTAAGCTATGGTAGAACATGGCACATGTCCCCAGAAGAAAGTGCAGTAGGAGCTGAGGGGTCATCCGCACCCCTTCCTGATGAGCCCTGACCTTTGCGAAGGGCTCTCCTGAGCCTATGCGATTCTGACTCAGAAGGTCTGGTCTCCTGCACGGACATGCCTAATGCATCCATCCCAGCGTCAATATTTGTGGGGGTCAGGGGGCCAGGGAAGCTTCTGGCAACTTCCCTTCTGCACCAGGCACCTTCACAGACCCCAGAGGACCAAGCAGAAGTTGACATTTGACGGTGTGATACGAGTACCCCCTGTATGACCCTGTATTTGTAAGCAACCCACATTCAGTCATCCAGCGTGCCCACACGTGTGGCTCATCACTAATGCTCTGTACCAAGCAGAATGCAGACAGCAAAGGAGTAAGTCCTTGGCTTTGACATTTGAGAGGCTTGTGGAGGTGTTTGGGGGTTTTTTTGGAAGGGGGTGGAGAATGCATGCTGAGGAGCAGCAAGGCATTCTGCCCTTACCCTCTTTCCCCAGGACTAGGTCTCCCCCGGGCCTCTCCAGAGAGGGAAGCCCTGGGTAGATTATAGTGGAGCCCTGGGCTCTGCCCTCTCCATCCCTCCGAACCCCCAGATTGACTGGGGGAGATAAGATCAGAGAGGCCAGGAGCCACCTTTCTTGGTAGAGCCTGGAGGGACGAAGGGCCCCAGCAGAAGGACAGGCAGGTCACCCCAAACTCCAGCATGACAAAACAAATGTCAACAAGGTCGAGGCACTGACTCATTGAATTTTCATGACTACCCTATGAGTGAAATGATTTTAATCCCCGTTATTTTCAGGTGTGCAAACAAAGCTTCTGCCCTGGCTAGGAAATGGTGGGGCTGCGCTTCATGTCCGAGCAGTCTTCAGGCCCATGCCTCCCAACTTCCCAGTGCCCACTGCCTCCCTGAACGGGGTGGAAGGAAGCAAAGGAGGGTGGGGTCTGTAGGGAGCTGAGGTCACATGACCTGTGACTCAACTGGAGGTTGTATGGCTCATCCTCCAAAGGCCAATCAAGACATCTGGGCAACCCTAGCAAAGGTGAGACCCAGACCCTTCACCCCATCCTTGCCTGACATAAATTTCAGTTACTCTGAGGAGAGGAACCAACCAAATGGATTGCTTTCTACTCCACAGGGAATCCAGGACTCAAAGTAGAAATTAAATTCAGTAACAGGAAAGTAAAGAAAAAAATTCCTTATGTCTCTCACTCGGTAGACTGAGGAAAAGGAAGTAAACAAACACACCTCGAATACCGGCTGTAGCCCAGGTACACCGACCCCCCCCCACAGCGGCGAGGGTTCATGACCCCCCCTCTGCGTTGTGAACTGAGCACAGCTGGAGCAGAGGTCAGGGGCTACAAAAGCAAAGGCCAGTGCAGGTAGAGCCAGAATCCAAACAAGATTTGTTCAGTGAAAAAAATCGCAGGGTATTTTCACCAAACCATGAAACACTGGGTGTTAGAGGTCAAGCTGCCCAAGACCACCATCTTAGAGATGAGGGCACTCAGCTCAGAGATGACGTCCAGGCTGTTGGCTGTTGCTCATCCCCCCTCCCAGTGCCTCTGACCGACGGCTCCACAGAAGACTCAAGGCTCCAGAATCTCCTCTCATTCCGTACCAGTGAGTCCTTCAGTTTGCAGCTTCTGGCATGGCCTTATCTCCGATTTTGATAAAGGGGAGCTTTGCTGAAAACCTCTTGGCAGTTGTTCAGTAGAGGAATTTTTAAAATCTAAATAGCTTTATTGGGGTACCATTGGCATGCAATAAATTACATATTGACATATAATAAACTGTCCATTTAAAGCAGGCAGCTTGAGAAGTTTCCATGTATGTATCCATCCATGAAACCACCAAAACACTGGAGACTATGAAAATGTCCATCCCTGCCAAAAGTTTCCTTGTGTCTCTCCTTTGTAATCCTCCTCTCTATCTCCTTCCCCAAAGCAACCGACGATCTGCTTTGGGTCACTATAGGTTGCTTTGCATTTTGTAGACTTCCGTATAAATGGAATCATATAGCAGTACTATTTTTAATCTGGATTCTTTCACTCATAATAATTATTTTGAGATTCATCAATGTTTGTCAGTGTATCAATAACTCATTCCTGTTTATTGCTGAGTAATAGTGTGTTGTAACCATTGCTTATTTATCCATTCACCTATTGAGGGACATTTGGGCTGCCTGCTATGACTATTGTGTACATGTCTTTGGACGTATGTCTTCTTTTTTCCTAATACCTAGGAATGGAGTGGATGGATCATATGGTAAGTATATGTCTAACTTTTAAAAATACTACTAAACTGTGTTCAAAAAACAGTTGCACCATTTTACATTTCTACCAGCAGCATCTGAGAGTTCCACTTTTTCCACATCCTCACCTGCACTTGGTCTGGTTAGTCTTTTCAATTTTAGCCATTCTAATAGGCATGTAGTGTTATCTCACCGTGGTTTTAATTTGCACTTCCCTAGTATCTAATGATGTTGAATAGCTTTTTGTGTGTTTGTCATCCTTATATCTTTGGCAAAGTGTCTGTTCAAACCTTTTGCCCGTTTTTAAATTGGGTTGTTTGTTTATTGCTGAGTTTTGAGAGTTCTTTATATATTTTGGAGACAAGTTTTTTCACATATATGCTTTGTAAAGATTTCCTCACTGGTTGTGTAGCTTTTCATTCTCTTAACAGAATCTTTTGAAGAGCAGAGCTTTTAGTTTTGATGAAATATAATTTTCAGTTTGTTATGTTATGGCTCATGCATTTGGTGTTATATGCAAAAGATCTCTGCCTAACCCAAGGTAACAGATCTTCTATGCTCTCCTCTAGAAATTTTATACATTTAGGTCTGCAATCTAATTTGAACCAGTTTTTGTATATGGTTCAAGTTATGGGTCTAAGTTCATTTTTTTCATGTGGATATATAATTGTTCCAACACCTTTTGTTGAAAAGACAATTCTTGGGGTGCCTGGGTGGCTCAGTTGGTTAAACATCTGACTCTTGATTTCTGCTCAGGTCATGATCTCAGGGTCCTGAGATAGTCCCGTATTGGGCTCCGTGCTGAGCGTGGAGCTTGCTTATGATTCTCTTTCTCTCCCTCTTCCTTTGACCTTTCCCCCAACACCCGCTTAAAAAAAAGGAAAGAAAGAAAGAAAGAAAGAAGAAAGAAAGAAAGAAAGAAAGAAAGAAGAAAGAAAGAAGAAAGAAAGAAGGAAAGAAAGAAAGAAAGAAAGAAAGAAAGAAAGAAGAAAGAAA